>NW_003307566.1:1172364-1213049 GCF_000143455.1 Volvox carteri f. nagariensis
TGCCGCTGCCGCTGTAGCTGTGTGCAGCTGCTCTTCTCAACCTATCCGGCCGCTCGCCAACCTCCCCCCGTCCCCTCTCCCTTGGTTCTTCTTTTCCCCCTTCCCCTCCCCCTTGCCCATATATACACACATACATACATACATACATACATACATCGCCAGGCGACATTCCTGATCACCGCGACCATGCAAGTGAGATCTGAGGGGATTGGTTGGTTGGTTGGGAGGGGGGAGAGAGATGCACGGGGGTTTTGTGGGGAAACCACTCATGCGTTGTGGTGTACGGCGGGTTGTTGCGTGGGGACGCAGATCGGATGACGGGTCGTACAGATCGTCGTACAGGCCGCCCCACAAGGTTATGTTGTATCCGGTATGTGGTTTATAAAGGTGGTCCGTTGGATCCGTCTTCGTCTATACGCGGGAATGAAATACGCATAAGCCCCTCACGGCACTGACACCCCCCCCGCCGGTCCGCTCCCGCACCCTCACGCCGCAGTGCATGGGATGGTGTATGTCCATGTTATTGCTCCCGATTGTGCCGCGGAAAGAAGCCGGACTGCAGGCTGCCTGTCGTAGCGTGGCATCTGCCGCCAGTGGCGGCGGAGGCGGCGGCAAGCGCATCAACCAGCCGCCGCGGCAGCCGTCGCCGCCGCCACCGAGTCGCCGGCGGGGTGCAGCCAAGCCAACAGCAAGCGGTTGAACGGCTTGACTAGCACGTGGACAGTTGGGTCACAAGTTGTGCGCGACGGCGGATTTGGGACGTGGGAACACCTTTTAGCGATTGCGTTAAATTTTGGGGGCGAAGCTGTCCATGATCATCATCCTGGGGAGTCTGGCTCGATTAAATTAAAGAGATTTTCCAATCGTAAAATGTTTGGACGGGTATGGCGCCTCGTGCTTACGGCCTCTGGACTAGACCGGGGAGTCCTGTCGGTTGCAGCGTCACAGATCTAGTTATAAATTGCGCTTCTAGACCATGTTCTTATCGGACGATGAACCATGTTTTTCGGTTAATTCGTTGTTTGTTTGGTTGGTTGGTTGCCTGGCTGAATTAGCTGTTTTCCTTTCAACTCCTTGCGGTATATCTCCACCGGATCTAATAATTGTTTTCGACATGTTACTGGCGCTGTCGCTTCTACTCCGCATGTAGATCTGTAGGCATGTAAAGCCCCTTAAACACTTTCAAGTAGTCACAGCCAAAAGTCGTGAACGAATGCGGGGTGCGGGTGAGAAAGGAAGGTGGCCCCCAACGCCGCGTGCGGCGTGAGAGTTTGGTCTTACGCTGCAGTTGACACTGAAAGAGCGATGCGCCGCATTAACAGCCCTAGCGGGCCAGTACTTACGTGCCTGCGCCTGTGAGGGGGCATGTCCGCATCCCCCCATGCCCTTCAAAAATACTTTCCGGGTCTGCGAGGCTTGGTGGCCTGCTAGGTGTGCTTTAGTAGGCGAAAGGGAGGAGGCGATCCCTTAGGTGTTCCTTCTCGGAGGTGCTTAGGTGCGTCTTTGGTGTTTCTTCTACGACCACTTAGGTGCTTCTTCTCGGAGCAGTAGCGGTTGCCTGCAGCTGTTGAGGGAGCCGAAGGGGCATAACTCTGATTGGGGCGTTGGGAGTCATAGCTTTGCAATTTAACTGGCGGAAGTAGGAAATACATGTCAGCGTCCAAGGTGGAGAACATGGAGCTGCACGGGGAAGTTCCTTCTCACATAGTTATGTATAATTGCTCATAAAAGAGAAAGCTTGATGCATTTTCTACAAACGCCACTGCAAAGAGTGCACGCATGCATGGATAGGGGGGCATGCTGGACCGCTACTCGGAAGCTCGTAAGTTGCGCTACCAAGCATAAACTGTAATCCATTTGATGATCAGGACGGCAAGTTAGATAATTACGAGAAGGCTAATGTTACAAAGAGTACAAGCCCAAAATGTCGAGTTGCGAAGTTGCATCGATTTTCGGAAGCCTGTATCGTAAGCACGAGGTAACTTGAGACGATGTTTGCAAAAATAAAAAAATGTCAAATTCATGCCCGCCACCGCGGTTGTTCACGCTGCTGTTATGAGTGCAATTGCAACAGCTCCGGCAGGCTACAACATCCGTCGCCCTGAGCATCCTGAAGGTCATGAATTTTGAAGCTGTACAGCGCACAAAAGCACGTACTGTCAAATAATGAGACAGCGCCATGCGCGATGCGGCTACACAGCGTGCCGTACAGTTGACGCCACTTAATGGAACCTCCAGCTATGCGGATTCGGTATAATTTCCTTTGCCACAAAATAAGGAAACCCTTGGTAAAGCCAAGTCACATTACAAATAGGTGGATTGCCAACGCAACTTGAGTTGTGGTCGGCAGTCTGATATGCGCTACATAAAGCAAAATGCACTGCTGACACTCCATTTGACGATTAGCCTAGGTGTTGTAACATCTGTAGATGTGAATGGTCTATTTTCATCGTGGCTGTGCCCTCCTGCATTTGCTGGCAGTGGAGACAGCAGCAGCTCTGTGTGCTTAGACCCAGAATTGCAACAATCCCTTGATACATTTCTTTTTATACAAACTCAACGGGAGCTTGATCGACTTCTCAACGCCAAACCAGAAGATTTTGGAACCGGCTTGTTGGCGGGAATTTTAACCACCGCGTCAGGTTTGCTCGATGCTGAGGGCGAAGGCGCCTTCACAAAAGGACTTACGGCATTGGAAGAACTCTTGGCGCTTCTGCCGGAAGAACCCCACATATGGCCCCTGGCCCGCCGGGTGACTATCGCCAGTCTCGCACTGCGTTATGGGAAGCAAGGCCCCTTCGGCTCAAGGACCGAGGCAGCGAAAGTTCATAGCGTCTTATTGCGGGTGCGCCTTCTTCCTTTTCTGTACTAGGACATCGTCGCCGCGCGTTGCACCTGAATGTAGCCAGGACGCGTTGTTGCCCTGCATGCAGCTGTACGACCATTTTAAGCAGTCTGCAAGGCGAAAGGGCGTGGTGGAGTTCACGCACGTCAGCAAATCGGGCGGCACGAGCTTCTGCCAGCTGGCTAAAACCAATGGCTGCAACACCGAGGACTTTGGATATCACAACTGCCTCATCGAAGAGTTTGACGATAAGGTGAAAGACAGCCGTCGTACCGCATGAGAAGTGCATAATTTTGGTTTGCTTGGTTGGGCTTCCCTTTCTATTAGGATTTTTAACAAATCATCTACCGGAATGCTGATGGGTAAGGGAGGGTACCTAAGCTTTGGCAAAGCGTACAAGCTTTATTGTGCATTTCCTGCATAGTGTGCTTGCTGGCTGACAAGAAAAGCGCGATTGCGATTTGGGTTTTGCAGCATTTCTAAATCCTCGTAACTGATGCCCTCGACAAGCAAAAGGGAAGAACCCGACCGGGCGAGGCGAGCTGTGTCCATCACCTGCCAACGTTCAAACGCTTTAAGAGACTGGACTGGATTGGACATGCGAATAAACCTCTTTGCCACAAAGCATATTGTTTTACTATTATATACTAATAAAAAGCGAAGGAGAGCGCCGCTGTAGTTACAGCTGGCATACAATTTTAATTCTTCTTACTTCAAAAAAAGAGCGCGGGCGCGGCCGGGTCCCTCCCTGCGTTTCGCTCCCCTTGCAGCCGCGCTACTTCGATCCGGACGTCCATAGACAGCTATCCGTCACGAAGACCAGGACGGTGAAGAAGACTCACTGTAATGAACCCTTCAAAAACATAAGATATCGCGCCATGGAAGTGAGCTGTACCGACCGGCGGACTCGGTTGTTGGAGCTCGGCTACACCCTATACGCCAACGAATACACGGCCCTGGGCGGCACGGAGGACCCCGCGTTGGCGCACCCCTGTCGCAACATGGTCACGGTGTTGGAGGTGCGGCGACGTGTCTGGGACTTGGGAGTGTGCCGGTGTAGGGGATAGAATCGGGCGGAATCGGTTCTGCCACCACGACGGCAGCGGTTCCCAGCCCTCCTCTTCTGTTGGAGATTCTCGTTGGCTCTCTGCCTCCCTTGGGTGTCCTGTCTGCTGCCTACCTGCATGCCTACACAAATAGTCCAGCTAGTCCTTGTTGTACTTTTGGAGCTTTGTGCAGTACCGGGTTTGTTGTAGTGTTGTACGCTGTACGAAGTCTTACGTTCTGCAACTTGGGTTGTGTCATGGTAGTTACTGTCAGATATCCACTATAGTTGCTGTCGGATTACCATTAGTTGACAAAATCATTCCAATAGTCGACAAAAAAATCCCTTTTTAGCGGCGGAAGCGCGCGGAAGAGCTGGCCACCGTTCATGAAGGCCCGGGGCCCCGGTTGACCGCCTCCTCCCTGCCTGCCTGCATCATTCTCCCTGCCTCGCACTTGCTTGCTTGGTCGGCTTGGCTGTCTGGGCACCCACTGGTCCTCCAGATTCGTCATCCCTACAGCCGCGTCATCTCGCACATCAAGCACGGCTGGTTTACGTACGGATGGAAATGCAAAGCCGACAGGGAGAAGGTCTACTTTCGGGGGGGCCACAACGCGAGTCAATGGAACGCCCTGATGCCCGCGGCCACCAACAACTACCTCATCCGGTCGTTGCTGGGCGAGGCGGTCTTCAATCTCCCATTGGGTGCAATCACCCGCGAACATCTGGACCTGGCGCGTAACTTCCTGGCCGAGCAGTACGACGTCGTACTGGTTCTGGAGGATAAGCCTCTGTTCGCGCATACCCTAAAATACGGCCTGGGCTGGGCTATCAGCGAGCGACATGCCAACAGTCGACCTGACAATGAGGAGAGCAACGGGGGACTGCCTGCGGACCTGGACAGCCTTTTGGGGCACAATTCATTGGACGTAGAGCTCTATCAGTTTGGTGTGGTTGTGGCGCGACTGGACGGGATTATGTACGGTGCAGCGGCGGCGATGGAGGCGGGTGGTGGTGACAGGGCGCTATTGATGTCGCGGTCCAGGACGGTCAGCGGCGGTGATGGAGGCAACAACGCGCCACTGGCTACGGCAGCTCCGAAATCACGACAGAAACGGTATAGCAGCAGCAGCAGCAGAGGTGTTCAAATATCGTTCCGCGGGATGGTTATGAACATCGGGGGAAGCGGGGTGAGAGGAGGTCGCACTGATGTGCCGGCCAGTGTGGAGGGTGCAGCGGCTTCCCGCGACCGATTGGGCCGATTGGGCGTTGTGGCAATGTCTGTAAGTGCTGCTGGCGACAGCAGCACTACCGGCTCCCTTTTCCCCCCTTGCGGCTGGGTTGGGGAATCCAGTTAGGAGATAGGTGTGGTGCGCGTATTTCGGAGGTTTTTTTGGCTATAATGCTGATATTGTGCATTCCAGATTCGCTGATTCGCATTGCCAGGAGGGCTGGTGGTGGCGCTTGCTAGTGGTATAGCGCTTCGGTCGCGCTGGTAGTAGGTTGCTGGTAAGTAACAGAATGTGGTGAGGGATGGCGCCCAGAAGCTTCGCAGAGGATTAAACAGCAGTTTAGGGACTGGTTTACCGGGCGCACCTGCGACTGGGGCGCACAACCTCCTCGGTATGGACTCGATATGTGTGCGCTTTAGGGTGTTGGTGAATGTGGTCCAGTTGGTCTAGGTCTACTGCGCGTCGGGAGCAAATAAGCATACATACATATATACATGCATATAGACATACGCATTTCGATTGCACCTGTAGTGTGGCGCTGAAGTGCGTGATGAAATGATAATCTGCAGCGAATTAGCAGCGAGTCTTGTGCAGCGTGTCTATCGTTTCAATGGCGTGAGAAGGAAGTACCCGACATGGCATAGCGTTCATGTGCCATCGTTTCGGATTTTTTTGGCGTCTGTATGTGCGTCTGTATGTGCATGCACAGAGAGTGACACCTGATGATAACATGGGTCGAACTGCTGACGTGGATCTTTGAAGGTTTGCCCGGACATGCTGTTACTGTTGTGGCTGTTTTGGAAACGAATTATGACATTTCAGTGTACGAGCACCAAGAAGTGGATTGGCCTTGTCCGTTACAGCTTTAAGTGTTGTACGTGTGAGGTGTGAGGAAGTTTCATATTTCTGCGACAGGTGATGGCGCTGTGCGCTTTGCAAACTGGAAAACAATATATTTATTACTTGCAGGTCGTCTAGTTGGGCAGAAGATGCATATGCGCATGCATGGCGAACAGCATGGATACATGCATACGCGTGACGTCCGTATGTATGTACATCCAATAGATGTACAGCAGTGCGCATGGCTGGGGAGTTCGGATCAAAACTGTCGTCCTCACGCACTTGATTTTTTTCCGTGCTGAAGAGGGTTACTTACACTTAAAATGTCTGTCATTATCATTACGGGGTCTTTGTTCTTACTGCCATTAAATGACCCGTAATGTCCGACACCTTGGCGTGGCGAGTGAACTGATCTGTGCTTGGCTTGCCGACACAACGATAGCCTTACATTACGATAGCGGTAGCTTTTCGTGACATTACACGCTGTTTGAGGCTGGAAATCTAGGCTTTTAGAACTGATGCTCCAACGAGCTGACTTGGAGTGACCATTAGAGGATGTATGTGATCGGGCTGTATCGGCGAACCTGAAGACGCCATGCAGCAGCCCGGGTCTGTATATAGCGCCCATTGATTTCTATTTACTGTACGAGGCCGATGTGCCCATCGGCGCCACGTGGAATCGCGGTTTCGTTGGCGAGCTGTTCGATACTGTTCAAAGCTGGCGCCGACTGCTGGGTCGCGCAGGAGAGGCCTCTGGGCCATCTGCGTGATTTCCAACGTGTGTGAGGAGCTGCCAAACCAGGATGATACACCCACCTGGGTGAGAGGGGGGAGTTCCGACACCACGGTATAACCCCACATGTGTAGCCGTGAGGATTGTTGAGGGTCAGCCCTGGCCCCGAAAGACATTGTAGGAACTCCTGTAGCGCTGTGTGTCGGAACTATCTCGAGATATCTTTGCGAATAACCAAAGGTTTTATTAATTGAATTTTGCAGTGTCTTGGAAGTGAAGAATAGAGCAGCTCGAGCTTTGTATCTTTAAATCATTTGTGCGATGTTCCGTAAGGCCATGTATGTATGTATGTATTACTCTACATAGCATATACGTCCCCGATCCATTCGAAAACGGACTGCAAGGAATGGGACTCCCGTGAAATGGTCAGGGATAGGAACGGAGCTTAGTCATCAGGCTATTGTGAGGCTGTGCAGCTGTACACGGAGCCCGTGGAGAGCAAGGTGCCGTGGCGGGTGCCAGACATAGAGTGCATGTTGGCAGCCATCTTCGAGGCCTGTCGTCATGTAGCATTAGTTGGATGGAATTAATTACAAGGGCGGACAGGAAACCGACCCACATCACTAGCTTACCCACATCCCGCTTACAAGGCATATGGGCTAAGTACGATGGTGACCTAGTCTTTAAGGGGGCCAGCATGCGCACCATTATGACTGAGGCGCCACCCCAGGCATTGGCCAGGTACCTCTGGGAGGCCAGGCAAGTCGCGCTGAGGCGCTTCACCCTGAAGCGGACGAGGGAGGATGATGATGGCCTCCCGTGTACCCGCATCAATAGCAATATAACGTCCATGGCTCCCCCGGCTTTTACGGACACACCCGCACTTGTGTGCGGAACTTGTAACTTGTAACTAGCCGTACATGCCAGCGGTTGACAAATAACCAACCTAACCCAGGGCACATATTCCCAGCAAAAAGCAGGGTACCGTGCATTCGCAAGTACCAAAAGTCCACAAGCTCACATGCCTCAAGAAGCAAAAGAGAGGGCACAGCGGACACCCGGACTCTCGGACAGGGTGCTAGGACGAGGAGAGGGACAAGGAGCCAACCCGCAACGCTATAGCCGAGACACGTGCGCAGACTCTGTACGGGAGCCGGGCAGGCGCAGGTACCCCCAAGGGCCGCATACACCAAGCCTACATCAGATTGCCGCCAGCGACTTAAGGCAGGGAGCCCTGGGAGGCAAGAGTTGGGGTTCCCGAAAGACAAGACGGCCGGATATACATGCCAGGAAGAGGTGAACAGGGGGGGCAGGTTCCCAACTCCATGTGGGCACCCGTTCCCTTGACAGGACATGTTGTACGGCAGCGCGCATAGCCATTTGGGACGGAGGCGTCGAGTTCGCGTGTTGCACGTGTACGAAGGTGAAGGTGAAGGTGAAGGCGAATTTTCCTCCGATAGCGCAGCGTGTGACGAGAAGTAGGAGCCACAAAAATAGATAAAGCAATATTGTACAGCAGAGCGCATAGGCAGGTGAGACAGAAGCCTCCAGTTCGTACATCGTACAATTACAAGCAGTTCACTGGACGACGGCATGTTCGATGCCTTGTAGGGTGCGGCCTCGGTAGGGTAGGGTTACCGAGGAGCTACCTGCCTTTACCCTACCCCTGCCACTTTACCCTACCGGTGGGTCCACTGCTCGCATGTTTCGGCCCTCGGCATGTTTCGGAAATTCCTTGGGAGGCCCCGCCAAGCTTATTTAAACTCCAATCCAGCTAAAAGGCTCGAAATTTCCCGTTATCTCGGCTTTAATTGCAGGCCGCAATTACACGCGGGACATAGCAATGCAGAGAGAAGGCACGGACAATTGCGGGACTGGGGCGCCCAGTCGATGCGCTGCTGAAGGAGTTTGTTGGCGAAGGAGTTTGTTGGCGGATTGGGAACGGCTGGAGATCGCAGTGGAGCCCGGGGGGCTTCCTAAAGTATACGGGGAGGGATTTGAACTTGGTTGGACAGAACAGGCGTCACCGCCTGTCGCTATAAAATGTGGATGGGAGTCGAATACACGACAGAGGATCACAAGTCGATATAAGGGCACCTAAAGGTGAGCATGCCGAGAGCAGTCAACACCACCCTGGTGCGTTTTCGCCCTGGCAAGTGTCGCGGTTTGCACGCCAACCCCGGCCGTAAGCCACGGGGGGAACGAACGTGCCCGGGTTGTGGCGGGAGCCAGGTAGAAGAGCACGAGCTACATACTCGTGCTGCTGATGGAATGTCCTGCTTATGTTCCGCTGAGGCGAGCAGTTGATTTCCCTACGGATGTAGGAACGAAGATATGCGCAACGAAGCTGGGAAGCATACTGGTGCAAAATCATAAAGCGCAGGAGGAGATATCAGAGAATATTTTTTTATATCAGATTGTCCAGATGCTAAATTGATTCTACGTGCGGCCCCTGACGGAACCGTATCCGGGTAACACACGTTGCTGCAGCTGACAGCGGTCAGCGCTCAGTACAATACGTAACCATATACGAAGATGTACAAAGGTGCCATACAGCCCTGCAAAATGCCATTAGCTGAAGCATTTACCTGTTAGCGCCTCCATGTGGAAATTATTTAAATTTTTTAGCGAATGCCCAAGCAGAGAGCTTATCGGAAGGGATGCCTTTCTGCATTCTGCCCCCGTTTCCAGAATGGCAGTTTTTGCACATTATTCTTGGCGTTGTTGTGCTTAAGAATTAGCCAATTAAATGCAAATGACGTAAGCTCGCGAGAAGGCTTGCACTTGCCGAGGGTCCTCACACACTGCGTACACTTAGCATTTGTGCAGAAGACCCACATCCTTACCCGCCGATTTTTAGAAAGTGCAACGCGTGCGAAAGCACAAATAGAGAGATGTGGCGGTTATCATAGAGTTTTGTACTTCTTGTCAGAGGACAGCTTGGCGAGCGGGAGATCTCGAACGGACGAACTGATGCAAACTTTTCGTCTTGCGCTTGGAGAGCACAGCACCATTGGGATCGGACCAGCAGATGTATCTTTAGCGTTTGGAGTTGAATGGGATGACTTAAACGCTTTGGCTAATGGCGAAAATTTTATGTGGCATCGGGGAGATGCATATGAAATAACCTGGTAAGTATATTGGGAAAACGGTACCATGATAATCCAATTTAAATATTGTACCTCGCAAGCATGTAAGACAACCCCGCGATCTTGGAGAAGATCTTTGGAATCTTAATCAAATGCTCCGCCTTCTCACTCTTTCTCCGTCCATATCGCGCAGTATGAAGGTGTGGAATCCTGATCAGTTGCTCAAAACCAGACCTTGGACGTCAAAGTTGTTGTCGCCTGAAGAACACACGTTCCCCTTCCCCAAGCTTCCCTGCGTTGCCATCGGGCTTCCGTGCAGCCGAATTGGCTTCCTGCCTTTTGGTAGGTAGGTAGGTAGGTAGGTAGGTGGGTAGGTAGGTAGGTGGGTAGGTAGGTAGGTGGGTAGGTAGGTGGGTAGGTAGGTGGGTAGGTAGGTAGGTAGGTAGGTAGGTCCACTTCATCCCCAGGACCTACATTTTCCCACACTGCGAAGTCTCCATTACCTTCCCGCCTGCACGAGCAACACGCGTTTGGTTGCAATATTGACCTGAGTAATTCGAATGGCCAAACAGAGAGCCAACAGAAGAATGCCAACCCTCTTTTGGAAGCCCTAAGTCGTACGACTTGTACAGCTCATCTATCTGATCCCTTTTCCTTACACAGCGCAGGCGGAGGGCTATGTTTTCTGTCCTCCTAACTCAGTGCAACAGTAATGTGTTCAGGTTGCTTCGCTAAATGAGCCTCACGTAGCGGCACTGGCTGAGCAAAATAGGACTATGTTCGTACTTGATATTCTGATGTGTGAAACAGGGGGGTGTATCTTCGCCCGTGGCAGCTACCCTGCGAAATCCTGCCTTCCCCGGTATTTCGGGGCACCCTCATCCAGTCACCCTAGTCAACTTCTCAGTGGATCGCTCAGGTTCCGCACCCACCACCAGCATCCAACGGAATCTGCCGGGTCGACAGCGGCCCAACTCCGTTCCTGGTCGGCTCGCAGGTTAACTTTATCCCAGGTCACCACCGTCCATCAACTAGGGGCGCAATGCCTTCCACCATCGGAAGGACTTTGACCCTAACGGGTATCGATCCCGGGATCTCCCGGGGGCAATGGTCGCGCCTTACCAGTGGTGCCAAACCCTCATTTATTTATTTATTTATTCATTCGTGTTTAGGGAAAATCTCTTTGGCGCGTGCCTGTTGCATAGGGCCCCAACGCTGAGCTTAGGTGTACTATTAAAACATTACATATTAAAAGCATTCCTCAAATGAAGGTAGACTTTTATTTGCGCACGTCTCCCGATGACATGATGTGTGATTTGAGGATTCGGGTTTCTCTTCGGCATGTCTGCAACTCGCATGATCTTGCATTATCTCGCTGCATTCATTACATTGATAGGTCTTGTTTTGGCAAGTCCAGTTTATCGAGGAACACACGTGAGCTTGCGCGCCCATAGGTTCTCCCGACCAATTGCATTTGTGCAGAAGACACACATCCTTAATCATCACTTACTGGAAAGCGCAAAGCGTATAAAAAGACAGGTGGCGCAATTCTTTGGTTATAACCGAGTTTTGTATTTCTCATGGCATGACAATTTAGAAGACATCAGTTCCCAACGTGGCCAACGGAGGCACGGGTGTAAGCATGCAAGACTTCCGCCTTGCATTAGGGGAACGTGGAATTATAAAGATTGGGCCAGCAATGTATCTATCGCTTTCGGTCTCCGATGGTAGAACTTGGAGGCTTTGGCGGATGGCGAAAGCGAAACCCTTATGTGGTATAGAGCTGATGCATACGAGATAACCTGGTAGGTATTAGAGAGTAGTCGTTACCCAATTGGTGGGCATGCAATTGTTTCGGTTGGCTGTTACAAAAAGCAGTCCTTAACATGGCGGGGTGCGGCCTCAGCGCCGCTCGTCGGCACTCCCCGGAGCAGTACTTGGGATATTGGGATAGGCTGGAGGGATTGGGCTATTGCAATATGTGCTTGCTGCTGCAAGTGTGCTGGGCGCGATGACTTGGAGATCCAAAGTTTTGCTCTTTTGGTGGGCCGTGCTCAATGGATACGCGTTCACCCAGCCTGTGAGTTTGGGCCAGCAGCTTGAGCATCGTTGTCCTGCATCATGTACCGATACTGCTATCGTTACTGCAGCTAGCCGCTTGTTTTTGAGGTGCTCACTGCAGCTCATTCATGTAGCAAGCTACATTTCCCTTAGAATATTTCAACGATTACTATATTTGAACGATTACTGTTAACAATAACTGTTAATTCATTAACGATTCGACTCGAGTTTCGTACATGTTACGAGTAGCGTAACATGTCACGAACATGGCGGTTGTTCGTAGCGAACCTAACGGGCTAGGGCCCCGCGGGGCCCCACCGACATTATCCTAGTACGGCAGGACCGTGGTAGGGAATCTCCGGCAGGTAGGCCGAGATGTAAGCTACCCGGGTGGGGTGCTGTGCAGTGTTTTTTTTAAGTAATATATTCCTTTTAAGGAATGGAAAAAAGGAATGAATTGAGGCCGATCCGTACATTTTCATTCCTCCAGCCAGGGAACGAGCCGAAACGGAAACCTGCGGAAACGGAAACCTGCGTAAATAGGTTTCGTCACGCTTTCCGCAGCGAAGCCCAGATTGGCGGAAATGCGGAAAGAGAATCCGCATTTCCGCGTTTGCTGTACGGCGGAAAGTCAAAAACAGATTCCAGGCATGCGTTTGCCATTTAAAGACTGCGTTATACACTACGGAGTTATTAGATTAAGTCAAATGTCAACAACCACTGGCCCCGACCTGGGGGCTGCCGAAGTCATAGAGATTGACTGTGTTTCTGCTCAGAAGAAGGGTTTTTGATAATTGATTCCACAATGTCCGTAAACGTGGTTGAAGTTGAACATAGCCACATCGCTGCAGTTATCGTTGTGCGGTGCCATTTTTAGATGCACGCCCGCATCTAGATACTTTAGCCCTCTCGCCTTTCTTATTCCTTTTGATTTTTTTATTTTGAATTCATATTGTTTGGACGATTACTGGATTAATGCACAGTCAGCATAGACTTGTCCGTGAGGCATGCAGACATGCCGGACGGGTATGTGGAGTAGGCATGCAGACATGTCACTGCTCCGCAACGGACATTATTATTCAGTGTTTCAGGGCTTCCCGGGCCCTTACCCCATGTAACATACGAGTGGCAATTTCTGAGCATCCCAGAGCAATCCGTCAGCCAACAACACTATGGGGGTGGTACACAATAGGGCTGCTCAGGCCTGGGGTCTCAGGGTTCAAAGAGAGGCGGGCTGCTTGAAGGGGGCAGGGTGAACACCGTCAAGGGTGTGGGCACACAATAGTTGATCGCTTGGCCCCCGCCACCCCCAGTAATACGTTTAGGTGGCTCTACCTTCGAGCACGATTGGAATCCACCTGATTCTAGATCCCACCGGACGGAACCGCACTTCCACAAGCTGGTTTCAGACTGTCCATGTTATCGCCACACTGAGAAGAGCTAAAAAACATCGTTACATATTCATTTTATAGTTTTCGCAGCTTTCCGCAGTTTCCGCAGCCTTTCCGCAAAGGGCCTCCCGATTACGAAAAGTTTCCGCAGACCTGGTCAAGTTTCGGCTCGTTCCCTGGCCTCCAGCCAAAAACGTCCATTGCTGCCAGATTGCTCCGTAGTGTGCAGAACTTAGTATTATCGATCATAGAATAGATATGAGGGGCCGTAAGAAGGTCAAGCCCGCGAGTCAACGCGGCATAGCAGAATGTATGACCGGTCTTTACATAGCCAAACACGCAAAAGGCAACGATTTGAACGCCGAACAAACACCAAAACAGCAAGATAAGCCTGAAATTTTTCCTGATAAAGGCGTTTGGGACGGCGATGCTGTTGTCGGTAATGCATCGGCAATGGTGTTGCTGCCAGCGGCGACCGATGACACGGGCGCCATTACCCCTGCCTTCCATGGCGGTTGTGATCAGCATAAGCTCAAGCTGTCACCCAATCAGCTCGACAACAACGAATGCGGCGAGGGGCCCAACCCGAGCGCTCGCAGTGCCAAGCTTTGCTTTGGGCCTTTGCTTGGTCGGATTTACTTTTTGTTCACAAACAGTGCCAGAACTATCAATGCATGTGCATGAAGAGTGCGCACATGAACGAAAACGCGCCAACGCAGTGCATGCCTCTTGGTCTATGAGTGGAGTTGTAACTTGTCGGAATACTTAAGGAATACATTACGGCGACGCTAGCAACTTTGTTACTTAGGTCGGAATAAATTGAGACCCCCCCTAAATGAAAAAAAAATCACTGGTGCTGTGGCCAGGCACTTAAGTGCCACGACTACTTGGTGTTCGGAGTTCAAGACTCCGCTGCCGCCGTCTTACATTATTTTAGTACGCGTCTATGTACGCTAGTGCTTGCCGCTGGGTTGGACTTCTTCCTGCCTCAGCGAGGACTGTTAACTCTACGCTTCCGCAAAGCCAGTCGAGCCATCAGATGAGCGACTGCTACATTCAGTCATTCACCTCGGCGATGTCACGCGTCTGCAGGCCTGGGGGAGCTGGGTGTGCCCACACCCACCCATGCCGCTTTCCATCGGCCAGGGCAGCGTTGAAAGCTCCGGCGCTTCATCACGACATCATGCTAACAACCTTTCCAAGATATGCCGTTGTACAGTGTACCGCTAACCCTGCTGCTACCGATTCGTAATGCACTTACAGGTATGAGCTGTTTTCCGGAGATCTTCCGCCCCACATCCACCCCATTTGGTTCGCCGAGTACGACGTGGACTTCACAGGGGAGCTGCCGCAGCTGCTGTCGTCATTTTCACCCAGGGCTGATTTCGTGTGCTCCCTAGATCAGAAAACCAATGGTGTACTGATCGATCCCGATTGGCCGCATTTCTACAAACGGAATTGGCTGGCAGACAGCGAAGTACGACAGTGCTTAGTCATGTTGGTGCGGTACAGTCGCCGACTATTGGCGACTATTCGCGCCGAAACCAAGATGGGTCATTTTCAATTCTGCGAAATGACGGGCTCGTCCATCTGCGCGAGATATCATCGCTGGTGTGCCGTAGAGGCCTTCAACCGCACGCACCCAATGGTCGGTGTGGACCGTGAATGCAGCGAGTTGTTCTTTGACTGGTCCGTATCCATCTCTAGAGCAGGATGGACTGACATCAAGCAGCAAGAGTGAAACCGGATGAACCGGGCCATGTCTACCACATGGTACCGCTGAAGTGGTAAGAAAGGATCCAGATTGCGCTCTCTCATATCGCTACCGCTGGGTCACCCCTTGAGACACCCTGAGCACTGCTGGCTTCCTGGAACTCTTCCGGGCTTGCCCCTTAGGAGGGCTACCTGAATGGTTGTGTGAAGTAGGGTCGGGTATAATAGCTTCACCTGCTGTGTGTGGCCAGCATGCTGGCAGATCCCCTACCAGCTACCACCTTCCCCGATGTCCCGGGGCGCCCTCATCCTTCTCATCGTGGACCATGCGTGCCGACTTCCTGTGAAATCTGCCGTATCAGTGGCGGCATCAACGTTGAACCTCCACTCTCCTGGTCGGTCGGCGAGCAGGTGTGTCGCTATATCCGGGTCGGTCCATCCGTCCATCGGCATGGGGGTGGATTTGGACTCTCTCTCTCTCTCTCTCTCTCTCTCTCTCTTTCTCTCTCTTTCTTATTCTATTTCCGCACAAGATGACCACCTTGTCAAGTGCGTGCGCGTTTGATGTGTGTGTCGCACAACAGTGCCCTGCGTGCGTGCGTGCGTGCGATTTCCTCGCAACCAGTCGTTCGGTGCCCGCCCATACCCTCTATCCGCCGAGAGTGGGGACCTGACGTGTCGCTGTCAGCTCTTTTGCTATTCGGATGTATACTTTACAAGGAACCCGTGGGCCGCGTTTAGGAGAAAGCGTCAGGAAGGATAAGAATTGGGCTAGTGGTGAAAGAGACCCGTATAAAAAATCATGCAGAATAAGACGGTAAATACCGTGCCCGTACCTTCGCCGTGCCGTACATAATACGCACAATAATGCCACGCAAGGCGCAGCTGAAAAAGGAAACCTTTCTGTGAGGGAAACGTTCTTGCCATCTACCTCGAATTTTGCCAAGACCAAGCGCACCTTGATAGTAGTTTCGGCATAATGTTTCGGGGCAAGTTTGCACCAAGTACAAATGATTCATGACACGAAGGTGGTGCACATGGCTACGGTCCTCAATTTGCCCTTTACAGCTGTGTGGAACAACCCCCACACAACCCCCACCCCCCATGGACTGGGACATGCAATTGGACAAAGTCTGGACTCGATTCCAACGCATTTCCATGCTGTACCTCTCCATTTTTGGGCGTGTGCCACGCCTTATCATATTTGGGGATTCTGGGGCCGTTTATCTGCGTGCATATATTATGAGCTGAGTGAACTTGTCACGATCATTTTACATGCCAGGGCCATGTAGATGATAATGATTCACAAGTTTCCGCCAGCCCTCGTCGTCTTCACACCCAGGGCTGGTTTCGTTCGCACGTGGTATTGCTTTCTCGCTCGCAAGGCATCCTTCCAGGCGTGCGCAGGCAGAGACACAAGAAAGGCTCACGCTTTAGGCTGTCCTTGCTGCAGCGCCTTTCGCTGCTATTCCGGGTCCAGTCCCGTCACTGAGTTCCTTTCACACGAATGCAAAAGCTATGGAACGGAGGGTCTGCTGAAATATGCTGCTTCTGTGTATGGAACAGCATTTTTGATTGTACGGCTGTCAGACGTGGAGCGCAGAAGCTCGGAAGCTCGATCAACGACCGTACATTGACTGCAACGTAGGTTCTACGGCATGGACAAAGCGTAATTTTATTGAAGTATGAAGATTGCCACGTGACTTAACTTATTGGACTGCGCTAGGTCAAGGCAAGGGGCGCCGCTGCAACACCTCGCATCGTTTAGGAATCAAATGGCGTTCGACCCAGCCGCGAGTGCTATTGTCTGTATTGAGTTTCAGAACGAGTAAGGTTTTGGCTGCTGGTCTTGTCTACCTGCAGAGCCTGTAGCGTCTTCCGGTGTTGCAGGTTTGCGACCCCTGGCGGAAAGCTTCATGATGCAGTCAAGGGTGTTATGGAAAGGTGTGGATTGCAAATATATTGAACAAGTATTGGCCTTGTCAAAATCGTTGCGTTGACATTTCGGGGTCGTGCTTGATTCATGCCGGAGCTTCCTTGCTTTGTCACAGCACAAACATGTTGGAGAAGACCGCAAAGCTGACTGAGGAAGCTCGTAAGAAGGGCTTTACAATTATCCATGCGCCAATCACCTGTAAGTTCCTCTCTGCTTACCCATCCGCTTACCCTAAGGACAGGAAACGCGACTTTGCATGCCGCTCGGTTAACTGCAATGAGGCTCAAACTGCCCAAGAGGCTTAAACTGCCCAACACTAAACTTCTTCTCCCGCATCAATTCATTCCTCTGTCCCATACACCCTCCCCCTGGTGGTGCGATACCTCACATGCCTGACCAACCTGCGAATGGCCGTGTTATGGCTAAACATGGACTTGCGGCGGCTCCTCCCGCCAACTCTTTGCAATCGGGCTGAACGCAACCCGACCGGACGGAACCTTATGAACTTGCATCCTATCTGGCCAACGACGTAACGCGCGACAACAGTTTCGGATGACTATCGGGAGCTGTCTCCATCACCGTACGGCATTCTCGCAAAGTAGGCAGCAAGGGGAATCTGACCCACACAAGACACTCGCCCAGTATGTACTGGGGGCTGGATCGTACATGGGTGTTTGGGGGGGCGTTGCCGTTCGGGGGGGGGGGATGGGGGTTAAGACCTGCCGCAGCAGCGACGACAGCGCTGTGGTCTCAGGAGGAGTAGCAGTAACAGCCGCAGCCATTAAGACAGCAAGCTGTACGCACAGCCCGGCATGCCCAGCACACGCACACACATACACACACACACACGCACGCTAGTAAGCCAGCCAAAACAAACCCAGCCAGGCGGCGGGACGCACTAGTGCACATCTGAGGGTAATAACCTCGGCCTCTACCCTTTGCAGGGCTTCAGGCTCGCTCGTCTCCTCCGTAGTCGAAAACTTTTCATGTCACTGTTCTGTAACGTGAATGTGCCACGCAGAAAGTCTTCCCGTGGATGCTCGGGTTCATCCAGACTTCCGTACCGCCGTACATAACCACTTCTGTGTTACTTCACCACAGGGGCTCCAACCGCCTTGAGCCCCTCTAAGCCCCGCCTAGACAGGCGATTAGCCCATCCCGGACATTGACACGATTACGGCTTCCCACATACATACATACGTACATGCATGCATACGTACATGCATGCATGCGTGCATGCATACATGCATACATACATACATACATACATACATACATACATACATACATACATACATACATACATACATACATACATACATACATACATACATACATACATACATACATACGTGCATACGTGCATGCGTGCATACAGCAATCTGCCAAGCAACGAAGGTACTTCACGACGGTTCTTACCTCTCGCTACCTGGATGTGCACCTGCCCGACCTCACGGTGCCATCTGCAGCGTCAAGGCCGGTGGGGCCTTCAAGGCGTCTGAGTGGGGCGGTGCCATCTGCGACGCTATGAAGCCGCAGCCGGGGGATGTGGTGGTGGAGGGCAAGCGGGGCCTGTGCGGCTTCGCGTCCACCAACCTGGTAAGCCAGGAGGCGGGGCGGTGAACTCAACGAAGCTGGTCCACCTCGTCCGCCGGGACATAGACCAGTCCCGTTGTGTGTGGATATATATATTTATGTCCTATAGCCTTCATGGCTTGCTGTACGGTTGCGTTCGGGGTGCCGGATAGGACATGACGAGGCGAAACCGGGGCTGCCAAGGGCCTTACACTGCTGCAGGATATATATAATATCCGCGCTGAACAGAACGGAGCTTGTCTGTGTGTGTGTCTCTCTCTCTGGGTGATAGTTCTTTATTCTGGGATTGGTTGCTGCATCCCTGCCCCGACCCAACCGGAGCTTTCCTTTCCTTTCCTGCACCTGCTAATTTTGTCGGCATTTTTATTCTTCTCCTTTCTCCCTGGGACTCCCTGATGGTCCTGTTTAGGACTTCATCCTGCGCCAGCGGGGCGTCCGCAACGTAGCCCTAAGCGGCTTCCTCACCAATTGCTGCGTGGAGTCCACCATGCGGTCCGCCTATGAGCGGGGCTACAACGTCATCACGCTCACGGACTGCTGCGCCGCCACCAGGTAGGGTCGGGGGCAGGAGGGGAGTATCAGTCAGGGGGGCAGGAGGGGAGTATCAGTCAGGGGGGCAGGAGGGGAGTATCAGTCAGGGGGGCAGGAGGGGAGTATCAGTCAGGGGGGCAGGAGAGCTGGGGAATGTGCAGTGCTCATTTTCCGGGTATGGGTGCGGAGGGGTTGTGTTCGGGGTATGGGCAGCGTTATTGTGTATTGGGTGTGAGATTGCATGTACTGGTGTACTCGAAGGAGTTGTTGAGCGCAGGGTATGGGCCTTGTTGTCACGTTGGGCATCGACTTGGTTCTGCATGTCACTACCGGTATGGTCACTGCATCGTCAGTTGCGCTGGTGTGAACGTGCGCGCGGCTCTGCCTTGGCTTCACCCTTCGCTCTGCATTGCGTCGTGCCCCCACAGCCAGGAGCAGCACGATGCGGCTCTGAACTTCACGTTCCCCATGTTCTCCAAGCCAATGACCGCGGATGAGTTCCTGCAGCAGTTATCAAGCTGAGAGCGCTTGGCACCTGCGACCTGACGGCCTTGAACCCGGGATCGATCCTGGCTGGGAACGCGCCTGTACCTGGTTCCGACATTTTTTTTCCAATACGTTTTTTTAAGGGCTCGACTGAGATGCATTTTGGAAGGCTGTGGGAGGTCCGGAAAATTAAGGAGGATAAGCAGCATAAGGATTCATAAGGGGTGTTTTTCTCAAGCGGTCTTTGGCGCATTTCGTGGCGGCTTTGAGGAGGGCGTGTTGAGGCGTATGCGCGTGCGGCTGAAGCTTTTTGAGAGTCGCCAACAATGTCGAGCAGATTATCAGACAGCCCCATCGCGCAGTCGCAAAAACCTGAGCGGCGCTGGGAGGAGTTGCCAAGTTGACCGGCTCAGAGAGAGGGAGTTCCGATGTGTTGCTGTGTTAGCTGAGCAGGTGGTGCTTCTTCGCTGTCGAGCAATCCAGACGTCGTCTGTACTGAGATTTGGGTGACTGGCTTTGCAATGGGCAACAGACCACACAGATCACACATCGTCTCTGCCCGTTTGATGCGTGTGTTGTAGTGAGCTTAGCCGACATGGTGGTGACTCTGGTTTGTGGTGGAGGGCGGGCTATCAGGAGTAATGCCCGCAGATCAGCTTCAGGGTGGTCGGAAAGTACTGCAAAACCGAGCGGGCGCTAATTCTGACAGAGCCTATCTGAAGCCAAGGGAAATGAAGAGAATTGAACTGGGCTAGGAGCTTGCAGTTTGAATGTGCACATGTAGTCAGTCGTATTCATGTGTATAGCTCTGCAACCCCCAGGTCCTGCAGAGAGCTTCAAAGCTGTATCATCGGTGCCCATGATTTTTAAGAATTCAAGAATCTTACAGGGGATATGCATAACTCTGTTTGGACCACTGAGTTTCGTACTGACCCGCGGAGTACTTGGTGCAGGAGCCTCGCTTGTCAGAAGAAGTCTATCCAGACCTTCCGATCGATCTAGACGGGCGCAGCTGGGGCCTCTGGAGCTTTCTATCGCTGTGAGTTGGTAGGGTGTCAAGATTCCATCGGTGTCGTACACTAACTGTGTGGTACTTTCAACTGGTTACGGCTCGGGACGCAAGTACTTGCCGCTTCTAAGCTTCAAAGGTTTTGTGGGATCACATTGGCCGCAACGGTGCAAAATCCACTGGTTCACAAGGGTTCACTGGACAGAGACAGTCAGACAGCGGAAAGGGGGATCAAAGCCAGCAGGCCATAACGACGAGCAGTGAGCTCCAGAACGCACTACGAGCGCCGTCGTTCTGCATTTATCATCGTTAGGTCGCAATGGCTATCTAAGCGTTTCACTGCTAGTACGGCACGCGTACGGTTACAGTTGCCTCTACACTTGACTGCTCATACTACCCGATGCAGAATGAAAATGTATAGCTTGTTTAGATCTTACTGATAAGACAGGTTGGAGCCCTTAGGGCTACAGGCCCGCAACATTCAGCTTGGTCCGGCTGTGCAGTTGCAATTCCCACCCTCCTGATCACTACAGCCTACGTTCCTGCAATAATGGATTTAAAAATAACGCGGCTTTCTAAAGTGATCGCAGTCCTTTTGGTTGGTCTTTACTTCCTCGCTTACTTTCTTCCCCAAACTGTGGAATATGTAGCCCTAATTCCTGGAAGGTTAGCAGTGGATGTTAAAGGAAACATGTTAAAAATATGTCAGGTCATTTGCTTACCTGTGTTGTGGCATGCTTGAATCCGGCCAGGACTCTTCCCTATGTTTGGAACTTGTTTACGGCGGGGCTCCTAACAACCAATCCTATTAAGGTACGGTTGTGCGTTCGACTATACGGATGGACTGGACTAAGGACTAAGAGCCATTGCACCGATCGTGCTTGCAGCTGGGCTTGGAAGTCATTGCAGTCTTGTTGCTGACGCGACTGGTTGAGCCCGTCTATGGCTCAAAGGAGTTCTTGAAGTTCCTGTTCGTCGTTGACTTCTCTGTCAGCCTTTGCGTATTGGCTGGGGTCTACATCATTTTCGCCATCGGCCAGGACACCGGTGATATTCTGTAAGCTTGCGTGGGAATTCAGGGTGTCCTTCTTCTCCTTTCCCCAAAGCTCATGTGGTGAGGGGGTGTCGTTGGTAAGTAACCCCCGGTAGTGCATATGGATATGCAGGTACATTAAGTTCACGGGCTTCCATGGCATTTTGGCCGGGCTGGTAGTGGCTGTGAAACAAGTGATGCCGGAGCACGAAGCCAAGTTGTTCGGGTTTGTCAAGTTCACCTTCAAGGTGGGTATGCTGGTATTATCTCCTCTCCCTCCAACACAGGGGCACCTTTGCTGTCTTGCCATTGTTGAAGTATCGTCGCTCACTTCAACCTGTCATACCATACCATTGCCGTTGCTATGGCCATCGAGCAAATGACTCACCTCCGGGCACGCCGCGTCCCCTGATTCTCCACAGTACCTGCCGCTGCTCTTCTTGACCGTAACGGTTGGCGCGGCGGTTGCCTTCAAGCAGCTCTCGGACATTCCTTTTTTGGTATTGGGCACCTACAACGCCTGGCTGTACCTTCGCTTCTTCCAGCAGCAACCTGACTCGCAGCACTGGGGAGATTCCTCAGATGACTTCAAGTTTTCCGGCTTTTTCCCGGCTTTCCTGGCGCCGGTCATTGACCCATTTGGCTATGTGTTCGCAACCATTTTCCGGCTGCGGCATCCACCCGCCGAGACCAAGGCGCCTTTCGCTAAGGCCGCACAGTACACGTTGGCCCTGCCCGCAGACAACGCCGACGCGAACCGGCGCAGGTGTGGGCTCTGCCGTGCCCGCTTTGCCGTACCATCATTTGCATTGTTTGTGTGGCATGACATGACATGACATGGGCATGCTGTCACGGGCCGACCTCACGCTTCAGTGCCATATCGGGGTTAGCGGGGGCCCGGTCCTCGGCGGTAAGGCCTGACCGGGCGACCGTTGGTCCTCGCTATTGCCGTACCTGGTGTCGTGGCTACTATGTACGGGAATGGAGACTGTTTGGCAAGCGTGGTTTTAGGGTTTTAGGGTTTTCACACCGGAACCGGACGACGGAAGGAACCGCCAGCAGACTCTTAAGACCAGGTTTACTTCATCTGGGAGGGTGCTTGATTGAGGTCCACTGTTACCGGTTGGCATCTTGGCGGCAAATAACCTTCGTGTCCCTTCGACTTGCACCTTGCAGGGAGCGCGGTGCGAAGGCCTTGGAAGAGAGATTAGGCATGAAGAAGACTGCTGGGGAGGGAGAGGACATGGAAGCTGGTGCCGCCCCGTCGACGGCAAGTACAGTCGTCATTCCTACGACGGCAACGGGCAATTCATGAACAATCGAGGAGGTTGCGTATTTGACAGTTTCCCTATATCTTCCACCTGGTTCCGTTGATTTGGTTCGACTGACGGTGATTTTCATTCGCGCGCATGACTATAACGCCTGATGCGTCAGCCGGTCATGGCACCCGGTTGGGCGTCTAGTGCATGATGTAGTCGGACAAGGTGACATGCTCAGTATTACTCAAGGGCGGGCCCGCATGCACGACACAAGGTTCTGTAGGTTGCTGTTATCCTGGTTTTGAACCCCCGGCTCCATGACAAGTTCCCTCAGCCACGCGGCAGGGGGAACTGTTACAACTGTTACGGGTTACTTGTGCACGGTGCTCTTCGCTTGAAGTGCAACCTGGAGGGTTCGGGAATGGCTCTGTTAACTATGCGGTTAAATCATAACTGTAAGTTACATAAGTCTCCGTCTTCCGTTTATGATACCAATTCTGTAAAATGTATGTTTGCCCAGAAGACGTAACTTCACTACGGGCAGCAGGGACGTCGTGAACAACAGCGACGTCGCTGTTGGCAGTGTTTTGAAGGACATTGCAACAAACTCAAATGCTATGTGCATAAGGACAGGGTCTAGCTACGGAAACGGGTCTTGTGTCCATTAAAGCCCAGGGGTGGGCAAGGACGACAAGGGCCCGGTTTCTCCATTTGTGAGCAATGCAATAGCTGCCGACCGCAGAATCATATCGTTTTGCGTAAGCTTTGTATACTTTTACGCACGGGAAATGACATTTACTTTTTGCTGCCGTACGCCGTGCCGAGCCGTTCGCTATCTAGTGCTATGCAACGATGATGCGCAGAAATTAAAGTTTAGAAAGGTCCTTCATCGTGAGCTTCTTGGCGCCGTGATAACCGGCGCACTCACAGATATTGTAACGATGTCGTTCCTAGTGTTCTGCCGAGTGGCACTTGATCTTTCTTGATACGAGGCTGCAATATGGATGCCATAAGCGACAAGTCCATGGTCCTTCGGGGCAAGTCGGTCAAGTTTGCAGACACTACCGACGAGCCGCTGGTGAAGCGCCTAGGCAGCACAAGCAACCCCTCCGCACGAAACTCATATAAATCTGTAAGGAATACTCGAACTAATACGTCAACATGGCTAAGTAAGTCTTTGCAAGAGCCGGGTTAGGTCTGGGACCTGTGCGGAGGCACATGCTGAGGACCTTGGCGTGACCGCGCCTGCCGCAGACTCGAGCTCACGCAATCGGGGAAAGCGCCGATGGAAGCGCTTCACAATGCGCTTGAACCCACGCTATTGGGTCCACGTCCTCAACAAGCGCCTACCAATTTTGATGCCGGAAACCCGCAAACGGCGATACTGGGATTTCTTTGTTCTAACACTAGTCGTATGGACAGCACTCATTGTGCCGTTTGAGGTGGGCTTCGGTTCCATAGGATGGCGCGGCGATTATGCCATGGAGCGTATAGTGGACGCCTGCTTCTGGTTGGACATTGGCCTGAATTTCCGAACAGCTTATATCGATCATTCAGCAAACATGGTGCGGGATGGAGGTAAAATTGCAGCACACTATGTACGGTAAGTTGCTCAGGTTGGGAGGGGTCTTTTGTATTTGTGGATGTCACATCCTATGTCTGTGCCACCTACGGTAAGCGTACACTGGACAATAAAGTTGTCTTTAACCACGTTACCGCCAGAAACGACAATTCGGCCGTTGTTTGTGATGCGAGTTAGTTAATCAGTCGGCCGTGTATGGACGGCGGGGAATTGCTCCGGGAAGGCCATTCCCCTAACCTTTGGCAAGCAGTCTTAAGCAAAACACTCTCCCAACACAGTCCCTAAGCATATGCAGCTTTTTATGTGTCTGCAAAGGGTCTTTCGTCCTTCCAACATTGAGGGAGCGAAGTGGAGACACACCTTGTCATGGCCGCCGATTCTACTGTTCCAATTTCCTGCCCCCGTCCCTGCCCTGGCCCATTCTGCTGGCCCATCGCACCCGCGCACGTGCGCGCGACAGGGCTCTGCCGCTTGCTCTAAGCTATCTCACAGAGCTTTGGCCATCTCATTGTTGACTGCTAGAGCATAAAACCCCCGGGCGGGCATGACATCATAGACGGCCGTATGCCACTCACCAACCCAAAGGAACGGAAAATCTGATGCCTCCGCACGAAAAAAGCCGTTCAGTACATAGGGGCAGCTGGGGTTTTGTTTCTTGGTACAGGGGCCTGTTGAGCCGCCCAATTTCATCAAAAGCGACGAAGGGCCATCCACCCATTCATGCATGCGAGTTTATGTCCGTCGCCCGCTGTAAGCTCTTGCCTTCTGCCTATCCTAGTCAATGTCCTCCTCCTGCGAAATGTCCTCCTCCTCGTGTGTCCAACACGGCGTATTGCAACCTTTCTGGCGCGAACACCCATGGCCGAACCACCCAGCTACCGTTCCCCAATTTTTCCTCCTTTCCCTCTTCCTTCCCCCCCTCCCCTCCCTTTCTCCCGACCCGACCATTGCTCATGTTGACTGCTGTGGCACATGTCCTCTTCCAACCCGCCTCTCCCTTCATAACCCCCTCTACTGCAGCCGCTTTTTTTCCTCCACCTAATCCTCCTCCCGCCCCCCTTACCTTCCTCCCTTCACTTTCTCGTTCCCCTTCCCCTGGCTGTCCGGGCAGTACCTGGTTCTGTGTGGATCTCTCCGCCTCCATTCCCTTCGACGTTATCGTGCTGTGGTTTGTGAAGAACATTTCCAACGAGGGCCTTATCGCGCTGGGGCTCCTGCGCACGCCACGTCTGCTGCGCCTGGGCCGCCTGCTGCGTTACTTCGACCGAATGAAGGGCGCAAACATAGTCCGCATGGTGGGGGGCAGAGCAGAGCAGGCCGGGGCTGGCTGGGGGTGATGGGTTTCATTCTCTGTCTTTGCGTATGCCTGGGTTGAGCCCGGGCCCCGGCAGCCGGGTCGCATGCAGTTGGTTTAGAGGGCTTGTGCTTTGTGGTTGAGTGCGTGTGTGTGTGTGGGGGGGGGTATAATTGTCTGGGCCGGTCTGTGGTGGGAAGGCGTTGGTGATGTCGGGTACTGGAGAACTGGGGGTGGGCGACTGCACTTGTGCGTCGTCTGTGTGGATTTGAGTGGGGCTGCAGGTCGCACAGTATGGGGGCAGTGGGACAGCAGATAGTGAAGCGAGAAGACTGCTCGCCTGCTCGGGGGCTGACACTGAGCGAGAGACGCTTAGGGCGAGTGGTTGCCGGCGGGTGAAATCGAGCTGTTTTAAAATCCAACTAAATGAGGAAAGGAAACGGGTGCGGAATTTAATTTTGCTTGAAATCAGCCTTTCGCCGTTCCCACCTCCGGCCTTCGATGGCCCCTTGCGTGCTTTGTAGTTTTGAGCTGTGTGGCTGGTTGTGCGGCTGGCTAAGGCTCGTCGGCGCCTCCTTTGCGTGCAGGGCAAGCTGCTGTTCTTCATGGCACTGGTAGCCCACTGGGTGTCGTGCCTGTGGTTCATGCTGTACCGTCTGACTCACGGCAGCCTGGATTGGTCGTACGACTCGCTGAGTAATGCCAAGATTATGACGTTTTACTTGGAAGCATACCTCCAATCATTTCTGCTCATGATTGGCAACGACATCAGCCCCAAGGTGCGGGTTGGCGTCGAGGACTTACTCGCAGAGCAATACACAAACCCATCACTTACTCAACAGATCGACCGGCCGAAGATCTCCACACACATTTTGGATGCCGTGCCGTGCCGTGCCGTGCCGTGCCGTGCCGTGTCCTGCTGCTGCTGCTCTCGCTGCTGAGATGCTTTTTTCCTGCGTTGCCCTGCCCTTCCGCCACGCATGCACTTGCTTCATGACGTTACCTCTCTCGTGCTGCCGCGCTGCCGTGCTGCCGTACTGCCGTACTGCAGAATAACATCGAGCGGCTGTACTGTACGGGCATCCTGGTAATCGGCGCCTGCTTTTACGCCATCGTCGTGGGTCACATGTCGCTGTTGGTCAACAACATGAACCCAACCGCTTCAAGGCACAAGTTCAAAAAGGACATTATCAACAACACCGTGAGGTGAGCCATGCAACAGAGAAGGGGCTCATGTCACACAGCACACACAGCAAAGGGCGTCGGGTGGGTGTGATGTATCGGGAGGTGGAGGGGGTCGGGAGGCAGTCTCATGCGCAGCGCCTCTCGAAGGGGGGCCTGGAGAAGAAGCGCAGTTGTGTAACAGGGGCGGCTGCATCCCGTGGTGGGAGGTGATGACAGGTGAGAACAAAAAACGACTTCCCCCTTTGGAGCGTTCTGAGCGTCCCCAGGCGGCGGCGCCCGGGGGGAGAGGGACCTGCCTGAAGGTCCACTGGCAACACGACGCAATCAGACACACACCACGACACGAAATAATGACGTCCCGTCTGACTGGGGCTGCGTAATGCGCTACTGCTGCCGCTACTGCTGATGCTGCTGATGCTGCTGATGCTGATTGTCATTATGATGGTGGTGTTGGAGGCTGATATGGGGGCTCCCTCTCCTCTCCTCGGTAATAATACCCACGGCAGGTACTTGGGAGCCCCGCGCGACATTGCCGGTCGCATCGACCAGTACTTTGACTACCTGACCACGTACTCGCATCCGGGACCTGACGGGATGGCGCTCATATCGCAGCTGCCGTCGTCCATGTTCCAGGTGCGCGCGGGGGGAGGGGGGAGCCAGCGTTTAGGGGCTTAGGGCCGGCCCTCCGATGTGCCATTCCGGGTTCCTGATCGCCGTTCTCTGAACCTGTTTTGGACCAATTATTGGAGTGAGCCTCGTCCTGTTGGCGCACTTCTGATCGACGTGCGTACCAGGGCCCCGTTCCACCCATCCATGCCTCCTCATCAGCACGTAGACATCCCCGCTTCGCTTACCCCAACCGCTTCGCATACCCATAGCGCTCAACATGCTGTAGTTGAGCCCCTGTATTGTCGTACCGCCGTACAGGACATTGCCATTTGGATGTACAAGGACTTGGTGACCAAGGTGCCGTTGTTCAAGGAGTGCGAACCGGCCTTCATCGCGCAGCTGGTGATTCGGTTGCGACTGGCGGTGTTTCTGCCGTCGGAAGTCATTTTCCGAATCGGTGATGTGGGTCACGAGATGTACTTCATAACCAAGGTGAGTGAGGATTACGTGTGGGGATTTACATGTCGTACACAATAGTACGGCGATCGCGACGATGATGGTGATTTTGGTGGCGATGGCGGCGGCTGGCATTGGTAATTTGAAAGATATGATGTTGCGTGTTTAGAACTCGGCACACTTGGAAAGCGTGTGTCCCTTCTTCGCATCTAAAGTTATGTCCTCTCATCGCTTCTTTTAAAAAAATTCCGACCCATCCGCAACCAACACCAGCTCCCTTTGTTCCCTTCGTCGGAGTCCAGGGCCACGTAGCCGTACACAACGACAACGGCGAGATGTTGGCTATTCTGCACAAAGGCGGTTTTTTCGGTGAGCTCGCTCTGCTGGCCACCGCCCGCCGCACCGCTCAGTGCGTGGCGCTGTGCCACTGCGACCTCACACTGCTGATGGCGCATGACCTGGTGGCAGCCATGAAGGACTTCCCGGACTCGGCGGAGAAGGTGAGGAGTGAGAGGGGTATGGGTTGAGGGGAATGGGGGGAATGTAAGATGTGTGGGACAGGGGGGTTACATCTTCACCCGTGGCCGCTACCCTGCGAAACCCTGCCTTTCCCAGTGTTTCGGGGCACCCTCATCTAGTCACCCTAGCCAACTTATCAGTGGATCGCTCAGGTTCAGGACCCACCACCAGCATCCAACGGATTCAACCAGATCAACGATGGCTCAACTCCATTCCTGGTCAGCTCGTAGGTCTACTTTATCCCAGGCCACCACCGTCCATCGACTAGGGGCTCACTTACCTTCCACCATCGGACGGATTTTTATTTGGATATATAGCATTTTTTGGTAGGAAAGAAAATGTATGAGCTGATGAAGCCTAAAATTTGCCTCAACTAAATATTTAATAATCTTATGAAACAAATAAATCCTGAAATTATCATAATTTCTTTAAAAAAAGCTAGGTCTGAACCATGTTATGATGATACAAAATCTGTGGATAACATTGTGCCGTTTTTGATCCTGATTCTGATGTAAAATACAAAAACCGCCGACCTTAACCGGTCTCGATCCCGGAACCTCCGGGGGCATCGGTGTGTGCATTACCAGTGCTGCTTGAACATATGTATGGGTGGACTTAAGGAAGGGTGGATGGATGAAGGGATGGATGTGATGGCAAGTAAAGGAAAGGAAGACCGGCCGGGCGACGGAAGAAGGGGTAGTGCCTGATGTGGGGCGGCAGCGTTAGCTGTTCATTTGCGTGGCGATATCTAGGTAGGAGTTTACGGACCAAGCAGCACGTCCGGAGGAGAAAGGAAAATAAGAGTGGTGAGGTGCGGTGCCGCCGACAGCGTTTTAGGTACAAACTAAATGACTTTGGGTAAAAGTGTGCTCTCCTCTTCATCTCGCCGGCTTGCATTTCATCCCCCTGTCCAGCTGCCAACAAATGTTGCAAAAGTTTAGTTGACTGCAAAACTGCCTACATCCTGGATCCGCAATTGGATGTCTGTCTATCTGTCTGTATGTCTGACGTTCTGCCAGGTCCGAGCACATGCCGTCAAGCGGCTCAATGACATGCAAACGGCTGGCAAGGTGGCGCGTGAGGCCCATGCGTATCCGGCACCCCGCCATTTGAAGAAGCTCAATCCAGCGGCAGCGGAGGCAGAGGAGCAGGCGGCCGTACAGATCGGGGGAGGTAGCGGCGGCGGCGGCAGCGGACCCGGCGGCTTCGGCGGCAATCCGCCGCCTGGAGGACCGCCCGGCGGCGGCGCCGCCGCGGGTGTTGGCGGCGGCGGCGCCGCCGCCGCCGTTGGCGGCATTGGCCTTGCTGCGGCGACAGGACCCTTCTCCCCCTTATTGGCGGGTATTCCTGTCGGCTTTGAGGCCGGGGCCGACCGGACTGCCCTTCCGCCACCATCTTTCGGAGCGCAGGTAGAGGGGTTAGGGGGTATGACGGGTTGCCCCCTGGTAGTGGTCCTTGCGGGTGTCGTGAATCCGCTGCCGTGCAACCACTATATACCCGCTGCACCCACCGCTGCCCGTTTAACTGCAAACCCCTTTTGTTTGCCCCTGATCCGTCATCAGTCATGCTTCATTAGTGTTATCTTGGGGTTAGTGGCAACGTTACCGAGTTTGGCTTTGGCTTTCGAGCACACCCTTTGGGATGTGTTCCGTGTGTGTGTATGGGAGATGTTTCCTCTGTGTGTGTATGTATGTATGTACGTCTGTACGTATGTATGTATGTATGTGTCGCTGATTTTGTCGATTCCGATTTTGAGATTGGTTCAAACACTCCCGCACATGCACATACGATAGAACGCCGGCGGTGGCGCCGGCGGGGCATCGGCTGGCGGGGGTGTTGCTGGCGCTGGCGGCGCCGCCACCTCCCCCGGCGACGGCGGCGGTACCGCGGCAGACCCCACCGCGGATCTCTCCGCCAGCACCCTTCAGTTGGTGGAGCAGGTCCAGGCCACCATCACCCGGCTGACGGGCAAGATTGAGGCGCTGCAGGTAGGTGTCTGTGGAGGGGGGGGGATGGGGGGGTGGGGGGGCCAAGTCAAACCTTGGCTGCAGTTACGCCCGCCAGGCCGAAAGCCTGTGGACCCCCTCCCGTGTCACTCTACTACACGTCCGGCAACAGGTGCCGTTGCTTTTACGGGAAGTAAAAGTTTGGACAGGGAAGGCGTTGCGGCCTTGCAGCATCACGCTTTTTCGCCATTGCAGGGTAAGTATACCACAGGTGTGGTGGTTTTAAGCAGCAGCTTGTATGCAGCTTTTTCATTCCTTCCTATATCGCAGGCGCCCAACCATTTTCCCCTTCCCCTCCCCCATGCCATCCCCCCCCGCTATCAATCGTCCTCAGGGTAAGATGGGCAAAATACACACACGGCTCGGTCGGGTCGAGACTAACCCCAACATCTTCAACACGGGGGCCCCCCTGGGCCCTATGGCGGGAGACCCGGGGGGGGCTGGCAAGAACATCTTTGACGTGGACTTCGCAGGCGGGATGTAGTCCCAGGATGTAGTCCCAGGATGTAATCCCCTCAGGGGAGGAAGGGAAGGGAGGCGAAGGGGCTTTTAGTTGGCGTTCTTGCTCTTTTAGTAGCTATTTATACCCGGTAGGGTAGCGGCCCTTGGGTGTCGTGCCGGGTGTGTGTTTGTGTGGTGTGGTGGAAATGTGCGGTGAGAGACCGGGCACCTACAGGAGACACATACAGACATACATACATGCGCAGCATATGTACGAGATAGATGTGTGGTCGCCGTGGTGTGTATGGCGGCGGCGGCGGCGGCGGCTGCGTCGCCGCCGTGGCCACTGCCGCTGCCGCTGTGGGCCCTGGCGGCTGAAATATAATAGAGATGGCGCCCTTTTGCGAGGTTGGCAGGACTGAAAAGCAGCAGCAGCAGCTGGAGCAGCAGCAGCAGCAGCAGCAGCTGGAGCATGAGCGTGAAGATGCGTTGGAGCTGTGAGGCAGGTTGCGTAAGTTAAGTTTCGGACGAGGTTATGCTTTAAAACCTTCGAGGGGTACACCTTTTTTCTAGCGAGCGTTTCTTTTATACATTTGAAGTTTCGCCCGTTTCGGCGACAGGGGCGCACTGCATGGAGCGAACCGACCCACGGGTCCGTTTGGGTCGGTCGAACTGACGAACGTTTTTCCGCAGGAGTAGCATCGTCCCTGATGATGAGCGGGGGGACCAGCATCGAAAAGCATGAGAGCGGGAGAGGTAGCGTGCAGCTTTGTGCGAAGAAGCAAAAACAAGAGCGAGTAGTTGGCTGTACGTGGGCTCTTCCGATGTGACCGCCCGATCTATTCCCAAACAGGGGTCATGACGCTGCGGTCATTGTCGGTTTGTTGCGTGTGGTGTTCCGCACTGCCACAGCTGTAGGGGGGGCCTTGCCTAGCAGACTTGGCGTCATGCCCCACGTCATGTGACGTCACGTCATGTCACAGCAGGCCGCATGTAGGAATGCCACTTGCCGAGCGGGATACACTCGTCGTATCGCCGCACGACGCGGCGTCGTCACTGCGGATCGATCATGCGCGCATGTGTGTCTACTTCCAAGAATTAGTGATGGGGATATCTCGAGTGATATAGTTGCTGCTGGTGGTGGTGGTGGTGGTAGCGGAAGCTCCCTCGCCGCAACAACCCTCCCCGCCCACCACATACACACATACACACACATATATACACATATACACACAGACATACACACACAGACATACACACACATACACGCGCACGCATACATACATAGGGTTTGGCACTACTGGTAAGGCGCGACCATTGCCCCCGGGATCGATACCCATTAGGGTCAAAGTCCTTCCGATGGTGGAAGGCATTGCGCCCCTAGTTGATGGACGGTGGTGACCTGGGATAAGGTTAACCTGCGAGCCGACCAGGAACAGAGTTGGGCCGCTGTCGACCCGGCAGATTCCGTTGGATGCTGGTGGCGGGTGCGGAACCTGAGCGATCCACTGAGAAGTTGACTAGGGTGACTGGATGAGGGTGCCCCGAAATACCGGGGAGGGCAGGGTTTCGCCGGGTAGCTGCCACCACGGGCGAAGATACACCCCCCTGTTTCACACATCATACACACATGCGGGAGGCCCTGCTTCAGCGTGAGACGACGTCAGGGTTCGTTGCGCGCTGTCTCATGAGTGTGGCCGTTCTCTTCACCTCGCCCCGCTGTGCTACATTCCGCCCCGCATGCGGTCGAGCAACATACGGGCGTCTATCTGTATGTATGTACGTATGTATGTACGTATATATGTGTGTGTGCATTTTTGCATGTACTCTGGCCACTGTGTTCCGCATCCGGTACATGCCAGCTACTAGCCACATTGTTTGCTGTATATGCGAAGGCTAGCCACTCGCGCCGCACAGCTAATAGTGCTATTTCAGGTTGGTATTCACACGTGTTTCGTTTGCTGTTATGTGTATGTATGTTGTTACAGGGTGGTCAACTTCGCCAGCGGCCCCCTTTCCCGGGGCAGTCCCTGCTCTCCCCTGCTAGAGGGGCACCCTAATCCGTCACCCCATCCGACTTCAGAATGTATTCGTTGGGTTCGGCAACTCACCACCAGCATCCAACCAAATCTAGCGGATCAACGGCGCATCAACTTAGTTCCTGGTCAGCTCGCAAGTTGATATTATCACGTCCTACACCGTCCATAAGATGGGGGGCCACCTCCCATTTCATCACTCCTCAAACACCCGAGGAGCCGGCAGGCGGATTTGAACCCGGGTCGACTGGGTCGACTGGGAGCAGAAGTCAGGCCTTAACCTCTGCCAGCCGCCTGCCATGTGTATGTGGGTGCGCTTGGGAGGGGGATATGTTTTGGCGAACCTGTGGAAGAGCCTAGACATTGCACATACGGTGGAAGTGGATGGCGTGCTCGGCGGTGCTAATACGCTGCCGCCTCCCCCTGTACCCGAGAGGCGCATCCGAGGGCCAGTTGTACTCTATTAGCCGCATAGCAGCGGCGCCGCAGTCCGGTGGTCCCGGGCTCTGGGCCCATATGTGCTGCAACTCAGCACGGGACCATTTTTCCATGACTAGGGTGGGGGTGAAAACCAGATTCACGCTTGGCAACTCAGATGCACGGTTTCGGAGAACGGTCGGCGAAACAACGATGGCACGCGGGGTGGAAATAGAGTTTCATCGAGTGCCATTTTGCGTGGTGCGTCCTGACAACTGCCAATGCGGGCCAGAGCCGTACGTCAGGCATGCGGACTGTTTTTGTTGTTTTGCGTTGTTGATGTTGTTGTTGTCGATGTTGAACTATGACGAGATTTGAACAAAAAACTCATCTCGCACAAAGTTATCTGTCCCGATATCGCAAAATGAAATGACGCCGAGCAGAGCAGGAGATCTGGTTTTGAGGGAGTTTGCATGTATGTATGTACTTGTGTGTGTCTCGGTAGTTTCTTAAAGGTACATTACGCTTACGTTAATGCTGTGCATAATAGGGATATGCACGTCCTGGTATCTGGCATTTGTTTTCTTGTATGTTGCGAGGCAGAAAGCCAATGCAATTTGCCATTTCGTGTCCATACTCACCAACAAACTTAACTAAATCAATGTGCAGGAACAAGCTCAATTTGCTTCTCTCCCCTTCGCCTTCCATCCTGAGGGGGCGCCATTTCCAAGAGCCATTTGGAAAGGGGGATTGGGATGGAGGACTTCTTGGCTGGAGAAAAATCCATCCAACTAGGGTGGTGTCACGCGCGCGCGAGAGAGAGAAAGAGAGAGAGAGAGGTGTCACAAGCAAAACCCCTCTCACGTGGCGAGTGCGGATGACGGGTGTGCGGGTCCCTGCGGGCCCCCGGGCATGCGGGTGTGGCAGTGCGGTAGCTAGGCCGGCATGGGCTTCGAGCCCGCTATCTCATGTTGGACGAGAGCATCGCCTTCGTGCGTGTGTATGCGTGCATGCGTGTGTGTCACCTTAAGGTGAGTTCTTGGAGGGTTGAAGAGAAAGGCAGCCCGGCGAAGCCCCGACGTCGAGAACCATCTGCTGGTGGTGATGATAGTGGTGTCAGTGTCGCAGTGATTGTGTAGTAGTGGTGATTGTGTCGCAGGTAACGGCCGCCGTTGCCTCCGCCGCCAGCTGGGTCTAGACGCAGAGGGGGTCTAGGGCGGTTGTGGCACAACGTGCTGTTGCTATCGTTTGGCGCATGGTGTCCTATGATGGCCTCCGCTGCAGTGCACGCGATCTCGTGGACGCGTAGGGAGAGGGACTAGTGGAGACGCGCAGTATTGCTATCTCCTCGGTTGGTTCGTTATCCTGTGGCTGGGCGAGCTGGCTGTAAGGAGGGCAACAAGCAATGCTGTTACCGCACTGTAACAGCCGTAACCTGGTTTAGCAGACCGAGATAGCTGGACGGTACCGTTATCGTACTTTCAATTCGGTTAGTTGGTTATAAGCATGGTTATAACTCTGTCTGCCTAAGTCATTTTCCGCTGGCGTCACCCACCCGCCCTCCCAACCCTACAGAACCGTAGCATGTCCACACTTTGGATTGGATCGAATGAGCCGGGAAAGGAATGTCGAAGCGCTAAAGGCTCTACGATAAGTGCGCGTGCCGTCGGAATTTGATTGAACCGTACACACACACACACACACACACATATACAGACGCTAAGAAGGCTCCCAATTCACATCACTTTTGGCCCTTAATGTATCCATATGTGGTGTTGGTGTTTGTCGCTCCTCCCACCAAACTCCATCCCATCCCGGCACATATGTTTTGACATTTGCAGGAGACGCATTTGCAAGTGTCTCACGGACAGATAAACACACCCACAACGGTCAATACGCCTTGATGATGGAAAAGAGACATCCATACACACTTATAGCCTGTCATCTCCATGCGCTAAAAGACACTATTTACAAAAGCGCGCACAAATAACGGTCGTGGCACATACTTTGTACGCTTCAGATGTTTTGGCGTGACATGTCGTCTCCATGCGCTAAAAGACACTATTTACAAAAGCGCACAAAATTAACGCGAGTTGGCCACAAGTGGGCGGACCAGGCGGTGTCACCATCCCCCACCCTCCAGTGCATATAACCGCATCAGCCAAATCAACCTCGCCAACATACATCTTCTGGATTTGCGTCGTTAGATAATAGTACAGTTACATGCTATGTTGTAAATGCGGCGACACAACACTACAGGACATGACATATGACACGATCAGTACCAAGCTAAAACGCAGAGAGTCTTGGCCGGGGTTCTTGGACTGGTAGAGTCGTTAAACGTTAACCGTAAAAACCGCCGCATCGTCCGTATCCGTATCCACAACAGCCGCAGCGCATTCGTCGCTGAGCGCGGCGGCAGCGGAGTTCACGGCCGTGCCGTGCCCATCACTCAAAACTGTGCAGCACAGGGCCCTTCAGCAGCAGCATGGCTTTGCGTAGTATCATGCATGCATGGGTGCTTACGGAGAGTACGGCGACGACAGTGCGAGACCCCAAGGTACCAACGACACGCTGTCCTGAACAAGCACGCCGCTCCCGCCACAATACCTCCCCCTCCACCACCATCATCCGGTCGCGGCGCCCCCCGCGCTTCAAGCCCTCCTGACAGGCTCCTGTGCTCCCGGTAGTCACTCCCTTGTCCGACAATACGCAGGGCCAAGCAGCGGCTCAAGGACAGAAAACAGTAGATGGGAAATGCTGACCCGTTTTCCGGCCTCCACTAAGCATCCAGCACTTGTGTCGACCGGACGCAGCTCTTTCCACGCAGCTCTACGTGCCGCGCTTCGCTCATCGTGTCGTGTCGTGTCGTGCGGGCGGACGCGACCTATTCGGCCTTCTGCTCCTGCTCGGGCTCCGACATGCCTGGTGGTGTAGCCACGTGCTCAGCCGGCAGGAACTGCGCATTGGGCTGCACCTCCTTGCACTTGTCCACTATCTTTTGCCACTCTTCTTGGCTCAGCTATACAGGGCGGCGGCGGGTAAAAGTGTGCAAGCGGCGGCGGGCGGGTGCATGTGGCTATTACGGTGAAATTACCTTTCGTGTTCGTAACGGAAAAGGCCGTACAGTGGACCAGAGCTTTGGAAAGGTACACACAACACACGCACACAGAGAGAGAGAGCTTCGGCGGTCGTTCCCGTTGGGTTATGTTGGGGTTAAATAAGCCCCTGGCCAGTGTCAGTGGCCCGGATCGATATGTAATACACACAATCGCACAGAGACACACACACACACATACACGCACACATGCTTGCCCAAATGCCAACGGAACCAAGCGCCCCAACCCGCCCTCCAAGCAACCCCCAGCGCTGAAAACCTCACACCAGCTCTACACTGTTCCGGTTTCATTACACCCGGCCCACCTGCACGTACTCCTCATCCTTGAAGTTTTCCGCGGTCAGCAGCACCGGGCCGTGAATGCTGTCGGGCTGCACCTCCGGGGGCTCGTCTGCAGCGGGCGGCGGGTAAACAATAACACGTGGACTGACGGATAAACATACATACATACATACATACATACATACATACATACATACATACATACATACATACATACATACATACATACATACATACATACATACATACATAGTGATGGGACTATGCAAAACATGCAGACACCCAACCAAGCCTAAACATATAGACCCTAATGGCCTCAATGGACTATGGAGACACGCCTCATATGTCGCCACGCCGCGTCTTGCCCACTGTATATTATTGTCTAGCAGGACCGACCCAGATGCCCGACATGCTTTTCACGCCGCTTGCACATTCATTCGTATGAATATGCCATTGGTGGATGCATTGACTCACATATGCCCTAGGCCAGCCGCCGCCGTGCGGTCTCTGCGCTCGCGTGCATGTGCAACCCCCCTGATTCCTTCCTCACATATTCCTTCCTGCCTGGGCCCCCATCCTACCGCAATGTTCAATTTCGAGCAACGAGACCCAAATGGTCCCAGATGGCCAAGGTGGGAGCCAAAAAGCCAAGAGCAACGAAAGCGACAACGACTTACTTGGCAGGTTGGCAATGAGCCACAGTTGCGTCGCGTTGGTGTTGTGCTGCATTCCGTTCTGCGGTTAATTAACGTGGCGCACGTGGTCGCGCAGAGTCGGACCGTTGCCAGGGATTTTACATGGGGCATGGCAAATTGTCTTGACGGCAATGGTTTGGATACTCTGACCGGGATGGGTACGGCGTACGTAGTGCCTGTAAATAATAGGAGTCCTTACCTGGACGGCGTCTAAGTCGAGATACATGTGCACACTCCAGCCCAGGACCTTTTCAAACATGGGCCTGGTGGATTAGGGAGGAAGAGATCATGAAAAAAGTCAACAGGTGGGGAGGAATAGGAATTGCGGACGACGAGTTGCCCTAGTACAGAGCGGTCGAGGCTGCTTGCCGTGTGACTTACAAATGGAAGCAACGGACACGCTCGGTCTCTGGTAAGTTGAGCAATTCAGCAACGCGTGCGTGCACATCAGGCACACTGCGTGTGAAGGTTACCTGCAGCAGAAGGCAAAGCAGTAAGGGGACCCAGAGAATTGAAAAATTTTGTCAAGTTGTTTCCGAGCATGGCAAAGGCTCCGTAACTTCGATGCCACATAGTTCTTCAGCAGATCGACGTCAGCAGGTTCCGGTACATCGCGACGACGCATGAAAGCTAACGCACCGCTGCTGTACTAACTAACTTATCCCGCTTAGATGGATAACTAATGCCCGAGCCAAAATCCGGGAGGGCATGTACCTTCGGCGTACCGGAACGACATGCGCTATGCGCATAGGTCCCCGACATGTATGCCCAATGCAGCGTTACTCCTACACTAACCAACATTATGCCAATTGACCATGGCACAGTCCAAAAACTGAGCTTGCCTTGGTTATTGAGCCTCCGGAGCTGTCCGGCTCGAGAATAAGGCAGTCGCTCTCATTCTTAAACTCCACCTCAGCCTCAGGATCGGCCATGATGGTGCGGCGAGGAGAAATACCCTCGCCGGTTTGCTGCTGTGGGGTGTCGGAGTATGGATACTAGTTGCGTTGAACCGATGACCAAACACCAAAGACGTTGTTAGTGATTGTAAAAAAATGTAAATGAAATAACTGAGTCTGAAAACATCGGCGATGCGATGCGTACCAGGTATTCAAAATACGGGAAATTTTCCATGCTCCGGAACCGTCCAGGGTTTCAGCTTTCCCGAAGCAGGACCTTTTATTTTGCCCCTTGCAGTACACTCAAGTGTATTTCGGCTCTGTGTGTAATAAATATGTGACATTCTGGGACAGACCTTCTGGCCATGCAACTCAGTACAAGTGTCACCACCTTCTACTAGGAGACCATGAACCCTTTGTCGCGTATTTTAAATTTAATGGATTTTTGGAGCTTGGTGGGACGCTGAGAATCTTTTCCGTTTGCGATGCGGCGTGGGCCAGGCATCGCCGGGCTGCAGCAGGCAGCCCGGACAAAGGTACGTTCCCTTACGGCCGCTGTGGAATGGACCCCGTCCATTCATGGACCAGAGCATGCTCCTCGCCGATTGCAGCGATCTCCCCCCGACCCGATGGCAACCCAACCTCTTTCCCCCACTGTGCCCGTTAACTCGCTGCACGGATGTGCTGCGCGACGGCCTCATGGATACAGCTGTGATGCTGTGACTGCCGCCTCCACCTTCTTACCGCATTCCAGTTGGCAACGGCACGCCTTCTTGAACCTGGCGTCACGTGCATCTTCCACCTCCGTACTCTTCTCTCTCTCACTCTCTCTCCGCCCTTCTTCTTCCTTTTCGCTTCCACCCGCATATTCCCCACCCACCCTCCCCGCTTCCAGGAGCAATTTAAACTGACGGGGGAGGAGGTCAAGAAGAACACGTTGCAGGTGCTGGTGCTGGTGGTAGTTGTGGGAGATGGTGGTAGTTGTGGGAGGTAGTTGTGGTAGATGGTTGCCTAATGGAGGGTGTATCCTACGAGACTGCCTCACTAGCAGGGTAGGGCATTTAAATTTAAAACTTATTTGAGTAGTAGTGATTGCGGTGGTGGCGCTTGTGGTGGCGCCTGTAATGATTGTGCAGATGGAGGTTGCTATGTCACTGGGGCGCCATACGGGCAGCAGTTCCCATGGTGGTGGCCATGTCGCTAGTGGTGGTGGTTGCGCAAGTCGGGATGCTGTGGTTCCTTCCCCTTCCGCCCGCATTGAACCCGCCACCCAGCCCACCCAGCTGGGCCCACAAGTTCACTCACCTCGTTTAATCCTTCAACTGTCCGCCGCTCCTTTACACACTTTAAGGACGCTGGCAGCTCATTTCTGATCTTCTCCCATTTTTGGTTCTCCCCCTAACCCGTTTCATGCCACTCAACACAACACAACACACAACACAACACAACACACGCAACACAACATCGTCTTCGACCCTTCAAGTCCCCCTCAGGCCATGCACGAGCAGCTGGCCGCCTTCCGCACCAACTTGGAGGAGTTTGCTCGGAAGCACCGCGCCGATATCCGACGCGACCCCGTGTTCCGGGCGCAGTTCCACACAATGTGTGCCAACATCGGAGTGGACCCGCTGGCGTCCAACAAGGTTGGGTGCAGCGGGCGGCTGTAAGGGGGGCCGCGGTGTTGGAGGATGAGTTGTAAGGAGGCGAGGGAGGGTCTGAAAGGCAACACATTTGGACAGAACCCTCCTGCATTGCATGGAAGTAGTATTATTAAAAGGTCCCTGAGTGGGAAAGTTAACATCACGCTTTCCGTGGGGAAAGGGGTGAGAGGTGGGGAGAGGTGGGGAGAGGAGGGGAGAGGAGGGAGAGGTGGGGAGAGGTGGGGAGAGGTGGGGAGAGGAGGGGAGTCCTCCCTGCCAGCCGCACGCCTACCCGCCGTTAACCCTTCCCCCCCTTTCTCCCCCCCTCACACCACCACATCACGTCACGCCTAACCCCCCCTTCCTCCCTTAGAGTTTGTGGGCCTCCACTCTGGGGCTTGGCGACTACTACTACGAACTGGGGGTTCAGGTGTGTGGGGTGGGGGAAAAAGGTGGGGAAGGGAGAACGCACACGTTGCGGTTCGTGTCGTGCCTCCCGACCCAAGCTCGTCCAGGCGGAAGGCAAGGCGAGGATCCAGGGGTGGGGGTAGGGGTGCGGGATGGCAGGAGCCGGGAAGCACCCGCTTCCCGCTTCCACCGTCTTTTTGGACTTAAGACGGCATTAATCGATGTCTTGTACCGTGTACATGATTACAACTATATGTGTAATTCCCTCTTCCGCCGTATCCTCCCTCATCCCTCTTCTCCAT
>NW_003307566.1:1213099-1245135 GCF_000143455.1 Volvox carteri f. nagariensis
AATACGTCCACAGGAGGCGGGGCAGTGGGGGGGAGCCGGTCAGCGAAGATGACGTGGTGCGTGTGGTGGAAAGGGTTTCCAGGACGCGAGAAGCGAAGCATCAGCTGCCGATGTCCAAAGCACCAAACTGCTGAAGGGGCGGTGTGGGGGAAGGGAGGGAGGGAGAGAGGGGGGAGGGGAGGGATGGGGGGGCCTGCCTGCCTGTAGGTCCGTCCATACGTACGTACGTCCGTACGTTGGCGTGCCGCTTCAAACCCCGTCCCGCCCGCCCGCCCAACCGCCTCTGATTTCAGGTCCGTGCCATCCGCAAGTTGAGAGTGCTGGGAGGCGGATTCGATCTGGTGACCATCGGCGGCAGCCAGTACGTGCGCTCCGTGCCGGGCGAGCTGAACCTTGACAAGAACCGGGCCCTGGAGGTGGCGCAGGTGTGCGTCGCGAGGAAGGAACGGCGGCGCGGTGTGGGTTGGGGGTCGTGGGGATGGGTAGTTGGCACTCCCCCAAAACAGTGAGGTACTACTGCTACTACTATTACTAGTATTATTTCCATGCCGCAGTTGAGCTGGCTGCCAGAGCAAAAAATAGCTGAATGGGCGCCGTGTGTGTTCGTGACACGGTGGGAGCGTTTTGCTTTAGGGGTAGTGAAAATGGTAAAAGGGGGTTTGGGCCCCCTTCAAGGGGTTTTCGGATAACCCCCATACTACGGCTCCTGCGCCACGCCACGCCACGCCACGCCACGCCCGGGGACACACCCTTGTGTGTCCCAACTCCCCCGCCTCCAAACTGAATGAGCTCTCTCTACCCTTAACCAACCACTGACCACAAAGGGCAAGGGTTTCACCTCTGTCGCGGAGATGTGCAAGACGGCGGGGTGGCCCGCGGGCCGGGCGGAGGACGTGTTGCAGGTGCGGGTGTGATGCTGGGTGGATGCCCGTCGCTCGGGAAGGGAAGGGCGGGTGGTCGTGTGTGTGAGTCGAAGGTGTTTAGGTGCGCGTGGTTAAGGGGCGAATGAACACGGGAAAACAAGGGGGGGGGTCGGGAGAGTAGCGAGAGAGCCGGGAAGCGGTGGGAGCAACCCCACCGAGAGTGGGGCCCGGCGGAGTTGCGGGGTAGAGGTTAGCATGGGGATGTTTGTGATGTGCCAAGAAACCGGCTCCAGCCCTGTATCCAGTATCCACGTACACGACCAGACATTCAGTGTTGTCTTTACTACCTGCCCCCGGATTTTACAACTCCAAATTCCCAACTGCCAACTGTCAACCGTCCCAACTGCGGCCCCCCCCTACACGTGGCCACCTTTACGCGATGTAGGCTCTCACCGGCGAGGGCATTGCCTGGGTGGACGACGGCGCCCCTGACGGGGTCCGGCTGTTCTGGTTTCCTTGCCTCGGAGGTGGCTTAGACCAGGCGGCATGAGAGCTTCGTAGGGGATTTTATTAGTCGTACAGGAACAGTTGTACAGCCATTGCGCGAAGGCCGTGCATGGTTTTTTCGTCGGAATGATACGAGTGCGCGCTCTGAAGGCACTGACACGTAGAAGAAAAGAACGATGTTTGTCTGTGTATCACAGATTTTGTCTGTGTATTTATGTATCTGTACGTGTGCACTGTTCACTGGAGGACAGCAAGTGCGGCGTTTTCGTGTTATGCTGTTGCGAAACCCGGAGCACTGACGCAAGTCGTGTGGGGCAGCATGATGTGGGAACGGGAAAGTAACCCAGTGAGGGAGGGCGTTATGAGAGACATGTCAAAAAGAGGTGGTGTCCCGCGGCCGGCATGCAGCAATGCAACATACAGCAGCGGTTTTTTTAGCAATCGCATTTCAACAGCTGCGATGACTTGAGCGAGGATTAGGTGGAGGAGAAGAGTAGCTGCTGCAAAGGAGAGAAATGTTCGTGTGTGTCAGGTACAGGCAAAACCTAAGAGAACTACTTCGGTCAGCGTCCCATGTGCCGTACATAACCGTAAAGATTACAAATAATGTGAGGAAGGTTCCGAGAGGTAGGCACGATGGGTGGGTAGGGTAGGGGTAGGGGGAATAGCCCATTATCGTATCTCCGGTGATTTAGTGGGCACTTGTAGGTAGAGGCGCGTTCATGTCGTTCAGGAAATTTAGATGCGAAGATAAATGAATTTGTGGGACTGTAATGCCTGCCAGGCCCGGCAATCAGAGGTGGCCCCAAAGTGACGGGAAACATCGTTGAGGTGTAACGTCGTTGTTGCTGCAGAGTCAGGGTTCTTTGAGAAAGCTGGAATTAGAAAGTTCGCATGTGTAAAGATTGAAAAGAATATCGCCAACCAGGAGGAATTGAACCTCTGGGCCTCCCGGCCCCTACGGATTTGAAGTCCGCACCCAACGCCAGTCAAGGTCAGGTTGGCATCCGCCGAGAATCGATCTCAGAACTAGAAGTAAGCAACCTCTCCGGGGTTAAGACTTAAAATTGTCTTAGCAGCTCATGACAAATTGCTAAAAACTATGTTCTCCATACTGTCGAGGCTGAACTTTTTTTCTTAAGTGGCAGCGAACTTCCAAGCTCAGCCGGGCGCTGTAAGGGCCGGCCACAGTGAAGATCAAAACTCCGGCAGAGGAATTCCAGTTTTCACCATACATATGACTGAGAAAAACCTCGTGGCAAAGTTTAAAAAATAATGCCCCGTGTTGGACAAGGTTGGGCTCGAGAGGCCACATCTTTGATGCAGAACCGAGTAGGCTGTCGTAGACTTGGTAAAGTAACTGGACAGTTTTTTCCCTAGAAGACGGTTACAGAAATAACAGAAGAAGAGCCCAAGGCGAATGGAAGGGGAAGCAAGCTCCCTATATGGGATTCACCTTACAAAACCACCTGCGCCCAGCCATCGCAAAGACACGGATAAGCAAAAAAGAAGAAGCGAGTACAGGTGGACCCCCCGTATTCCGAACACTAGCACTTTGCAAGCTTGCCAAATATTGTAGACAGCGTCATTTTACGGTCTGTAAAGCGGAAATCAATCCGTACATACAATACGCACCCTGAGTCGCGGAATTTCTCTTTTGCGGGATTGCAAGTTATTCTTACAAACGTAGCTCGGGGTCAAATTTGTCCTCTCCAGTAAATCATACCCAAAATCCGATCATCAGTAAACTCGCCGAAACTTAGCCAAAACAGCCTGTGCGGCCCTGCGCATTCATCACTGACATCAACAATCACATATTGGTGGATACGCAAGTCAACTGGACCTTGTCTGGGTGTGTTGGCGGTGAACGACCGCTCGCCATGCCCCAATTCTGTCTGCCTGTCCGCATGTGCATGCGCGCGCCCCCTAGAGCGAATAACATCATCTAAAGGACACACCTGTATCGTGATTGACTTATTCCTTATCATGTTGCCGCAAGACACCACGAACGCGTCAGGACGTTCCAACCCGCACACCTGGCGCCCACCCGCGCCCAACACTGCCCTTGCACCTGCACGCTAAACATCTCCCGCGGCACAGAGGCCGTCACGGCCTAAATGAAACACTGCCTAGTCCTCCTGCTCGTCGTCCTCCTGCTTGTAGTCGGAATTCTCCTGGGGCTCCTCGTCCTTTCAGGTCATCGTCTGTCCACTTTCTGTTAGATTGAGGGTCTTGGCGGGCCTTGTTGTTCGGCTGGGCGGCCTTCGGGCCACGCTTGTGCTTATCCATGTCGGGGATGAAGTCTATAGTACCATTAAAAATTCTTCCGCGCGATTTTCCTATTAAACTATACTATTATGTGATGTCCATGTGATTGGTTTGACGGTGAGTAGGTGGAATGTGGGCAAACGGGCGCTGCTGCTTCCCGCCTAGTTTCGGCGTTTATTCTTGCTGAAAGCGTGAATCGCGCAGACAAGTTTGTAAAGCCAACTCCTTATGTTATAAATAAACGGATCACCTAGGTCTGCGGTCGAGCGGAAGACTTTCACTGACTCAGCAACACCAAATGTCGATGTCCCCGGGGTCGGAAAGCTCCGGAACCACCGGCACTTTTACGACAGATTTGCCATGATAAACACAACGTATATGTTGGATGCATGCTTCCTCGCGACCGGTGGATTTATATCGCGTTCACGGCCGAGTTATTCCCGCTGATTGAAATTCGGATTGATCAGAATTAGGTCGGCCCACCTGTAGTTGTGAGCGCCAAAGTTTTGCGTAACTAGAAGCCAGGCTCGATACCTTGGACGATCTAAGTTCAAAGCCGGAGTTTGGTGATAACTTCAAGCCTAATGAACCTGGGCGATCCAGGGCGATCCAGGTTTTCTTTAGATATGGAGGACTGAACATGGCGGAAGTTGGCACGTGCTACGGACTCTGCCCGTGGACAACTTTATGGGATTATTTAATAATTCTGGAAAGGACTCTCACTGCAAGACGGCGAAGCACGCTCGACGTGCCGCTGCTCAATACGATCTGCTGTACCGCCGTACATGCCGTAGGATATGTCGTGCAACATGTGCTTGCACTGTTGTGTAGAACAGATAGGTGACAAGTTGCGCGAGGCGTAGGTCATTGGCCGTGCGTTTGGCATATGCGAAGCCTGGATGTCTTCGCATTGCCCGCTAGGCTCTGCGTCCGCATGCAAGGAAATTTTAGGAAAACAGGTATCTCGCAAAAGGTTGCTGGCAAGGGTGGCCCTAAAGCAGAAGAGGGGGAGTGGAAGGGGCCTAAGAGCCATACGATGCACCCACAAAATTAGCATGCATTATTTGTTTAGCAAAGGAAAAGCGCCGCAGTCACATTCCTGCTGAGAGCACCTGCCTTACGACAGCAGCCCAGAATGCAGCACAGCCGGCTTTTGGGGGTAGTAAGAACCCGCAGGGACATCAATCAGGGTGTTTAGGGCAGAGGATGCAGTGACGTGTTAAGCATTAAAATTTGTGATGCTTGTGTCCAGCTGGCTATGCAAAAACATGTATTGCCACGTGTAATGTGTGGCTTGACTCTGAATAGCTGTCAGTTATGTCAGTCGGCCGCGAGTGTGACATCCGGCTATTTCCCCTACGGGACGCTCGTCCTGTGCGCAACAGCCGCCCACCATAGGTATACAAATAATTTAAGAGCTGACTCACACACGGCTTGAACAACTGGAGTTGTGCAACTGGTGGCAATCCATGCGGCCGCAGCAAGGCAGGAAATGTCTGTTTCCTGGAGCTGGCCCAGGCACGTTCATATGCTGTATTTCCCTAGTCAATTATTACATGGTTCAATGGTGAATAGATTTGGTTGCATTCGTACATGAGGATATACAGCATAATCTCCATTAAAAAACGCAGGGCGATGGAGGTTCCGGAGCGACGGCAACCCGAGCATGTCGTACTTGTCCATGATCAACGCAAGTCGTCACGCTAACAACTCATAACAGCGTTGTTCTTTTGCCAGAAGCTTCACAACAGGTCGCGCTCGGAATTGTTTAGCCTTGTGTAGGACTTTGAAATTCATAAAAAGCGGGGCAAGCCCTAGCAAACTTCACGATTCGCTAAAATCATATTACAGTGCAGGAAATCAACTACTTACTAAAATGGTTTTACTACTCGTAACGCATGTTGTCGAGGTTCCGTCTTCCCGGGTCCCTTTGGCTGTGATAATTTTGAATGATGCAATAAAGCGGAAGTCGCTGCCATCCAACCTCAAGTGTCGCATGGTGAGGCTCAAGTTATGCTGGCGGAGAAGCTGTGAGCAGCGCGCAGACGGGCCCCGTAATTAAACGTAGGTCATACCGTCGTCCGGAAACTACAGTGCTTCACTATGGGACGCCAACAGTATCGAGGAATTGCAGCAGTGGATTGATGCAAACCTTATGGATGGAATGGCTCATATCGCGGAGGTAGGCCTGTTGCTGCATCTGTTCCTTCTTCGTTCAAGCCGCATAGCCCAGCAAGTCAGCTGTGAGCAAACATGTAAAGCAAAATAAAGGAGGTCGATATCTGCGGCACCTTAAGGAAGAACCCTTGCGGCAACCTTGACAGCGGCATGTTTCGAGCAGTTCGCTTAGGTCAGCGCCAAGGCGTGGCGCCGGGGAGTTTCCGTGAGCCCGGCAGCAAGCCGTGCCTCAGCCTCTTTGTCTCCTTGTTGCTATCTGCTGGCTGCTAGCTCTAAGTCCGTCTTAGAGGCCTTCGCCCTCTCGACGCTAAACGCAACCAGGACGGCAACCCGACTCGTTGCAGGCAGTATGTTGCCCTCCCGCCGCGTGCTAGCTTATGTCCTGAAACCTCATCAGTTGTAATGTTCTGTACATTTACTCCGCTGCCGGGGAATCCTCGCAGGTCCCAGAAGAGTTCACGTACGGCTTGGCTCTTGAGCTCACCACCTCACGGGCAGCAGACAAGGTAGCGTCCTCGTCAGTGCATCGAGCGGTGGCCGTCCTGATGCTCCTGATTGAAGTACAAGCTTATACGCGTTGTGGACGGGTTTTCTTCACAACGCCACGCCGTGCTTTGTATTGCGTCCATGTTTACGCTGCTGCACAGCAAGGCAACTGCAGTGCCGGCTAGCTTAACGTTCAGGAATCTCTACGTTGATCTGGCCCACCCAGCGCGAGTTAGCACGCAACAGCATGCTCCAGTCGCTGTCCCTGATTTGGGTCAGGGCTAGAACGGGGCCGTCTGGGCCATTACTCCCAGCGGCCGGCCATATCGTCATCGTGGCCAAACCTACGTACCTTTCTAATCCAAGATTGCGCTCATTTGCCTTAGACTTGTCTGGTTTATGCTACGCTTGTTTTGACCGGGGGTTTGTGGCCACGGCTTTGTAAGGCCATATCAACATGGTTACGTGCTGCGGTCGTCGGTTGTTCACTATGCCCCTATGTGGTGAACGTACGAGGAGACCTTTGCGAAATGTTGTTCGGCGCACCGAGTCCCTGCTATCCTTGCAGGTGGCCACCAGCGGCAAGAACACGCTGGACCGTCTTAACACGACGGGAGCGCGAGTCATGGAGACCGTCGTGGAGAAGGTGCGAATGTCCAATGCGTCGTTTTAAGTGCTTTGAAGCGATGACAGAGACCTCCGGCGGCGATAGAGCGCACTTGCACAGCTGCATGTGCTTTGGTCCACGTTTGTGTTCTTCGCGATGCAGCATCTCACACAGCATGAACAGCCTACAAGTAGCCTTGACGGGGCGATGGTAGTGAGGAGATGTTGGCAGCTCTGAAGTTGCTGAAAAGCTGCAGGATGGATGGTGTGGTGGCGTTGTACATTAGCCGAAACCTCTAACAAGAGTAACGGGAGGCTCCAGTGTGGCGCCAGTGCAGCCATATCTCATGTTGTCCTTGTAGACGTTTCTTAGGTTTCATGCGCATGTGCCCGCGTCTGGGCCGCCCGGCTTTCAGGTTGCCTGTCCCCTCTAGCTTCTTGCCCCAAATACCTAGCCATCTTCTGCGTGTCACGTCTCTGTCTCAACCCTCTTTTTACACAACCGGGGTTCTCATCGGGGTTGGACGGCTGGATATGTTCGTTGCTGCCATAGCCATTCCCGCCACACGCCCCGTGCTGCCGCTGCTGGTCTTCCGGTTTGTTTTGCCGATTTACTAATTTCATTTGGGTCTTTCGAAAAGGCACTTTTTGTGGTGTTGTTTGGGTCCGTAACACTTCGATGCGTAATTTTCAACCGTCGTCGCTGCCGCAGCTGGATCGTCTTGACCAGCGTACACATCTGATCACTGCTACTCGAGAGGCTACCTCGGCCGCTGTTGGCAAGGTGAAGCAGGCCACGGACAGGGCGCTGGAAAGCGAGGGGGTGCAGAAGTCGCTCGCCAGCATCAGCAATGGGCTGCAGACGGCTAGGTGAGGATGCGTATTACAAGAATGTCCACTTGTTTTGAAGCGATGCCGTGCGGTGACCAAGTTCTAGCTTCTTTTGACCATGTTTCCATGCTTCCCCAAACCCGCCCCGTTTCATCGCCGCCTTCATCATATTGCCACGTGCAGTAAGGGCGTGGGCCGCGCCTTCACCTGGGTCGGTGCCAAAGTGAAGGAGACCTTCCCGGTGGCGCCCGTCCACGGTGCGGCCTATGCCTCCTTCGGAAGCGATGGCGCCGTCGTTTCCTCTCCGCCCGCCTACGAAGGAATGTACGGAACGGAGTCCCCTTTGTACGCGATGCCTGTCAGTACCAACGCTGCGCGTCCCTCAGCTGACGACGCGGGCGTGCTGGGCGCCTCCACGGCGGGTGGCGCGACATGGGGCACCAACGCGGGCAGCACGCCGGCGGAGGAGATGCCGATGCCGCAGTTCACGTAAGTTGCGGTCATCGTTGCAGTGACTGTGGAGCGGTTGAAGATGAGTTGCATGTTTTCGAAGAATGTCCCGCTTACAAGAGCATACGGGCTAAGTATGGTGACCTAGTCCTTACGGGGCGCAGCATGCGCACCACTATGACTGAGGCGCCACCCCTGGCATTGGCCAGGTACCTCTCGGAAATCTGGGAGGCCAGGCACGTCGCGCTGAGGCGCTTCGCCCTGACGCGGACGAGGGAGAATGAAGATGACCTCCCGCGTACCCGCATCAATACCAATACAACGTCCATGGCCCCCCCGGCTTTTACGGACACACCCGCACTTGTGTGCGGAACTTGTAACTTGTAACTTGCCTGGAAGCCTCCCAGTCCCCGGTCTTCTATTATGGCCGTATAGAAAGGCCTACACAAGCTTTCTGCTCTTTATTGCAAGGTTGGACGACGGCACAAGCAGCCCACAACGCTCTCCTGCACAGAGCAGGGGGGGTGCGGACGCGGACGGCGGTCGGGAGAGCACACAGCTCGTAGGGACACAAGAAACGGACTCGGCGGCTGCGTCAGCGCGCTGAGGGCGGGAGGAGCGGGAAGAAGGAAGGGCGCGCGGCAGGGAGGGAGGGGTATGCATGCATGATGATTTTACTGGCCGATGCGCGGTGTTTTGTGCATGAGTACTGATGCAGATGAGGTATGCGGTGAACCGTATGAGGTTGACTATTTCGGGCAGAGGGACCTGCGAGACCGTGCATGGGAGCTCCACGTGCAGGTACGGGCCTAAGCGGATCTTCAGGTTCCAAGAATTGGGTCAATATGGTGCTGAGCGCAGGGACAACAAATCGTGCAGCATACCGTGGCGACCTGTAAAGTGCAGCAGTTTCGTCCATTTCCACATCCGCAAGCAGAAAGGCCGGCCCGGATGGCAGGGTGCGGCAGGTTGGCTTGTAACCTGGCCTGCAGGAGCTTATTGGGCTCTGCAGCTGTGCACGTGGTTCTTGCCAGCGGGCCAAGAGATGCAGTGCGCTTTGGGCATTGGGCTTATTCCCGCCGCATGTTTTGTGGCCGTATCCTGGTATATGGCAGGGGGCTGACAGGCTGTATTTAATGGTGAGAGGGAGGTCTCCCTGCTTGCTTGTGAGCATTTTCGTAGGTGGGCTAGTGCTCTTTACGGGTGCTGTGATGTGGGGGCCGCTTCGAGGGGGGTATAGCTTTTTATCCTGGCTGTTACTGCCGTAGTCTGGGACCTAGCAGTAAGTAGGTATGCAGTATGACATTCCGTGACATATTTAGGTATTCCACGTATACATGGTAACACGATGCTGGCAGGCTGGCAGGCATGCAACTGTTGATTGGGATTGAGTGAATGGTGAATGGCACATGGGGGTTGCTCATCGTGATGGGGTGCTGCAATAGAGAGGGAGAGGCATAGTGAGGATTGACGGCAATTTGGGCAAAATGGGTTCAGGTGCGATGTGCAACCGAGCCTTTGGCGGTGTCAGGGTCAGGCGCGCGGCGACTTTAGAAACGATTCGGCAAGTAGTTATTGCGTAATGCTTTTATCAGGCATGGCGATAGTTACGCGATAGGGTTTTCATCCGGTGGGGGCTTAAGCCGTAGCAGGGCGGATACGACAGATATCAGGACATTTTATTTAAAATTTAAATGTATATAGGCATTCCTCATGTACCCCGCTTGTGCATCCGACTCCCGTTCAGGAACCAGAGGGTGGGTGCCACTCTGTCGTTCGGTGCAAAGCCAGGAGCATCAAACAAGGAGCATACTCGCAATGGTTCAATTTCAGTCGAAGCATCTAAGAGGATACTCCGATACCTTACTACGAAAAAAACTGCAAGGAAGTCGACGTATACCATTTAACGCAATGAACGGGCGACCCTTGCATGTTCTTGATTGTCTGTGGCTGTGCCATGCGATCGTTGCGTTCCCCCTGCATCCCGCACACATCTCTTCTCTCGCGCGGAGCGAATCACGATTAAGCCCAGCTATCATATCCCGACTAGCGGAAGCAACCCTACCACTGAAAGATGCACATTCGCCATCGCACGGAGAGTTGCAGCACGCGGCACAAAACAAGATGTGCAAAAACAATGTACAACATGCCAGCGGGGGCCCAGATTTGGCCAATGAGCAATGGCACTTATGTGTTTCCTGCACATAACAGCATTTCTACATGTTGCGAGCAACCCTTGGAGCCAAATAATCCCTCGCGCGATTTTGCAAGTTAAACCGGACAGGTGAAGCTTCAATGGGAAGGGCTAAGAATTCCTTGTCCTCCGTTGAAGGACCCCTTTTACAGGAACCTAGGAACCCCTCGCCACACAAAGGCAACGCTCTGCAAGGTAATAGGTTCATGATGGCATCAAGCCACGGCCGTGCACTGAATGGCGTGCAGCTAGTCCCCGACGCGGTTGGCGGCGGGTGGGAAATGTATGACGGCTCGCTTTTTGGCGAGCAGGCAGATGCGCGAGAGGGGCTGCCCTGCTGAGCTGAATGCAGGGAAACACTACGGAGACATATCTCTTCAATTTTTTTTGACAAACATGCAATGTGGGCTCGTAAAGCCTGATGCCTCGTAGCATCGGCCCGGTCAGGGCCCCCGGTGCTCGTCCTTTTCTCGGGGCGAGCCGCCTACAGTGTAACACCCCAACAACAACTCTCCCAACGCGACCATCTGAACTGTGCTTCAGCAGCCGTGCAGCAACAGTATGTGCTTGTAAGGCAGAAAGATGCTGCTTACGTTAAACAGCATACCTTGGCCCCCACTACGGCCGCACCTTGCGGTCCTGCAAACCGCAGCAAAGGCTCGCCAAAATGCCATGTTCGATGCTGCTTCCTAACGCACACTGCAACAGGTGTACGATTCCCGACCCGACTGGTTTGCTTTCTCCCCAGGCGAACATGCACACAAGAACGACCGCCAAAAAGAGTAGTATATATGTGAATAGACCGAACAAGAGGCAACGTGTCGACGTCGCGACGAATAGGATTGCCGTGTGACGTGCCTTGCTCATAGGCAGGTATGGCTGTGCATTATGGCCCCCTTAAGCTGCCTTCCGGCGCTCCGAAACCGCTTCCTCGCCGCGGGTCACCCCCGCTTCCCTTCGCCAAGGGGCCCCGCGACATTCATCTAGGCATGCTCTAAGGAATGTACAATATGTACAATATGTACGGCAATCTTACATCACCAAAGAGAGGCTTCGCCCTCGTCAGCGCAATACCTACCATGTTCCTGCAGACGGTAACAGCGCCAAGTCGCCAATCCTGATGCGCCACGTTACCGCATACCGCTAGTCCTGCCCGCCAGCAGCACCTTCCGGTGTGTCGGCCATTCCGCGCGACGCCCTGACCCCGATCTGGCCGCCTTGAGGTCCGCTCGCGGCCACCTCTGCCGCCGCCACGGCCGCCGCCACTGCGGCATGCTCCATAAGGCCCCGCACCTTACATCCAAGCTCAGCCTGAACCTCCTCGGCTGACGCCATGCGGTACGGCATCGGCAGCGGCTGCACGTCACCGAAGCTGTTGCCGTACCGCCTGGCGACACTGCCGTTGCGGCTGTACGGCTGTGGCGGGGCGGTGGCTGACCTGTCCTGTGGCGGCTGTGGCGGCAGCTGCAATTGCTGCAAGCTCGCCGCCAAGTCGGCTTGCGCCGTGCTGCATTGCATGACACCGGCCTCAGCCACTTCCAGACGCTGCTCTACAATGCCCATTCCGCGCTGCAGCTGCGCCAGGGCAGCACGCAGCTCCGCGTTCCAGGCGGCGGCTGCGGCGGCTGTGCCGCCGCCGTCACCGCCGCCACGGCTGCTGACGCTGTCGCTAACACCACCAGCAGCACCAACGATGTGCCTGCCGTGATGGGTCCAAGCGTTGAGCCTTTGCCCAGGAGCCATAAGGCCAATGGGAGGCCCTTGAGGTACGGCATGCCATCCCACCGCCGCCGGCGCCGCCGCCGCGCCGCCACCGCTCTCCCACAGCTCCCTGCCGCTGCCGTACACATCACCGGCGTCACCGCCAATGCGCGCACGCGCAGAGAAGGAAGACCGCAGCCCGAGCGACGCGATGCCCCTGGAGAATGCAAAGGAATTGCCGTCGCCGCCGCTGCCGCCGGCTGCCGCATCTCCCACCGCCGTACGAATCCGGAAGTCCAGTTGCGTCACGGACTCGCGTAGCTCATCCTTGGTCACCCGCATCCTCAGCGCCTTGCCTACCTTGGACACGAGCTCCTGAAGCGATGCTTCAACCTCGCTAATTCGCGTCAGCGCTGCGTCCAGAACGCTTACACGGCTAGCGCTGACGCCGTACAGCGTAGCGGCGGCGGTGCCGCCGCCGTCGGTGCCAATGATGACATCCTCGCCGTCCGGCTGGATACGGAAGCCGACGTCGCGCACGGCGAGGCGATGGCGGCTGGGTGGCAGCAAGGCCGGCGGCACATCTGGCGGATGTGATTCGCGTTCCTCCTCCTCCTCTTCAGCTTCGACCTCTTGAAAACCCTCCTCAGCTGATCGCTCCTCATCCGTGCGTTCCTGTTGTTGCTGATGATGGTAATTTTGCCGCTGCTGCCGCTGCCGCTGCTGCATTTCCGGAACTACAGCCGCTGGCGCTGCCGCTGATGCAGCGGCAGCAGCGCCAGGTAGGTGTGAGCTGAACCGCGGCGGCTCCGTCGGCCAGATCTCCGATCGGAGGGGAGAATGCAGTCCACCCATACGGCCAGCGGCGGCGGCGGCGGCGGCGGTGGAGGAGCAACTGCCGCCGGTAGACCTGCTGCGTCGCGACACCCCGCCGCCGCTGCCGCCCCCTCGCGGCGTCGCCCTCGTGCCGGTCGCTGCCGTATCCACGACATCGAGCGCCGCCGCCGCGGTTCGCTCTGCCGCCGCAGCCGCCTTGGATGCCTTGCATGCGCTGGCGACGGCGGCGGCGGCCGTTGCCTGCGCGGCCTGTACTTGCTCCAGAACCGCCTGTATCTCCGCCATGCAAGAGAAAGCCTGCGCCCGCGCGCTTGTGACCTCCAAGGCCATGTCCTGAACCTGCCGCGACAGCGCCAGCAGCCGCTCCTGCTGCCACCCCGAAGCTTCGGTTGTCGCCGCCGCTGCCGCCGCTGGCACGTCTGCTTGCTGGGATGCGGCTGGCAGCGGCGCCCGATTGTCACTGTTGCCGCCGTTGCCGTGCAATGGCTCTGCTGACGCTGCGGCCGCTGCCGTCGGCGAGCACTCGACCACAGGGAGCCAAGGCGCCGCCGCTACAACGGCGGCCTCCTGCCGGCCCTCCTTGTGCATCGCCGCCGCAGCTGCAGCTGCCGCCGCCACAGTCACCGGCTTCTCCGAAACAAACCTGGGTCCCAGCGGATTCTCCTCCACTTCCTTCTTCTTCTCCTCCTCCTCTTCCTTCTCCTCCTCCTTTTCCTTTTCCTTTTCCTTTTCCTTCTCCTCCTCATCGCCATTCGCAAGGAGCTCGATACGGGAAGCGGCAGCACGCGGCCCGGTAATGTCGTCGATGCCGCCAACGCAATCTGCGTTTTCTTGGGCGACAGCCGCCTGGCCCGCGGCCTCGTGCCCGCCCTCTCCTGGCCAGTTCCTTACCATCTCCTCCTGCTGTTGCAGGTGCATGTGCTGATGCTGCTGTAACAGCAGCTGCTGTTGCACCTGCCGCAGGTTCTCCTCGCAGTTCCGCACCCGGGAATCCAGTAGCTCCAGCTCTTGTGTAGTGGCATGTGGCGCCGGCGGCAACTTGTGCTCTCGCTGCTGGTGCTGGTGCTGCTGCTGCGAGTGGTTCTCCGCCACGGGTTCGACCAACGCCGTCGCGGCAGCGTTGGCAGTGGCGGCAGCGTCGGCAGTGGCGGCAGTGGCGGCAGCGTCGGCAGTGGCGGCAGTGGCGGCAGTGGCGGCAGTGGCGGCAGCGTCGGCAGTGGCGTCGCCGTCGGACTTCACGGCGGGGATCTTTGCTCTTGTGGTGGATGTGGATGTATTAGCGGTAGTTGTGCAGCTGATGCTCTTTAGCTCTTCCAGCCGACCCGCCAGACCCCGAACCTGATCCTCCACGGCGTGAAGTCGCTCCATTGCCACCGCGGCTGCTGTAGCGGCTGCAGCAGCGGCCGTGGCGGCTCCAGACAAAGCTTGGCGATCGTCCGGAGCAACAGATGGCGGTGCCTCTGCCGCTGCCGACCCCGCCGCAGCTTCACATAGCAGGCCAGCCGGCAGAGCGAGCTTTCTGGGCTTTAACCGCTGTGAAGCGGTGGCTGATGCGATGGCGGCGATGGCGCCGCCGCCGCCGCCGCCGCCGCCGCTACCTCTACCGCTGTGCTGCCTGGCTGCTGTTGCTGCCACCAAGCCCAGTGCGAGGCCCATTGCCGTGGCAAAGGCTGCACTCGCCGCCTCGGCATTACAAGACGTACGACTCACTGCTTTCTCATCAAGTTCACAACGCGAAGGCGAAGGCGGCGGTCTCTTAGAGTCCCCGCCGGCGCCGTCGCCGCTGGCGCTTGCGGCAGGAATCGTCAAGGATTCTGCTGGTGGTGTCGATGGAAGCGGCACCGCTGCCGCCGCCGCCGCCGCCGCAGCAGCAGCAGCGGCGGAGGCGGTCGCGGCAACGTCACTGACTGCGGCGGTCAGCCGTTTCATCTGCAGCTCCAGAACGGAAAGTCTTTCGTCGTTCGTACGCTCCGAAACCGACGCCATAGAGGCGCCACAGCAGCTGACGCCACTGTAACTGGTGGCACCGCGCACGGATGCCCCCCAGGGACCAGCGGCGCTAGGGCCACCGCTGAGGCTTGTTGAGTCACCGCTGACGGCGCCTGGTGCGCTATTACGGGTGCTCACAGGCCAGCTGTAGCCGCTGCCAGCGTCCGATATGCTGTACGGCATGCGTGGCGACATCTCGGCCACACGGCGCTGTAGCTCACCCACAGCCGCCGCTACCTCATACAGCAGGGACATCTGCTTTACGTCGCCACCGCCGCTGCCGCCGCCGCCACCACCGGCAGCAGCCGGTGATAGCCCTTCCATGTCCATTGCCCCCATAACCGGTACGGCAGCAGAAAGCTGCTCGTCCAGTCTTGGATTCTCCGGCTGGCACAAACGCTCCGGAGATTCCTCGAGGTTGCAGTTGGCCTGCAGCCAAATTGGATGCCATGGTCAAAATTACAGCGGTACGGTAATCTGTTGTACACACCTGGAACTTAGACCCTAAAAAGCAGACCGAAAAACGCAGACCGCACCTAACGCAGAACGGAACCCCCTAACCTAAATCAAAATACCAAAAAGCATAAACCAAAAGGCAGACACCAAAGCGGCGCCCACCTGGCGACCACAGGAGGCAGTTCGTGTTGCCGGCGGTTGGCTCGGGGGCCCCGCATGAGCCAGCTGCGTGCGCATCACCCTGGGGGACATCAGCCCGCCCGCATGGGTTCCCGGGGTGCAGAGGTCCTCCGGAAGTGGCAGCGCCGATAAGGGCAGCTGCTGAAAGGGGAGTATGCATCATCATCATCATCATCATCATCATCATCATCATCATCATCATCACACAGGCAGGGAGGGAAGGGGAAAAAGGGGAGTTAAGAAGGGGGACTACTGTTAGGGTCAGGAGGCGTCCGGACCGCGGGCTGCGGGATGCGGGGAGAGGAGGAGATTTCTCGCCGACGTGTCATATGATGTGTGCCGAGGCAGCTGACGCGCAGCTGGTGCAGTGCGTGTTGTCGTGCCAGGCAGCTGGTCAACGGTGCTCTTTGCCCAGCCAAAAATGAAAAATTGGCCAGCAGGTCTCCGCCCCGTCAAGCGCTGCTATAATATAATCCCACTTTTACTAGCAGTAGGCAGCGCGCTCCATACAGGGGTCCCAGCCAAGCCCCCGTCAGCCCCCCCCTCAGCCCAGCCTGCCTAAACACCCGTGATTTGCTGTCACACCTGCAATGGCGGCCTGGGCTGCATCGTGCCCCCAGGCGAACCAGGCGCATCCAAGAGTGGCGTACTTGTACGGCAGTACGGCGCCACTGTGCTCGTACTGTGGGAGAGTGAGCGAGCACTGGGGGTCGCGGTGCCTGCACGGCCGGTTCGTGACACCTCCGCGAGGTTGGGACTTGCGCTCCGCCTCGCACCAGCGGGCCGCCCGTTCGGAGGCGCTATCGTTATTGTGTTGGGGGCAGCTCCGCGCCGGCTCCGCGTGCCCAGAGGCGTGATGGCGGGCGGCGGCGGCAACGGCAGCGGCAGCGGCAGCGGGATTGACATGTCCACCGGTGTGCTACCCGCGGCGGTACTTGACGCGTCAGCGGCAGGGCACAGAGGTACGTGTACGGCGGGGACAATGGGGATATTAATTGTGTTGGCCGCGGTGTTGCCGGCAGCGAGTTCCCAGGGGACCGGCGTTGCGTGGGCAGGGAGTCCGTCAGCAGAGGAGTTGGGCCCGGCACCCCCACCGCCGCCAACACTGCTGCTGCCAGGAGCGGAAGCATGGTGGAAGCGGCCGGAGCTAGATCCCACATCGCCGCTACCCACGGCCACGGCCTGCAGCGGTTGCATGTTGCGGACTGGCAACAAGCCTAGTGGTTGGGGGCCCGTGTGCTGCGGGGCACGGCGGGAAGGGCTGCGGCTGGGGCCGCTGCCAACAGCAGGCAGCACGGTGGGCCCAGGTGCGCCGTCACCGCCGACGGCACCGGCGGCAGCGGCGGCCACGGCAACGAGTTGAGCACCTCCCTGAGTCCCATCACAGCTTTGGCCGCGGCTGACGGGAGGCGGATGGGCCGGGGTACGTCGCGTTTCTGAAACGACGCTCGGCAGTATGCCTGCAGAAGTGTATGAGCCTGGAGTTAATTAATCTGGGTTGCAAAAAAAACAAGTCATCGAAAGTAAAGGTTGGATGAAGAGGGGTTGTACTATGGGTACCGGACTCGAACAGGTCAGGCTGTCCCGCCACAGAAATGCCGACAAAGTATCGCGTTCGAAGCCGATAACGCGCGCTTGCAACGATGAATCTGTTCATAGATATTCGGCTTGGCATAAAAGATACATGTTAAGTTATGTACCAATCAGCTGGTTGTCGTCTATAGGTCCGGTGTGCGCAGTCCGCCTTCCCCAGACCGGCAACGTTTCCTCGAGGGATGAAGTGCGCAGCATAAAACTAATGAGCATACCATTATGTTTGTTGCTTCAACATTTAAAAACGTTTGTCCACTTGCCTGGCGACCTCTCTTGTCGCATTCCTCTCACAAATCCTTCCTGTAAGGTCGAAGGAAGGTCGGCACGGTCGGCCAAAAATGGGCCACGAGCGCCCAGAAGTTACTAAGCCTCCGATGCTACTCCTGTGACTTTACGTAGTCTGCGCCGTGCATTACCAACCCGGTGGGGCTCAACACACAGCGAGGTGTAGTGAAGCCCAGAAGCTGAATTCCTAGCTGATACACTAGATAGCGTGATGTCTTTGTCTGGGGTAGGATTGGGCCTCTTCTGCGGGCGAGGCTAGACTCCATATCTGTGAGTCCGTCGATTGCGTTGTCCTTACAGATGCAGGCGACGCCAGAAATGATTCGATAAAGTAAGGGGATACTTCTGGTCGGTTGTCCTGACGGATTGCTCTGGCAGCTGTGCTGTTGGGTTGCTTCTTACTCCTGCTGCACAGCTAGTTCTATTACATCTACAATTGCGATGTAAACAATCGTTAAAAGCATTGGCATGTAAGTCTGCATATGATTTCATTTGGTAGGTTAACTCTCGGAACGAGTCTTGTAGTCGGCATGGTGTACTGGCAGTACGCGACAGCGCGAGGTGGCAGATGCGCACAACGCGTGTTCTTAAGTAAACAAGCTATATCTAAGCATTAGATTGTACTCATCAATAGCTTTTGACTCGACAGCTAAGTCGCCTACGCAGGGATCACGATGTCGTGGATGGGGCATGGTTACGTACCGCTAAAAATTTGCGGCTCTTTCGTATGAGGCTGAGCTTCATATATCTGTGTAAAGCTTAATTAACAACCGGTAAGAAGAGCATGCTGCATGAAAGAGCCTTTCAACGCCGCCGCTAAAGTTAAATGTTGCTGACGAGGTCAGCAACCTAGCTTCAGCGCCCGCCCAGGAGTACCTACCTTTTGTGCAAAACAAAACATTTGCACAACAAATTCGCCCGGTGCGGAACACATGATCAAATACCTCGTCTACGCGCCTGCCTGCGGAGCTGTCCTTTGGTTCCCTAACCTGTCCCCCTTCTTGTTCCTTTTATGGACGTGCGGAGAGAATTCGGTGGCAGCGAACCCAGGCGAGCTGAGCTGCAACCTGGACCTGTTGTCTAAGACTCTTTCCTCGGAGGAAAGCAGTTCCCTCCTGCGAGCTTTTCGTTAGAGCTAGCAATTGGCCTCTGCGTGCTGTTAAGAGTCAAAATACCAGTGTCCGCTTCCGTGCAGGCGGCATCGGGTACCATTGATTGACACACGTGCGCGCGCGCGCGCGCGCGCGTGCGTGTGTGTGTGTGTGTGTGTGTGTGTGTGTGTGTGTGTGTGTGTAATTAATAAGTCGTGTTATGTGGGTTGCAATTGCAACTTTCTCGTCTCTTTGACTGACTCCGATGTCGGGCGGATGGCCATGATGGGTCATTAAGTGGACGCCCCTGCCGTGGTGATGGTCTGCCGCCGCCGCCGGGCATGTAGATTTGAACAATTGGGGCTTGGACTTGATGCGCAAACTGCAGGCATCTTTTAGGGGACGAAAATATTTCAAAGCAACACTTTTAGTGGCAGTTTAGACTCATCTTTGTGGTTGGTCCCGTAGCACCTTTCATAGGTGGGATAGCAATTGGACCTCCCCACGAACAGACGAAACCAGGCGAACGTTGTCTCCCCAATTGGCTAGGCCATCATGGCCTAGCCAATGGGATGATCCCTCCTCCTGCACGCATCCACAGCTCTGCCTGCGTCACTACCTGCTAGTTAGCGCGCTCCGCGACATTTTCCGTGCTTTATCCTTTCCCGCCCAAATCCATACAGGGGCGCGTTTATGACATCATTGCGAAAAGATCAGCTTCAGAGTGTTGAGGAGTTGTCGGAGCTGTCGAAGCTGATGGCCCTTTTGGGGGAAAGGGCACAAAGCTGTGGAAAGCCAATCCACAGCGCTATATGTTTTCGAGTTGACCTGCAAAACCTTAAAACAAGGTTTCCGCAAAGAACTGAGTACTGTCCCATTCGATAAGGCCCTGAATGTCATCATTTGCCTGCGCCAGCCGCTCGACGCGATTTGGAAGCTTTTGCCTGAATGCCCCCAAAGAAAGCCATATGTCCTTACGTCGCCGCCACCATGCGCCCCGTAAACAACTGTACCACCTACTACTTTTATCACCACAACCATAAACAGTTTAAACCGTACTGCCTTAGCTCTGCACGTGCACGCGTCAAGGGTCCCCGCTTCCGCCCCTCCTAACCGAAATCCAACCGAAACCCACAAAAATCATCCCTGCACACGCCTCCCACTGTGATTGCCATGATAACAAAGCCACTAGCCCTGAGGCTCCTCCTCCTTCGGTGCTTCGGCCGCCCGCGCCGCCTCCGCTGCTTTACCCGCGGCGGCGGCAGCTGCTGCAGATGCCGCCGCGGCCGCCGCAGTCTCACCCTTGGCCTCAAGCTCTCTAGCAAACGCCTCCAAGCGCGCTTGCTCCTCTTCCGGTGTTTCCTTGGGCTGCGGAGGATCAACATCCAGCACACGAGAATCATCCAGCAGCATAAGCGAGTCATAAACTATGAAAAACATCACCAGTGCATTGCGGCAAAAAGGTCAAAGGGCAGGGCACGCGGGCAGGACTTGGGAGTTCTACGTAACTTTCCACCAGCGAGCGCAAGAACCCCCGCACCAGGGCCCCGCGCGGGCGAGCAGACCATCATCATGACCTGGCCAGCAAGGAGCCCCCTTTCCTCCCTTTTGTTCTCCCTCGACTGGGCACCACTGCCACCACCATCATCAGGATCATGATGCTCATGATCAGGCACTCGTCTGGTGTGCCACCAACAAGTACGACCGCCCCTGGGTCGCCCGGCTGGGCAAAACTGCACACCTTTTTTGAGTTTGCATGCCTTGCGCACACAATGCAAAATGCTCTTCTCAAATGGTGCTACAAACGGTCAAGGGCCAAACCGCCATTTGGCGCAACAGTGGAGACACGCACCGCAGGGGCGCAACAACCGAAGGCGACCCAGTAGGGTGATGTATTACGAGTTCTGCCTGAGTACTTTTTGCGGGGCGGAGCACTTTAGAAAACGCGCGCGTGCATGTCGCCACCATACCTTGACGTTATAGTTGGTGAACCCGTCCCACATAAACGCGTGCAGCTGTCGGCCGCCGAAGTACCTGACGGGGCCGCATTCGGGGCCGGGGGCCGGGTTCGAGTTCGGTTTCGGGACACAGGGGTCGCGAACAGCTCACGTCGCGAAAACACAAACACACGCACGCACGCACGCGCGCGCGCGGGCAGCCAGGCAATCACTGTAAAAAAACAGGGGGCCAATCCCCCCACCCCGGCCGGCCGGCCAGTCACCTACCTGCCGTTCATGAGCGCGACGCACTGGTGCGCTGCCTCAGGCGTGCGGAAGCGCACCGTCACAATGCCTTGCGGGTTGTGCTTGAAGATGCGGACCTTTTCAATGGTACCCAACTTGGTGCACTCGGCACGGACGTCCTGCTCAAGCTCCTCTATAACGGAAGCAACAGCAGCGGCAGTAGCAACAACAGTAGCAGTAGCAACAACAGCGGCAGTAGCAACAACAGTAGCAGCAACCGGAGTAGTAGCAGCCATGGCAGCAGCAGCGGAGCAAGGCATCAGTCGCAGTAGCAACAGCACAGAGAGAGCAACAGCAGCAGAGGCAGCAGCAGCAGCAACGAAGGCAGGAACACAAAAAAATCGCGCAGATGAGAATGCGGCAAGGCAGTGCAGCATTGCGCGCAGCGCGGTGCAGCAAAACTGCAAATCAAAACTGGAAAGAGGGCCGAAGGCACGAAGAAGGCACGAAGCGGTTCAATTCAATTCCTTAGGGCAAAAAAAACGTTCGACAGACAGACACTTGGGGAACAACAATAACAACAACAAGACAAGAAAAGTATTACGAGCGCACACCTGCCAGCAGCATGTTTTCCAAAAAGTCGTCGGTTGCAAACATATTGCTGAGCACTGCTGTCGTCTTCTCCGGCGGCGCCTTGTCGTCGAAGCCACCCCAGCCCAGAGCTCGTTGCTCCAGCTGCGCCAGCTGCTTCTTCTTCTCCTTCTTGTTGGAGACCTTGACGCGAACCCAGGGGGGGACCAAACATCAATCGGAAGAAAAAAATTAAAAAAAGAGAACGATTTAACCTAGCGAAACGAGCCAAGAACATGCCGCTACCCGCACGCCAACCCCCTCCCACTCCCGTAAGTCAACCCTATCTGGAAGTGGGCACACGACCGCGCCACGGCCGCGCAGCAGCCAATCCCACATGCCGCCAAACTGCACCCGCTCGTCGGCCGTTCTAATCCCACACGCCCTCCGCTTCCAATCCAACCCTCTCCTGGAGTCCATCAACGCCTGAAGAGCCCAGGAGGAGGGCCCGAGTGCCCCCTGATTGGTACGACACCTCGCGGATACCTACCTTGGGCTTGTAGGTCTCGCCCTTCATCTCAAACTTGGCTGGCTCCACCGTCATCAACGGCCCAGAACCCGGCCTAAGAAGGAGCGCAGGGACGCGAGCGCGCGCGCGCGCGAGAGAGAGAGAGCAAGAGAGCAAGAGAGAACGCAAGCGAGGAGGTAAAAAGGTGGCAGCGACAGCGACAGCCAAGCGGCAGCAGCAACGCAATCGCAATCGTAAGCAATAGTAGCAGCTGCGACCGACGCAATCCTGCTGTGGTGTGCGCTGCCACCGGTGCGGACCAGTGACGGCGGTAAGGAAGCGAGAGCGGCCTCACGGCTAGCGTGGCAGCTAAGAGGACGCATTGGAGCATTAGCATTAGCGCTAAGAGGCCGCCGACCGTGGCCGCGGACGGTGAAGGCCCCCCGGCCCCCGGACAGCTACATCCTGGGTGTCGGTGTCGGTGTCGGACCACACGGTCGGGGCTCTGGGAGCCTGGAAGAGGTGGACACGGCCGCCCAGGCGCAGGCCAGGACTCCAGGAAGGGGCGCACCTGACGCACAGCTCAAGAGAGACTCGCCAGGACCTATGCCAGGCATGGGAAGGGGGGTTTACTTGGCCCTTTCACCCCGAAGTGGAAAGCGACAAACCTGAACTGCGATTGATGTAGGAAGCGGCAGGCCAGCTCAACGGAAGGCTCCTGGGCACAGGCAGAGATACATACAGGATGCGTGGACGAGCGAGTCAGGTCGGCAAGCCAGATGGGAGGGTCACGAAGGGGAAACGTAGGGACAAGATTCCTTAATGGAATGGATTCCTTAGATTCCTCTACCGAACAGAACACCATGCGGCTGTCTTTTTAAAGCGTTTTCTTAGACGCGAGGGCAGTGCGCAAGTGGGGTCGTGAGCGCGTGTATTGAGAGTAAGCTCGTTGGTGGCTGAGCTGGGCTGAAAAAGAGAGACAGAGACAGAGAGAGAGAGAGAGAGATAGTGGCAACACCAAGCTCCGAGGCAACAACACCAGCACTTCAAACTCGTTCCGTTAACTCCTTCCAGGTTAATAAAAAAGGTTATAAAAACAACGAACAGCGCAACGCCAGCGTCCCAGTGGGCGAGGAACCACCAGCTGCAATCACCTCCTCTGTAGCGGTAGCAGGGGGGGTGGTATTAACGAGTGCGGCCCGTCGTCCAAGGCGCCAGGAGCAGAGCTACCCAATCGCCGTACACCACCACGCCATCAGCTCACCTTGAGGTACGACACCAGTGCATCGCCCTTAAGAAGCCCCGTGGCCTTGTCCCTGCGCGCGCGCGATCGTGTGTGTGTGTGTGTAGGGTGGTGGGTGTAGGGTGTTAGTGGTGGGGTGTGGGTCGTGTGGACTTTATTGCAAGAAGCCAACGGTCAACCGCTAACAACTACCGTTAGCTGGAGTACGTGTGATAGTCCGCAGGATCCGGTAGGCAGATGGGAGGGCCCCTCTCGGAGGTCAGTACAAGTTTCGATCACCTCTAGGGGGGTCCCTCCCAGGAAAACAACAACAACAACAACAACAACAACAGCAGCAACAGCAACAGCAACGTTCACGTCGACCCCGTCGTTTGACGACGGCGAGACCACCCAGCCACCCAGCTAATCAATCATCCGTCCGAAATCACCCGTTTGTAAAGCCCCCTCACCCATTTACCCACTTGTACAGCTTTATCCGCGGATGCCCCTTCTCATCCACTTTGACAATCCCACACTTGCTGAACACCTCATTGATCTCCTGGACGGTCACATCTAGCGGTAAGCCCGTCACGTACACGTTGGTGTTAATCTGAATGGGGCGGGCAGGGTCAGATCAGGGGTCAGATCAGGGGTCAGGGCAGGGCAGGGCAGGGGTCAGGGCAGGGCAGGGGAGGGTTGGGATGGCTGGGCAGGGTTCAGGAAACGGCAACGGGAAAGGGGCGAATAAGCGGCTCTGGAAAGGCGCCAAACCACACCACATCACAAGATAGGGTTAAGAAAGCGCGGGTCAGGTCGGGGGTCGGGTCGGGGTTGCTGGAACAGTGCACAGACCGTGGCGCGCCGGGTCTTCATCAAAGGAGGGAAGTGGGGGACCAGGTCTTCGACCAGGTCCGTCCTTAAGAAAGTCGTCATTCATCGGGGAATGGGGAAGGCAGGGCCGGGGTAGGAGGAGGAGTCGGGCACCTGGGGCCTGGAACGCGAGATTCTTGGAGGGGAAAGAGGCTGGGAAGAGCGCAGGCTGCTGGAGTAGGGAAGTTCAGGAGGAGGTTCAGGGTTCGAATCCGGGCAGGTTCCGGTCCGGAACTGAAAGACACAGACGATCAGTGGAGTGGCGGTAGTTTGCCGCGGTCGTTTGGTATAGCGGAGTTGGTGTTGTTGGTGTTGGTGGTCACACCTTGAGATCGAACCAGTTCGACTGCTTGTCGTCTTTCTTGCCGCCGCCCTTATTGGCTTTTTTGCTCTTGCTCGCCGCCGCGCCATCCTCCTCCCCGCCGTCGTCGCCACCGTTGCCACTCGTGGCCCCCTCCTCCCCTTCCGCCGGCCGCTTCGTCCCTCTACCAGCCGCGGCGCCCTGCGCATCTTTCCTCTTGTCAGCCGCTGCTGCTGCTGCTGCGGAGGCGGCGGCGGCCTTGCCAGCCCCGTCAGCACCATTTGCTGTTGCTGCGGCAACGGAGATGTCGCCTTTGGGGTCGCTGGTGCTCGCGCCTTGCCCGGCTTTCTGCCGGACACGGGTGCGGGGTACCGGGAGCGGGAGATGACATACAAAAGTCAACAAAAAGGGGGATTTACGAGGGACGGACACGACGTGGTCGTCAACAAAATGCGCGCAACTTAGCTAGCTCAGGTGGCCAAGGTAGCTAAAATAGCAGCTGCGGAAATCCCTCAAAAAGAGCGAGCAAACCAGACAAGAAATTTGGGGTTGGAAAGCGAGTGAGAAAACGCTTACATGAGACATACATACAAAACAAACAGACAGACAGACAGACAACAAAAGGAAGACGTGGAAGTAAGGTGTGCCGGCAGGGCGTGGAGGGAAAAGGTACCGCAGGCACCCAGCAAACCAAGCTCATGTGTATCCCACCCCGGTTCACCAAACCCTCCGAATGCTACCCTAAGGTGACAAGTGCCGCACGAGTGCGGGGGTGTCCGTAAAAGCCGTGTATGTATGTATATATGTAAGTAAGTATGTATACAAGTTACAAGTGCCGCACGAGTGCGGGGGTGTCCGTCAAAGCCGGGGAAGCGCCTGGGGGCCCGGCCACCTCCGTCCCCCCCCGCCTAAAACCCAACTCCACAGGCACGAACCTTCCGTTCCCGCTTCTGGGCCTCATCCGCCTGAGCCTCCGCCTCCGCTGCCCGCGCCTCCGCCAAGGAGGGAATCACCTCCTCCTCGGGCTGTACGACACGGGTATGACGGCAGGGGTATATACGACACAGAGCGGCTGGTAGTGACGGCGTCGTGGGGACTTCGGGAGGAATTTCCCCTAGGGCGCTGAGTGCATGTTGTAGGTAGGGTATGAGGTGGAGAAGTGAAATGTACAACGCCGTGCATGGGTTATGGAGGATTTGATCGGGTATCAAGGCAGCGGTCGCTCTCTCTCTCTCTCTCTCTCTCTCTCTCTCTCTTTCTTTCTCCCTCCCCTCTGTGTGTGAGTGTGGCTTGGTGGTGCTGGGACATGACAGCCTCGTCCACGGCTTACAAGCCGCCTAACCGCCAGCTCATTTTCCCCCCAGCCGGCCAGTAATAAGCCGCCGCCGCCGCGCTGTAACCCACCACCATCGTCCATCAGCTCCGTACCTGGTACGTCATCGCGTCAATGTCGTATCCGATGTCCTCCGGTGCCGGCGCGGCCTTGTCGGGCAGATGCCCTTCCTTGGGCATGTACTTCCGCAGCCTGTAACAGGAATTGTCGATATACATCACCACCGTCAAACCAACACCAGCACCAGTACCAGCACCGTCAAACCAACACCAGCACCGCCACCGTCGCAACCGCCAATCGGCCACAAGTCAGCTAAACAGGCACGCAGGCAGACGGACGGACATACTGAGAGGCAGGCGGACAGGTTCCATTAAAGACCCCCAAAAGAATATACTTCCCTGCAGGGCCCTGCTCCGCAAGTGCATGCATTGGGAGGCCTTTGACCTCCCCCTCCCCCTGCCCCTGGCCCTCCCCCCCTCCCCCTCCCTGCCCCTCCCCCTCCCCGCCCCTCCCCCTCCCCCTCTCCCTCTGCCCCTCCCCCTCTCCCTCTCTCTCCCCCTCCCCCTGCCCCTCTCCCTCCCCCTCTCCCTCTCCTTGCCCCTCCCCCTCCCCCTCCCCCTCCCGACCTAGACCCACCTCTTATCCCACACATACACCGTCCCGTCATCATCCTCAAACTCCAGCTCCTCGGGGGTATCCGGCGCATCAACTGGCCTTGAACCCGCCCCCTCGTCGCCGCCGTCGGCATTTGCAACCCCAACCTGCACACCCCCAGGCAGGCAGACAGGAGGGTACGGCAAAACGGTCTCACGCCGTGCCATTGGCCGCCAGTACACGGCTGCGCAAGGCTCGCCCACCCACCCAGCCGCACACCCAGCTCCCCACATGTCTGTCCCACAAACACACCCCACAACCCCCGGGGGGTTTAGCCGTCGGCAGTTGGCCCTCGACACCTGGCTCCTAACGTGGTCAGTTCACATACCCCTGTTCATAATCTCCACCCCATCCCCCATCCCCCAACCAACCAACCAAAACACACACATACACACAGACTGACACGCACTTTTACACACCTTGGCCGCCTTCTCCGCCCTCATGGCTGCCAGCTCCGCGTCCAGCGCCTCCAGCTCGGTGCCTGGGGCCATGGCCCGCCTGGGCCGGGTCGGGAGGGTGGGTGGGAAGGGGCAGGGGCGGACGCCGCGGGGGGAGGGGGGCCAAGGGGAGAAAATGGGAGAAGAGATTGGGATGAAAAAACGAAACACGGGCGTCTGGGGGTGTGGTAAGCAGAGGAATATAGATGGGGGAAAAACCTGTGTGGGTGGTCTGGACCGGCGCACAGCTATCCCTCAGTCGTCCTCCGGTCTGCGACACCCTGCTGGGATGGTGTTGGTGGTGGTGGTGGTGTTGGAGGTGTTGCTGGTGGTGGTGGTGGAGGTGCAGGTGGAGGTGAGGGGCGCTGTGGGAGAACATAGAAGAGGAGCTGCTGTAGTCCTACGTGCTCCACACGCCGTCGACGCTGCATGGGCCCGCAGCCCGTATCTGCGCGTTCCCCCCATACTCCATCCCCATAACCCTGACCCGCTTCTTCCGGCCTCCCCCCTTCAAACACATACACACACACCCCACTCGTTTAGATAGACCTTGCCCGGATATGGACCCCTGGCAATTGATGCAAACCCGTACCCACCTACCCCCACAGCTGCCCACTCAGCCCCACCTTACCTGGCCTTCTTGGGCCTGCCATCGCCCTCGTCCGCGTCCGTCAGGTATTTCAGATCGTCTGTTTCCCGAAGCTTCTTCCATTCCGTCCGGCCCTCGCACCAGACGTGCGAGTCGCCTGTTAGGTATCCGTCGTCCAGCAAGCCTACGCCATGCGGACGAGGACCCGGAGGGATATGGCGAGATGCGGGATAGGGGAAGAGGGGGGAGTCGTCGAAAGGGCGTATAGAGGATGGGGAGGGCTTCGGGAAGGGATGGGATCCTGGCAATTGCCGACCCAAGGGTCCCACACGGGCGGGTGGGAGCCAAAAGGGCGCGGAATGTGAGGGCAACCATGGCCGGTGGAAGATGCCGTCTGGGCTGTATGTAGGATGATCAGCCTGGGACAGCTGCCGGGTGTGCGGGTGTGCTGGAAATAGGCAGAGGGGATCGTGGGGTACGATGGTCCGTCCACGGGCCCTTCAGGTTGGTTGTGCAAGCGATGTGCGGCACTACAGCGTGTGTGTAGGAATACGTGTCTGAAGCGCTAAGAAAAGGTTCTGCCAGGGCGCCGGGTGGGCTGGGTGTGTGACGCCAGCTAACGAGGCATGGCGCCGAATTGCGTGCGAGCTTTTAGGTCTGCCCAGGCAAAGCCCGTCGCTTGGACCAATTTCCTGATGAGCAACTCCCGAATATCCAATGTTGCAAAGGAGGTGCCATTTAGTGTACTTGCCCATACGCCGCGCATACTGGAGCCAGCCATTACCTTTCAGCGCTGGCTCGCTGTATGGTCCAACTGGCGCCCCGCCTGTGGGATTTGCTACCCACCAACCGCTGCTCATTCCTGGGAGAGGCTTTGTCCTCCGTTGTCAGGTGCTTATTGACGCTGAAGAAAAAATTGTTTCCATAAAGTACTGAAACCTTCAGTAGTAAAAAAATTAAACTACTCTAGGAAGGTCTTGGGCTGGCAGTTTGAGTGGGAGTTTCGCACGTAGTTTCCGTGCGATCCAGTGACAACGAAGGTGAAGGGCAGCGTCAGGCTCGCACACGAATAGCAAACTAGTCTACACGATTGATATGTCGTTTTTTAAAAATGTTATGCAAATACAGACGCTAAAACATCGGCGTGCTGTCTTCTGTCATAGACACAAAAACAAGTCAACGACCGATCACGATAGTTCACCATGCTGACTCAACATGAAACAATAATCAGACACTAGCTGATCAGGAAGCACCATGCCACTGCCTCCAGGCCTTGCCCGTGCCATTACAGACTCCACCAGCCCCGCTGAGGCTTACCCGCCGGCTGAGGTTTTGAGAAAGTTAGAGGTACGTGTTGGTACAAACATGTTGTGGACCTGTAAGTAGTTGTGACATGCGTGCTAGCCCCGAACTACCCTCAGTACAACTGCTTTCTCCTGCTCCAAGCAGCAGGTTGAAACAGACCAAGCATTCTAAGCCGTTGATTTGCCTGTAAACGATGATGCGCTGATCTGGGTTGCTGGGGACCACAGTTATCCCTTCCTCCAGTTATCCCCGGCGCACGGCTCCTGAGCTACCCGAAGCTGCCTCGTGCACGTTGCTGATCGCGTGCGTGTGGCTGGGAAAGCCCATTAGGTTTCTTCGTAAAGCTTGTCTGATAGTAGATACCTTTACGCACGCCCCTGCGATCGCGATGCCCTGCCGCACCCACTTTGTCGCTACACCTGGCCGCAACCTGCCGTCGCTACCGCCCGCGCACACCTTACATTGAACGAAACATATTACCCGCCACGTTTTCTCAGCGCATCTGTCTTAACTACCGCATACGATATCCCTGGCTTGCATCCCCGAAGGTGTACCTCGCAGACCCTCGAAGCACGGACGCGGTGTACGAAGGACTTGTGAACCGGGCATGCGCGCAACCACTCAAGTATGTCCCCCGGTGTTGTTGTCGGTCGAGCCTGGGCGCGTACTTATCGCCTCATTGCTGACCTGCTTTTCGTGCATGTAATATGGGGCCCGTTTGCTGCATGACGTGATGCACATTAGTTGGCAGAAAACCTCGGCATGCTGTGTGTAGCGCCACGCAACGCAACGCAACGCGTTTTGCTTATGACGTTGCGTTTTGCCGCTAGCCAAGCACGGACAATAAAAGTCACCGACCCATTGAATCACAGACCCTACTATGATGCAGCTGCATGCTTACAGCTATACGGTTGGAGAACCACAAAGTGGCTGTTTTTTTCGGCCGCAACCCCACCCCGCCGCTGCTGTGCCTGCTTTCAAATCCTGTCAAATCTTTCTTGCCCTATGCGCCAGCTCCCTTCTATCGCCTTCCTATCCCCCCCCATCTTTGATGCAACGCGGCCTGACAGAAAAAACGTTGAATAGCGAAAGGGCGAGCTTTTCCCTTCCGCCGAAATGCACCCGCACTTTAGACCCGTATGCCGGCGTGTGTGTATAGTGTGCGCTCGGGGTATGCTGCGGCGACTGGTGCGTTGTATTGATATCATGGTCTTGGTGTTATGCCGCAACCTGCCCTGCTCCGCTCCCTCGTAGCGCACCGCTAGTGGAGAAGGTGGTGGCCCTGCTCAAGGCGTACCTGCTGAAGTGGGTGGTTGGTTGGGGAAGCGCGTGGTTGGGGTTTGGGGGCCCTCCTCTCCTTCCTCCCGAGCGTTCGAAGTGCCTTGGCTGCGCAACCCTCGGCTTGCCTCTTCGTGTTGCCCTTGTATTGTGTTGCCCTTGTATTGTGTTGCCCTTTGCATTGTAGGGATGCTCTGTGCCATGCTTGTCTTTCTTCATCTCGCCTATTCCGCAACTTGCTGCGCCGTCCTTCCTTCCTTCCTTTTGTTGCCACCCGTCAGGTACAAGCCGTCCCAGGATGTCACGCACGGGCTTGCCGAGTTCGCCGCCAGGGTGGGCGAACTGCCGAGGCTGTCTTCGGCAGGTGAGGAGGAGGTGCTGAGGGGCAAAAGACGCACGACAAGGCGATGGCGACGGCGCGCTGCGAAACTTGAAGAAAGGCGGTATATTAAAGGGAGGACAAAGCCACTCTGCGCTCTCTGTGCGCAATGCGCCTTGGCTATGCGACAGAGCAATGGAGCACGATCGCTTGCCACATCCTGATCGATTTGTCGGCGGTCGTCACACCTCTACTACGATTGCGTGTATCCGTATGGCGTGCTTAGCTTATTGCGCAAGGCCGCCCATGCCCACCGCACCTACCCCCCGGTTTGCAGCCCTCGCGCCTGCTTGGTCCTCGTTGTTGCTTTTTAGTAGTGCATTGGCGCCTTCACACGCCATCGCTCTGGGAACACACGGCCCCAAACCCTCGTCCTCTCCGTGCTGTAGGGCGCAAGGGGGTGGCATACGTGCGGTCGTGCCTGCGGGAGCTCAGCGCGGCCGGTGGCCGCACATTCTGGTGCGTGGCTTCTCTGTAAAGCAAAGATGTAGAAAGCTTGCTGGCGCGGCGTACAGAGGGATGGATAACGCCCTTCAGGCGTCGTGCAGATGTCTGTTGTGACTGTGAGGTGCCGGGTAGCTGTGTAGTAAACAACAAGCCTAGCATAGCCAGCAGGCTATGCTATGCTATGCTATGCGTGCTATGGACAGGTCCGTGCGTGGGTTGTTGCTGTGTGCGCTGAGGTGCACTGTGTGTGCGCTGAGGTGTGCACTGCAAAGCTGTCTTTTAGCCGCACGTGTAGGGTGTTGCTCATAGAATTGCGGCAGCGGCAGCGGCGGTGACGGCTGCTACAGGCTGGAGGCTCCTGAGTTAACAAGTTACAAGTGCCGCACGAGTGCCGGAAGGGGGGGGGTCCGAGCACTACTTAACAGAGCACTTCCAGGGGAGGGCATAGGGTGCTTATTATATGTATGCTGGGTACCTGTCGCCGCAGTGACGCTATTGATAGATATCAAACCGCTTTTACTACCACTGCGCTCTGGTTGTGTGGTGCTGAATGGTTTTGGTACCCCGAAAGTGATGGAAGGCGCTGGATAATGGTTTGTCTTCATCTCTTCACGCCTTCCCTTGTGCGCGTTGCTCTAGAAGGCAAAACCTATCTGCTTCATCTTTCTGGTCTGGACGCTTTCCCGCTTACCCCCCGTGTTGGGCTTTTGTATGGTCTGGAAGCTTTCCCGCTACCCCCCGTGTTGGGCTTTTCGCTCCTGCAGGGGCAGCAGCGTTAGCAGCTCTTTGGGCACTGCAGGCGTTGCAGGCGGGCGGCCTCGGGAGGACTTGCCGCGGCTGGCGACGAATGGCCTCACGCAGGGTGAGTCGCAGAGGGTAACAGCAGCAAAAGCCCGGATGGGGGAACCAGAGACCTTCGGACGAGAGGGAGCTCCCTCTGAGGTGGATGGAGCCAAGGGGATGATGAGGTGGGGGTATACATGGTAGACCGCAGAGCATATGGAGTAGGGAGGTTCAGAGAGATTCGTGTGGCCGTGCGCGCGTGGCATGCAGTATGGCGGATGAGGGTGTGGGGCGGATGAGGATGTCCTAAACTGGGAATGAGGATTTGACAAGATTTTTGAATGAGCAATGAGGCCATCTGAATGGTGGTCTTGGTCTTGGTCTGCGTCCTGCGATTTGGCTGGCTTTGATGCGTATGGTATCGTGCAGGCTTAGGGGTACCCGTGGGTGGGTGCTGACGTGTAGAGTGCTGGGCCGCTGCTCTGGGTTTTGCGTTGTGATGGGGCAGGAAATGGGCCAAAGAGGTAGATGCCTGCGCGCCGCACGACCTAAAGCAAACCGCTTTAACTGACTTGACAAGGAGTAGCGTAAAATATTAACCTAAAATGATGAATGTAATGTCTTAAATGTTAAGACATTACATGCTAAAATGATGAATGTCT
>NW_003307566.1:1245512-1309271 GCF_000143455.1 Volvox carteri f. nagariensis
GAGAGGCGAGAGGCGGCGGCGGCGGCGGTGTGCTGTCACTGAGGGGTTTTGTCGCACTGAGGGGCCACCTTGTGTCCTTTGCTGAAGCACTTCCGCACTCGAGGAGACCCAGGGCCAACCCAACAGCTCGGCGGTCCTGTGTTGCCAAGCTCTGGCCGAGCTGTCCCGGCCGTGCTGCGTGCTTGGAATATAGTGCTCTTTAACCGCCCTTGGGAATGTGCCCTGCCGAGCGCCAGCCCCTGTGCCGCTGCCGCGACGGCTAGCATGCACCTTGACCCGCGTGTATTCGTGCGAGCATTTTGAGAGCATTTTTGTGTTGGGCTTTGGGATGCTTTCCCTGTACGTTGATTAGCTGCCGATTTGCTGCCTGCCCAGCTTCGGCGCCTCGGGAGTCGAGATCGGGCGGCGGCTCCGCCGTGCTGCCGCCGGCCCCTGCTGTGTCGCTGTCTTTGTCTGGAGCTCCACCCATTAGCCTGGCCACCATTCACCGTTGTGTGCTTGATCTGGAGGAACCGGACATCGGCCGACACATCGCGGAGTTGCTCGGGGAAGCGCGAGTCGAGGTGCGCCTGGCTGTGTGGCCTGCTTGCGCTGAGGGCGCGTGTGTGTGTATGCGAGTGTGTGTGTATGTATGTGTGCGTGTGTATGTGTGTGTGTGCGTATGTGTGTGTGACACACCGCGGACTAAGAATCCGGCTTTTCGCCACCCGTCACCACTGCTGTGGCCACCACAAGTGAGAACTCACAGCTAACACCCGTACCAACCAGCTTAGCTGCAGGAACAACAACACGGGCAGCGTCACACGGTTTCGTATAAACTTACCAGCATATATATGTATGTATATATATGCTATATATATGCTATATATGTATATATATGTATATATGTATATATATGTATATATATGTATGTATATGTATATATATGTATATATATAACACGACTAACATACATGACATTAACGGTACACGACAATGCTTTCGGTGTCTGTTTCGGGTGTATGTCGGGCCGCGGGTGTATCAGAGCGAGGTCCTTTGGAATGCCACTTGTCATTGCCGTTGTCGGCAACGGTGACCACCGGCTGGCCGTAAGTATCTCTCTAGCCAAGCTACGGGATACCCGCGTTTGATGCTTTAACGGCACGCACGATGCCCCCCCCAGCTTGGCCGGAAGTGCTTGGCCTGAGCGGCCTTAAGGCGCCTAAGCAGCCCACGAAGCAGTAGCAGTAGCAGTAGCAGCACTGTGGAGCTGTAGCCTAACGCAACTTCGTTGGCCACCTCTTGCCGTGTGAAACCAAGCAGACTGCCAGAGCCGCCCACCGTACCGGCGCACTGCACCCGGGGTCCATGGTGCAACGGCACACGGCGGTGTCATGTACCACACAGCCTCGCCGCCCTGTGCCCCACCGCCCACCGCCTTTCGGGCGAAACAGAACGCAGCCCACTGCCAGAAGCGTTTGATGGGGCCCGGGTATGCATAGGAATCAGGTTACGAGCGCAGCGGAAGAATCCTTTCCGGCTATGTGTTCTCACTGGCCGTCCACATGACCTGCTTCGATCAGACCTGCATGCGCCCAGGTGCTTCTCTATCCGCCATCACGCCCTATCGTGCAGGCGCAGCAACTGCAGCCGGCGGCGCCACGGCCGCGACCCCGCGGCCGCGGAGCCGCGCACGGCGGCGGCGGTGCGGGCGGCGTTGGACGTGACGGCGCAGGCGGCGGACGGCGGTCCCGGCCTCCCCGCCTGCTGTTCCACCACCCGCCCTATAACCGCTCGGAGCCGCTGCTTATGGGTGAAGCCGACGTGGCAGTAGTGGTGGAGGCGGTGTGTGGCGTGCGGGCAGCCAGCGCGATGGCGGCGGTGATGGGGCCTCTCGCGGTGCGCGAGGCGAAGGCAGCGGAGGAGGCGAAAGCGGCGGCGGCGGCCGCGGCGGCGGCGGCGGCGGGGCAGCCGGAGGGCATGTGGCAGGCAGCGTTTGAGGAAGACGAGGAGTTCGGCCAGGTGTGTGTCTGACTGGTGCCGGGGTGGCAGTACTGGGAGGACGACGTGCGCGGGGCTTGCGGCAGCGGCGGCGGCCGTTGCGTCTCTTACCGTCTTTTTGCGACACGCTTTTGGCGCTTCCCTCCTCCGCTTCCTTCCGCCGGGTTCCTTTGCTTTTCCGCTTTTTCTTTACCACCTGTCTCCTTCATCTCGGCATCTAGATAGCCACTGGCAGCTAGGTACTCGTTACTTTACTTATCTGGCCACGTCGCCGCGATGGCTACTACCCAAGTCGCTACTACTTGTCGGTATCTGCTTACGATTTCCTGATGCAGAGTCCGTCTATTTGTCGTATTCGCATCACTCGTCTGTGGTTCGTCTTACCTTCCTCCGCCAGCCCGGACCGCCCGCCCACACACGGCCTACCCTGCCATCCCGCCATCGCTCCGTGCTCCTCCAACAACGCGCTTTTGCTCTCCCGATTGCACGTCCGGCCGGCCGCACCCTTCCCTTCCTCCCAGATCTGCGGCGGCATTCTGATGAAGCTGCTGGTCGACATGTGGCTGCGGTCCGAGCCGCAGGAGTTTTTCATCGTCGTTCTGCGCATGCTGTGCCGTGCGCTGCGCAGCACGCAGCCCTCCACCCGCGCGCGCGCCTTTGACGTGCTGTACAACTTGTACATCCACGGGGCCATGCTGCGCACCGAGGCAGAGGAGTCAGCGCTGGCTGTTGCGTCGGTGGAGGCGGCCAACGGCCCGAGCGGCCGCTTGCAAATGCCCTGGCAGGTGGGGACGCGGTGTACTCATTTTTAAATGAGTAAGGAAAACGTACCGCCTCATGGAGCCTGGGGTGTGTTACTAGGTAGGGGAACATAGCTGTCGGCTGGACCTTCAGGGCGAAGGCGCTATGACCATGACGTCCTCTCACCCTTGAGCTTCCGTCCAGCCGCTTGTATGCATCTACGCCGTCTTAGGCCTTGTTTCCGCTCTCAGGACGCTCCCTAGACGTCTGCGTTTGCGTTTATTTGTATTATTTTCGATGTTATATAGTCGTGAACGCGGTGTTTTGTGTGTTCGCGGCTTCAGGCGGTCCTTCTTGGAAATTGCACGCTGCACACAACCTGATGATGATGTGCTGATATGCTGTGCTCATAGTCCGCTATATATTTTTGGAATGCGTTTTACAAGCATCTGCCGCTGTTATCTCCCTCTCTCCCTCCCTTCCGCTCTCCATCCTCGCACACGCCTGCGACGCGTTGCTGTGTCTTTTGCCGCGCTCCCTCCCCTCCGCAGGTATGTGCATCGGTCCCGGTGTCGCCCTTCACCTCCGGCCGCGTCGCTGGAGGCGGGGTTGTCGGTGGTGATATCGGCGGCGGCGGCGGCGGCGGCGCTGTCGGCAGCGGCGGCGGCGGCGGCGGCGCTCAGACACCTCCCCCGGTGCCCAAGGGAGGGGCTCCACTGACACCAGCTCCTTCCGCTGCAGATCCCTTGCTGACGCCCACCGCTGCTTCTGGTGGCAGCGCTGCCAAGTCGGTTCACCATCGCGTCTCATCGCATAGCCTTGCCCTTCATAGCAGCACCCTGCTGGACTCCGTCGGGGAGCTTTCCGGTATGGCTTCGGCGCCAGTGGGCTCGCGCACCGCGTCAAATGTCTTTGACGATGGGCCAGCGAAGCCGCCGCATCACGTGCGGAAAGACACGGGGGAGGTGGTGCGGCTGCCGCCGCCGCCGCCGTCCCCGGCGATGTCGCCGGGCCGGCAGACGGCGCCGGCAGCGGCAGCGGCGCCTGGTAGCGCGGCGGCCGGCGTCCCGACTGCCGCCAGCGGAGAGTCGGCTACCACGACGGGCGGCGCGGCGATAGGGTACGATCGGTGGCTGCGGGCGCTGCTTTTCCGACTTCTGTTTGAGTTGCGACAGGTGCGGGCGCGTGAGCACGGTGGAGTGGGATGGGGTGGGGTGGGGAAGGGCGCACTATGATGATTCTGGCAACTCCTCTGTGAGACTGGGTCGGGTTGGGTTGCGATCAGGCTTTTGCCTAGCCTGGCTTGTGAACTGGCACCTGCCTAGCTGAGGACGATTGCTGGCAACGTGGTTCCCCGTCCCCTGCCCCTCGCGTGACTTACTTTAAATAAAGCCTGTCGCTGCCTGATGAATTATGGAAGGGACCTAGTCTCCTGGATCCAAGATTTATTTTATGGAACAAGTTAAGTTGTTAAGGGATATCTCAACTTTGAATGTTTTGCGTGTTTTTATTAACCTTCCGTGTGTGTCCGTGCACGCACGCGCGCAGATGGAGGAGACCTCGGGCGAGGTTTGGCGTGCAGCCATGGGCTGCCTGGCGCAGATGTGCAGCCATGGCGGCTACTGGGTCACCGCCTGGGTGCAGCACCTTCCGCCGTCGGCACTGTCCTGCCTGCTGCGTGTCGCCTGCAACTTCAACTGGTCACTGGAGCTGTACGCGCAGCTGCTCAAGTTGGTGCCATGTGTGCTGGCAAGGCCCGTGGACACGACGGCGCCTCCCGCGGCCGCGGCGGCGGTGCCGCCGCCTCCGGCGGCGGGCCCCGCCGGGGCTGGAGTGAAGAAGCCGCTGAACAGCGCCTTCGCGGCCCCGACCGCACTCAAGTCCGCGGTGGCAGCCGCCGCCGCCGATGACGCCGCGATGACGGTGGCGACGCAGCGCGCTGCAGAGGCTGCGGAGGTACGGCGCCGCCTTGGCGAGTTTGGCGGAATGCAGGAGCTACTGTTCCACTTTGTCCGGGCGCCCACGCCCGACTCGCGCGCGTCGCTGATGGTTGCACTGGTGCAGTGCTGCGCCGAGGGACCCGGCAGCAGCGGCGGCGGCGGCGGCGGCGGCTGCTCCGCGGGATCGTCCACGCCTGTGAGCTGCAGCGGCGAGCTGCACGCGCGGGAGCTGCATGGCGCACGCAGCCCTCGCACCAGCAGCAGCCCAGGCAGCCGGGCGCCGGACAGCGGCGGCGGCGGCAGCGGCAGCGGCCCGGCGGGAGTGTTATCAGCTTTCCAGGGCCTGCATCTCGACAGCGTTTGCCTAGCGCTGCGGGCGGCCTTGGAGCGGCCTTGGCAGGTGCGTCTATGGTGAATATGCCCGACAGGCCAATCCCAAAGTGAGAAGGTATGCGACATGTGGCCAGTGCACGTGAGGAGGAGTTGACCTCTGTCTATGTGCATGTTTGAAGCACGCGAAAAGGAAAAGTACTGTGTGAGGGGGGTGTTTCGCGAGGGCCTACATGTGCCGAGATGTTTTCATGATCTGTGTTGCGATGTTATGAGCCGCCTACACGTGTACGTGTAGGTGTACGCGTACGTGTACGCGTACATGCTGGAAGGGGGGGCCGACGGTCATTATCGATGCCTGCCGTAGGGAACTGGCCAAAGTCGGATCTGACGTATTAACATTTGCCTAAGCATATTCAGTAAAGGCCGGAGCAGTACTCGGAGCAGTACGGGTTCTAGAGGGTTCTTAAAGGGGTGTTGTGGAATAACAGGGAGCCTTCCCCCCAGGGACATTAATGCTTCAACCCACCGACTGCTTTCCGATCACACGACCAACACCCCCCCCCACTCCCTGCCTACTCTCTTGCCCTGGCAGCAGCTTCAATCGTGTGTGGTTCGTCTTTCCCCACTCCCTGCCCCCAACACCAGGGCATGTCCAGCCGCCTGGCCGACATCTTGGCCAGCGGAAACATGGAGCTGGGGGTCGCCGCCATCAATCCGCTGTCGCCCACCGCCTCCGTCTCCACATCCGCCGAGTACCCGCTGTCCGCTGTGCACACACTGCCCGCGGGCGTGGCCTCCCCCATCGCCGTGCGGGCCCTGCTGCGGCCGTTGTTGGAGAACCTGGAGGCGTGCTGCGTGGAGAGCATGACCTTACCGCCGGTGCGCTGGGTGCATGGACGCAGAGGGGGGGGGTAGGTGAATGTGGCTGCGTGGCTGGTGGTGGTGGTTGGTGGGGTGGTGATGCGTGGCTGGGTGCATGAAGCGGGAAGAACTGGTGGCGTGCGTTTTGTAGCACTGCCATGACCCCCCTTTCCATCGTCAAGCCGGTTGGGTCACGGGTTTGGAGTTGGGTCACGGTTCTTTTCCTTGTTGTTGTTGTTCATCGCATGGGTCATCATTTGGGTCATTACGACATCATCCCCGCCCGGGCTCTTGGCAGGCAGGACTGGTGTCGACTTGAAATAAGCGTGCAGCCAATGCAGCCAATGCAGCCAATGCAGCCAATGCAGCCGATGCAGCCGACGCATATATTGCAGCTGCGCTTCCCTAAGTTCCATCCACATGGCCCCCTTCTGCGTTTGCCGCCCATGCTCCCACCCCCCACATCAGGTCGGGGAGCTCCGTATGCACATAGACGTCAGCGTGGCGCACATTGCCGGCAGCGCCAGCGTCGTCGACGCCGCTGCTCTACCGCCAGTGACGGCGGCGTCGGTGGCAGCGGCGTGGCGGCGCTTCAAGGACGTGTGCACAGCTGACAGCTCCCGGGAGGTGGCCATCCAATGGCTACACAAGGTGCGTTGAGTCTGTGTGTCGAGCCCCTTGAACACTAATAAAAAGGTGAACCCTGGGCCCTTGGCCCTTGACCCTGATTTCTTCTGTCAATGGATTAATATTCATATTCATATTCATATAAGGTTCGTCCAGACCGAAGAGAGAGATAAGCTGCTTCTGAGGGTCAAGCCGGTACCAGTGCCCCATACTGTTCCACACGAGTGGAGCAGTATACGATAAAGCGCGGGTTGTCTGACTCCCCCGGGTCGAGGGGCATGACAGGCCCTGCCCGAGCCTGGAGGCAGCTCGCATCCACAGCCGCTATTACGGCATGGCGCAGGCGCCCCCGCGCTAGCTTCCCAGCCCAGCTAGCTAGCTCCCCAGTTTAAGGACGGCGGCCCCCGTTGGAGACTTCTCCACTTTGCAGTTTGCAGCTTAATGGACGTATCGGCAAAATTGGTTTCCCTTCTTGACTTCACAGCCCCCGTTCGCCCTCCCCCTCCCCCCCCATATGTTTTCGCTGTGTCGAAATCATGCGCGGTCGCCTTCCTTCCAGCCCCCAACATGACCGTGTACTCGGCTTGCCTCCGATCCCCGCCCTCCTTACCCGCAGCTTCTGTCCGCGGCTTGCCGCGCCTGCCAAGGTCAGATTTTGATGCTCTCCCCGCTTACCCTCAAGACGTCGCCAGAGGCAAGCAAGATCGCGGCAGCCACAGCGCCCAGCTTGGGCCCGCGTACGTTTTGGAATACCGCACTCGCCGATGCGCTGCTGCACGTCGTGCGGGAGGCGCCTAAGGGCTGTGAGCTGCTGATGACGGCCGTCACCCGCACGGTCGCGGACCTCAAGGCTATCGCTACGTCTGGGGGCGGCGGTGCCGCAGACGCGGCAGCAGGGTCGCTTTCGCCGCGTTTGGCGGCGGTGGGCGCTGCAGCGGCGACACCGCACGGTCCAGTGGCGGCGGCGGCGGCGGCGGCGGCAGCGGCGGCGGCGGCGGCGGCGGCGGGGGTCAGCGGCGAGGAGGCTGCCCTGGTTGCTTGCCGTCGCGTCATGTGGTTGTACTACGTGGGGTTGCAGTGGATGCTGCAATGCAGCAGTACCGAGGCCCGGATGCCGACCGTTGTGGGTCTGGCGGACGTGGTCCTGGCGGCGCTGCTTCAACCCGACCCAGCCGCCGTTGCGCTGCAGGCGGCCGCTGCTGCAGCAGCTGGTCCGCTTGCGGGCGATAAGCCGGCAAGCGGTGGCGGCGCACGCGGCGCAAGCCGCGGCGCCGCAGCTGGCAGTGGCCAGCCGCCGGCGCAACATCAGCAGTCGCAGTCGCAGTCGCAGCTGTCCTCGGGCCTGCTGCCCCAGGAGCCTGGTGGCGGCATGCTCATCTCCCAGAAATTCTTAGCAGGTTTGCTGGCGATGGATCCCGACGCGCTGGCCTGCACGCCGCCAGAGCTGCTGGTCACACTGCTGCAGCAGTGCTCCCAAAGCTTGCACGGCTCCGCGACGTCTACCGCGGTGGCGCGCGGCGGCGGCAGCGGTGCTTCGGGCGCGGCAGCGCCGAAAACGACGGAAAGGCAAGGCGAACATGCGGGTGACGAAGCCTCTGGGCAGCAGCGTCCCGGCGGCGAGGCGGGTTTCCGCAGCATGCACCGCGGATTCCTGGGCCGCCCCTGCATGGTGATCGACTTAGCTGCGGTGACGGCGGTCGCAGCGGCGGGCTCTGGAGATGGCGGCAGCGGCGGCGGCTCCGGGACCGCATCTTTGCGTGCCAGCGGCGGTGGTGCCGGCGGCGGTGGCGGCGGCGGTGGCTGGGAGGGTACGCTGTATGGCGCGGCCGTGGGCCCGTGGCAGGACGACTGGCAGGACAGGAGGCTGGCGCTGCTGCTGCTGCTCATTGCGCGGTGTTCGATGGATCCGGAGGTGCGCCTGGGTTGTAGGAAGAAAGCTGGTGGCGAGTTTGTGGCGGCATTGTGACCTGATTCACGTGCTTTTCCCATGCTTCCTTATGTGGGATTTATGGCTCAGGCGCATGACGCGCCAAAGCATGGCCGGTGTCTCATGCATGCTCATGCAAGCATGAGCCGTATGTATATCCTGTTACGTATATCTGTGCATGTAAAAATCTTTTTGGTCAGTGGACGCGGTGGAATTAGTTCGGGCCACCGTAAGCGCTGGCAGGCGGTAATGTGGCGATCGGCGGCTGTCGGTAACACTGGAAGGGCTTGCAGATATCACATACATACACACACACACGCACACATGAGGAATCCTCGACGATGTCACGCGGGAGGGGGTGTTAACGAAGGGGTTGTTAGCCCAAATGGCCGGTTCTGGGCAGCGAGACGGCGAACGGGAGTTTGTGCCGGCGTTCTTCTCACACGAGGATAAGTCGCGGGGATGAGGTGCGATGATATCCACATTGGGCCTTTACCCATATGCTATGGTTGCAAGCCGGCCGTTCGCGTTCTCGTGCTTCCCGGACGCAGGCGTTTGCCAAGTATTCTCTGTCCCATGTCGTCAAGGCGCAGCTCGGATGCGATGACTTGAGGTGTCGGTATTACGCAGGTAGGTGCGGAACCGGATGTGTTGGAAGTGAGGAGGGCTGGGGTGGGGTGGGGTGGGGTGGGGTGGGGTGCGCTGCCCAGGCCACACTGCGGCGTGCGGATGCATACGCGGGCTCATATAGAGAGATCTCCTAGTCCCCCCTAGTCCCTCAACTGCATTGGCTGATTGCAACATCACCCATCCACAATCGGCACTGCCACTGGCCTCTTTGGCCTCTTTGGCCTCTTTTACCTTCCCCGTTGGCTGCCTCGTATTCGTCCCTCATGGGCCCCGAGACTGCTAACTCTGTGTTTTGGGCGGTGTGCACCTTGCAGGTGTCTACCTGCTGAAACACTGGATGCTCAATCAACATGACAAGTTCTGGCGCACGCTGCGGCACATCATCGGCACGGCGCAGCAGCTCAACGACGAGCGCTTGCTGGACAACCCCTACCTGCAAATGCGCACCATGCTCAACGTGGATCACGTCTAGTCAGTCAGTCTCTCTCTCTCTCTCTCTCACACACACACACACACACACACACACGCACACGCACACCAGCAGCATCTCCTTCCCCCGGCCCCCGAGCAGTCACGCGCGGTTTCGCGGCTTTCGTACCGGATAGCCGGGTTGCCAGCAAGCTAGTCGACATGTCTGCCTATCTGTCTGTCTATCTGTCTGTTTGTCTGTCTGTCTGTCTGTACTCCGGTCCTCCAGCCGGCCAGACTACGACCGGGATGCTGTTTTTAGAGTACTGCGGGAAATGTTCGCGAGGTACAACCAGCGCGGGCTTCCGGGTGAGCTCAGCCCCGGCGGAGCGCGACGTGAGGGCGGCGGCAGTATGCAGTATGCGGGCTCCCTGTATGTTCGTAATACTGTGGGACTTGACAGCACAGCTTTGTGCATAGCTTCAGGGACGGCCGCGGCGCAGGGTGAGGCCGCGTGGTATGGGCCGAGCATGCCCAGCACCCGGGTGGGGTCTTCCTGTCCTCCGTGGACCAGGCCCAGCTCGCTTGCTCGCTCGGAAGCGTTTCTTCCTGGGCCGTCGGGGGATGTCGGATGCGCCTTTCTTTCCTGGGGTTGGCACCAATGCGCGTCTTGGGGTGTGTGCTCCGTGCACCCGAATACACACAGGGGTATCTTTCGGCCTGGGTGCGATTTTGTCGGCGATTTTGTCTGTCTGTCAATACCAAGTGGGCTCCACCCAAGGGCTATGGAGCATGTACCGCTGCCGGGTTTCCCGACATGCCACGGTCGGGTCATATACATCCAGCTGGCTGAGGGTTGAGTTCCATGGCGCCTTGTTCAATTAGATAGGTTTCATTCTTACGTCATCTGTTTTTGGAATGCGCCGCTCTCGGCGTTGGTTGCGTCTTCTTCGTCCCAGCAGCAGGGGATATTGGTAGTAAGGGAGCGGGGTACTGCCTCTGGGTGGTCGACTAGCCGTGTGTGTATATGGCAAGGCTGAGCCAGGAGCGAGCGAATTCTTTTCAGAGTCGCAAACAAAAGGTAAACATAGGTCAAGTAATGGCGGAACACATACAATGCGCGTACGGTGGCATTGCAAGCAGCAGCTCAAGGAGGCGCTAGAGTTCCGATGGTGCTCCATGATAACAATTTCAGCTGGCCGGTAAGTAGTAGCCTCTGCCATGTCACAGGAAGGCAGATGAAGGTCATCATAGTACAGATATGGCGTCAAAAGCCTGAACAGGCCACGGCTGAGTGTGCTTCACCTAGCTGCACCTGATTTTGCACAGGTAATTGACGGTGCCGGCAGGTTCCAGTCACGGCTGGGCAGCAGGCATGCGTATGTATGGTGTCGACGGTGTCTGTGGTGTGCTAATACGGTGTGATGGGTTAAAACGAGGACTATTAAGGAGTTGCTGGATTGGCAGTGCAAATAGGGTGTTCACTTGTTATGGAGGCTTGCGCAGTGCGATAGGTTAAAAACGCAGGGTACCAAGGTTGGATTCCGGAGGTTGAAGGGATTCGGGTTACGGATTATGCACGTGCGTGGGTGGTTGGTGAGAGAAGAGGAAGTGAGGAAGATGCAGACCCAGACGATTAGTTGATGCTGCCACCTGGCGCCAGTTACAGTCTAGCAGCAGCAGCAGCAGCAGGAGGAGGTGGGGAGCATGCTTGGGGTCGTCAATGCGGCCGTGCAGGCATGTGGGGGTGGGTGGCGGGTGGCGAATGGGGACGATTGTCGGGCGGCTTCTCTTGAACTTTGGTTCAGTGACAAACATACTGGCGGGCAAAACGTCAGGCAGTCGAGGACGGTAAGATTACGCTGGGGCGCGTTCGGAAGGGCACCTCGGGCCTGTGACTTGTACGTGGGAGGTTTGTGCAGATCCGTCCTCCCAAAGCGGCGTGGATTGGTCCACGCAGCAAAGCATGGTGAGGGTTCTTGGGGGATGTGTAGATGGGCTTAGGTCGCTAACATCCCGTGTGCCAAACAATTGGAAAGTTAGCCCCAGGCGCATGGATGCGTGCCGATACAGCAAGCTGGCGGTGACTCCATCTAACAGCGCCTCGCAGCAGGTAGTGCACACGGCATAGGACGGGGCGATAGGCGGCATGCCTGAGGTTAAGTTGCCTGTGCGGCGTTGCGCGCTTGCCGGCTTGGCTTTACAAGTTATGCATTTCAGCCTATTGGCACCATTAAAATGTCCAGTCCCAGATGGTGTAACTTCTGGCTGGCTATAGAGGGGCAAATTGGGGACAGAATTCTAGGAAGCAGTGAACGCTGAACTGGAAATCGTAGTATGGTACGAGGTTTTTAACGGTGGCGCTGAGTAGCGCTGGACACTGACGGCTACAGGCCGTGAGGCCTTTATCAGCGACGAAAGCAGAACACGCATTTAATTAGATGCCAATCTCATGGTAGGATGGCGGGGTGCATCAGGGGACACATTATCTGCCAATAGAACTGTGTTAATGGCCGGGAACCAGCACCAGCGTTCAATGAAAGGCTTGCCATAATCAAAATGGATACTTACAGTAAAACAGTAAACTAATTGAACGGATGTCTTTGGATATTTGCTGCAGCTTATCGGTGCGGGAAGCTGTCTTGGCAAGCTGTCAAACATGTAGGAATACATTTGTGCGAATGTACGCACAGAATTTCTGAAACAAACAATTCTACTTAAAAACGCATGCTTGGTATGACTGTATGGAACCGTGGGCATAAGCACGTTCCTGGGTCATCGCTTTGACTCCAGTCCTGCGAACGAGCGAAACGTCCAGGTCAGGCCTTTTGGATTTGTTGAAGATATCATCCAGTATCATATATTTAATCAAACAACCCAAAATAAAAGCGGGGAAATTTGATTGAGGAGAGCTATTTTTGGGTCGAGCCCAGGAATACAACACATACTAAGCATCGCCAAAAGATTTTCAACACATTCTTCATAAATAAATTTATTTATGTTATAACATTTCAAGGTGCCACAAAACAAATTCGGCTCCGATGAACCAGCGACCACAGGACTTCGTAGGGGACGCATACGTGTTGCATTGCCAACGTAACGCAGCATTGCATGAAAATAGAGAGCGGCTCTATATATCACACAATAAGTGCAAAAAACGTACAGTTTTATGAAGCCACATTGTTCATGATGAAGGAAATGCCCTGAAGTTGGTTTCGGGGCGGTAAGTGGAAACGGCCGCTTGCTGAGTTCTTTTTAGCCTGTCGATAACTTTACAGTGCCCTAACAAGCCGCGTCCCAGTGGGAACCACCCTGCAAGGGGCGTAGCAGCAGCTATGGTGCAGAACCCGCTTCGCTTATTTTTTATTCTTTGCTTCTTCAGCATCCCGTCCGGCGCGAGCTACACCCCCCTGACGACGTATCAGAAATTTAGAGCAATTACAAACTATGGAGACCTGGCCATGTACGCCAAAATAGTTACGAAACTGGGCCGAAAGCAATGCCTCAACATCACAGCCGTTGGTAAGTTATCTGTCTGCGTAACGCCTTTGCCAGTTGCCGTTAAATAATTAGATAATTTCAGAGTGTAATTTTGTGCGAGCGATTTGCAAGCCTCTTGTTCAAACTGGGTAAAAACGGACCGCAATGAACGGCAATTAATCGAGCTGGATCGCCACTTATCTACTGGGGCCACGACTGGCTCAGCTCAAATTTCAGGCAATTAGAGCAATCCTGACTTGCATGCATTGTTATGATGTTATCGATATGCTGGCCTAGTCGCTCTTCCTGAGCCTTACCTATCCATCTACTGGCCTAACCTTTCATGCATACCGGAACAGCAAAAGAACCCTTTTCCCTTAACTCGCTTAAATATGCAATATGCAATTTTCATGCCGTGAATATCCTGCCGTGCTGAGTTATCAAGCACCACCAACCGCTTATCCTGTTGATTAACCCCATCCATCCATCCATCCATCCATCCATCCATCCAGGTGGGAGCGTGTCGCACGGGCATTTCAACCATTCCATGCTTCCCAAAGCAGTGTTGTGGCACCAGCGTGTTGGGCAGATGCTTAACGAAGCATTTCCCTGCGGCCCGAACGGCCATCAGGTCACTGCTGTCGCAAGGGGTTCTACAGTGACTCGCTATTGGATGGATTACTTTGCTGGGCGGCAGGAGGTGCTGCTGTTTGGGTCAGACCTCGTTATGATAGAAACAGCCGTCAATCAGCTCCTAGAACGTGATGTTGCTAGACGAGAAGAGGAGGCGTTTCTGTCAATGGTGCTTTTACAGTCCCGTCGCTTGGATATGGCAACTAATAACAACCGCCAGCTAGACGATTTGTCAGAAGCACAACTTGGTACCCAGAGGAAATTCTCGGGCACAGCTGCCATGTTTGTGGTCCCATCCTCACGCTGCTATACTGGATTCTGGTGAGCTCTGGAAGGGAACGAAACTCGCAAAGGAGAGAAGGATGAAAGCTGGTCTGGTGTATTTTAGGACGGGCCATGTTACTCCGTGCTAGGGCGTCGCAACGGAGGCCCCTCCCATACTGCAGTTTGGTCACCACGTGCCGCATGCAGGTCCGGTGTGCCATTCGAGCGCACAGGCGATGCCATGTACGCCCAGTTGCCGGTCGCCCAGCACCATGGCGCGGCCATCGTTTCAGGTTCGTCTGCTTTGCGCACATACATACATGCATACATGCCCCCGGAGGTTCCGAGACCTGCCAGGGTCGAAAATCCTTCCGATGGTGGAAGGTAAAAGTGCCCCTAGCCGATGGACGGGGGAGCAGGGGGAAGAACATACATACATGCATACATACATACATACGTGCATACATGCATATATGCATACGTGCATACATGCATACGTGCATACATGCATACGTGCATACATGCATACGTGCATACATGCATACGTGCATACATGCATACGTGCATACATGCATACATCCATACATGCATACATGCATGCTTGGCGACATAACGAGTCCACAGAGAGTGTCTGGGTCCGTATTCGCATATACGTGTATATGGCAAGCTGCAGAGACTTCCTCCCCCATTGGGGGAGCAGGGGGATGTCTCCCTGTGTCTGTGTCTGTGTCTGTGTCTGTGCCGTGTGCTGCGGCTACGTGACCAGTTATCTCACGTGCACGGCCAGCAGCGCGAACGCCCCTTTGTCTCCCTAGATAAAGATGATTCAGCGCCAGTTTGCCCTCTGCTGACTTACTTCCAAAGCGCGCTCCGTTTCAATATTTTACAATGTGCCCTCTCCAATGTAACCTCCGCCGGCTGCGATGATTAGCAATAATTAGCTTTTAACTAGCCTCGCTTTTAACTATGGTTTTTAAGTTGCCCTGATCTTGCCACCCTGCTTGTGAATGCGTACGTTTGTCTGTCCACCTGCAGTGCTGGATGCATTAGGGCCTTTCCCAACTCGCGTTTCCCAGGAGTACTTCAACGCCACGTGGTTTGCCGGCTGGCCCTGGGGCGACAAGATCCATCCCGATGCAAATGGCCATCGCGTCGTCGCTGAGCTGATCGTGAACTACATCCAGACTATCTACCAGCACGCTAACCAGTTCCGTGACTACCCATTGCCGATGGAGTACGTGCCTCGAGATCCTATTTTCATCGATGTGAGATCCAGAGACATGTATCTGGACTTGCAGCCCATCTCAGTGACGAGCTACGACTTCAATTCGAGGAAGGTGAATAATACGGCCACGGCCACGGACAACAGGAACAACAACAATTGCAAGGCGTGGGCGTTTTATGCTGATGTCCCAAATAAGCCAGGCTTCATTTCAACGACAACTAATTCGTACTGTCAGTTGTATCTTCCTCCGAAGGACGCCCAACGGCTAACGCTTGGGGAGGCTCATGTGGAACTGCTGAAGTCGTACATGCATATGGGCACCGTCGCCATCACAATCTTCAGAGGAGTGGCTGGACGCGACGGGACTTCTTGCGCAAGAGGCGATTTACCGAATTCCGTACTGGGATCTCATACGGTTGATTGCTTGTGGTCTGAGCCGGTGTCTCTAGCAAAAATCGAGGTGTTCAATTTCCAGCTACCGCAGCCCCGGGATGATAGAACCTGCTTGATACTCGACTTCACCATCCGAGCCACAAATCGAAAGAACAATAAGGTCAAAGTTCTAGGATTTTCCCTGTTTTAGACGATTAACCAGCAGCACCGAAAACGCAAGCCATATTACGAGTAATCGCATCGCGATAACGAGTACGAATTTGTTCGTTCTACCTGATAGGCAGTTGCGTGTCTTTGAGAGGCGTTACTATTTGGCAGACGTAAGCGCAGTAATGGACGGAGCTGATCTTTGCCTTGCCATCATTGTTAATTTGTGGACATGTGGTGTGCGATCGCGCGTGATGACCCTAAAAATTAGCGCAGGAATGCAGTTTGCAGTTGGTTCACTGAGGGGTATCCCTTCGCTGAGGGCGATCCCCTCGCTGGCTCTTGCTGCGGTGTTAGCCATTGAGCTCGGGTACCATAGTCGAGTTGTTGGACTTTAAGGCCGCCTTGGGGGTTTTGCAGCTCTAGGAGTTCCACGGAAAGGATGGGATTCGGTAGGGTCACATCATCCCTTCTTGCGAATTCTGTCAGACAAGTTGTTATGTTCACGGGAGCGGCCACCGATGGACGATTAACTACAAGCTGATCCAATTCTTTATTTCGGTTTCTTTCATTTGGGCGGCTTTTGGGGCATAGGCCTCATCTAGTAAACCAACGTGCAAGTCCCGGTCAATATTTGTTGGTTGGCCTTCTAGTGGGGGTCGGAGGACTTTCGCCAGTCGGGGAGCCTAATGGAAATTCCCCAGTGGTTGTGGGTTTCTGTGCCTTGCCTATGGGCAGCGGCGGCGGCGGCGGCGGCGGCGAGGAGGTTGCCCTGGTTGCTTGCCGTCGCGTCATGTGGTTGTACTACGTGGGGTTGCAGTGGATGCTGCAATGCAGCAGTACCGAGGCCCGGATGCCGACCGTTGTGGGTCTGGCGGACGTGGTCCTGGCGGCGCTGCTTCAACCCGACCCAGCTGCCGTTGCGCTGCAGGCGGCCGCTGTTGCCCGCAATTGGACCAGCAGCGGCGGGCGCTTGCGGGCGATAAGCCGGCAAGCGGTGGCGGCGCACGCGGCGCAAGCTGCGGCACCGCTGGGGGCAGTGGCCAGCCGCCGGCGCAACATCAGCAGTCGCAGTCGCAGTCGCAGCTGTCCTCGGGCCTGCTGCCCCAGGAGCCTGGTGGCGGCATGTGCTCATCTCCCAGAAATTCTTAGCAGGTTTGCTGGCGATGGATCCTGACGCGCTGGCCTGCACGCCGCCAGAGCTGCTGGTCACACTGCTGCAGCAGTGCTCCCAAAGCTTGCACGGCTCGGCGCCGTGTACCGCGGTGGCGCGCGGCGGCGGCGGTGCTTCGGGCGCGACAGCGTCTAAAACAAGTTACGAGTTATAAGTTCCGCACACAAGTGCGGGTGTGTCCGTAAAAGCCGGGGGGCCATGGACGTTATACTGCTATTGATGCGGGTACACGGGAGGCCATCATCATCCTCCCTCGTCCGCTTCAGGGTGAAGCGCCTCAGCGCGACTTGCCTGGCCTCCCAGATTTCCGAGAGGTACCTGGCAAATGCCAGGGGTAGCGCCTCAGTCATAACAATGGTGCACATGCTGCGTCCCTTAAAGACTAGGTCACCATCATACTTAGCCCGTATGCTCTTGTAAGCGGGGCATTCATAAAAAATATGCAACTCATCTTCAACCGCTCCACAGTCACAAAGCCTGCAGATACGCGCGGTGCGCTGACGCCCATCAAGCCTATTAACCTCTAACTCCCAGCAGCCTAACCGGAAACACATGAGCACTTGATGCAGTCGCTGGGGCATGGTCACTTTAGTGTGCTCCAACCAAACGAGACGTGCACCCCTAGGCGGGGCAGCTCCCATCCAGTTCATATAGCGACAAGCCTTGGCTCCGGTAATCCCTATGGGGAAAAGGGGGGGGGTCACCCAAGGTATTCGGACACCACCACCGTGCATCAAGCCGCTTGGCAAATACCTTAAGAATGCTCTCAATTGGCAATTTAAGGGTGGCGTAACACGCTATAAGATTATCACCGCGTGTATTAGGGGGGGTTCCGCTCCTAAGCTAGTAAGAAAGGCTAGTACCTTGCTTGTCCAGCACTCAGTAACGCCCCCGGGTGCCAATTCCAGGTCAGCGACAAATGCCCGATGACACAGCGTTCCCGGCCTCTTAACCACGGAGTTCCAAAACCTCAGTACAAGATTGGTCCAATGGAACTGGAGCGGCCTCTGTGACAGTTCACGGTATACGGACGCCATAGTCGGGCTCCTCGCCCCAACTACAGATTGGATATACGCACGCTGCTCCTGGACCATGGGGTTAGTCATAGCACCTTCCAAACTCACAATATGAAGACATAATTTCATACTTGTGCTCCACAACTTTGAATCCGGGCTGAGCAGCTAGCCAGCCCAAGAACCGGGACGAGAAACCCAAAACGCGTTCGTTACAGTACAACTAATATGAACAAGGCACCGGGGACGTGGACATATGGTTGGGGATAAGAGACGCCCAGCCTGCCTGCCAGAGCCCGCATGCTACTTCGTGCGGCCCTTCCGGGCTACCGTGCTCTTCCGCATTGGTAACCAGCAGGCAGCCGACGGCCTCGCTTGGGTTACTTTGGCCCCACGCCTAACCCAGCGAAACATCCCCCGTGCCTCTAAACTAAAAGCTGGCCTCTCACCAAGCCAGGAACCCAAAGTTCGAAAGGGTGGGCGGGTGGGAAAGAAAAAGGTCGTCAAATTCACACCGCTGACCAACGGACAATAACCGCGGCAGCTAGCAGCTGTTCTGGTAAAGAGAGCTCGTATCAACTAGCAGCTGAGTCCGAGATCGCCCGGAAGATAATTCGACAAGACTAAACACCGCCGATCAAATAGCAGTTCAGAACAACAACCAACTAACTGCACCGTACGACGCCGCTCTGACGCCCCTCTTCAAACCACATTTTCGGCTACGCCTAAAATAAGATATTTTGTTTTTTTGTCTAGTCTGGTGACACCTTTGTGTATATGAAGGTTCTGGGTTCAATCCCCGGTTAGACCCCCCGACACTGTTCGGGAGGTTTAGGTTTCCTAACGCTGCTGAGGTGTGGAGATGAGGTCTAGTTGATGGACTAAGTTTCGCATGCTGGGATGGTGGTGACGGCTGATCTGTCTCTACGGATGTCGGGTGACTGAATGAGGAGGGGTCTAGTTGGCAGGACCCAAACCGCCGTCGGTTGTACGTTGTAATCAACTTTCAATTTTTATATAGTCCATGGCCTCCCCTCAGGCTTTCACGGACAACACCCCCCGCACTCGTGCGGCACTTGTAACTTGTAATTTGTAACATAAGAAAACACCGGTACAACTAGTATATTGTAGAGAGAAATTACATAGCTTGGGGGTGGTAATTTTTTTATCTCGACACAGGGTGCTAAGCCCAAACGTGGCCCGCCTCCCTGCTGCGAGTAGTTGCTTGGTACATGCTGAAAACTGCACTCCTGGGCCATAGTGCAACCCGAGGTACCGTGCCGCCTCGTTGCCGGTCAGCACCCGCAACCCCACCCCACCTAACCGGTACTCAGCTTCCATAAGCCGCTTCCGCTCACGTGTAGCGCCCAAAAAAATGAGGACCTCGCACTTGGCGGCATTCACGGCCATACCCGTCGCTTCGCAGTAGGCTTCGAGTAGGCCCAGAAGGCATTCTGCTCTATCGTACCCAGTCGCCACCAGTGACACCTCGTGAACGAAAAGCAGGCTGGTGAGTTCACCGCCGGCCAGGGTAACACTCTGCCCGCGGAGGGTGCTTGTTGTAGTGAACATCCTGAAAACTATGCTGATTATGGATAGCATGTCTTTCATGCTATTTCTCTGACATCTCTGACAGTCTAGAACCCAGACGCGTACGATACCTGTGCGGTTAAACCTTGCCGATGCCGATATTATCTTGACCGTCCAGTAGACGGGAGGAAGGACTTTTTTTCAAAGGTAGCCCTTTCTTGCACCTTTGCTGACACGCTGACGCTTCCATCGGCTAGGAAGGCGTACACGGCCATTAGCATCGTGAGCATCAATGTAATGAGCGAATATTTCTACGAAGAGTCCAAAAAAGGTTACGCTAAGGGGACACCCATGCTTCACACCACGCCCCACCGTATTCAGGCCCCAACGTATTCCCCAACTTGACCCGAACCTTCACGCCAGCGTAGATCGCCTTCAAAGAATCGAGGATGCGCCCGTGTCGCCCGTACGACATGAGGAAGCCCCAAAGTGTCTCATGGTCAACGGAGTCGAACGCCTTACTAAAGTCAATTTGCGTGCTAATAAGCGGCCTGGCTCCGGCCACAGTGTGCTTCGAGATAAGATGCCTTCATGTAAATAAGTGATGCTCGGTACCAAAACCATGCCTACACCCAGCCTGGCTAGCATGCCTGAGGTTAAGTTGCCTGTGCGGCGTTGCGCGCTTGCCGGCTTGGCTTTGCAAGTTATGCATTTCAGCCTATTGGCACCATTAATGTCCAGTCCCAGACGGTGTAACTGTTGGCTGGCTAAAGAGGGGCAAATTGGGGACGGAATCCTAGGAAACAGTGAACGCTGAACTGGAAATCATAATATGGTACGAGGTTTTTAACGGTGGCGCGGCGAGTGAGTGGCGCTCGACACTAACGGCTACAGGCCGCGAGGCCTAAAACGGCGAGCATTAATGGCCGAGTACCAGCACAAGCGTCCAGCGGAAGGCTTGGAAATGGAAGCTAACAGTAAAACAGCAAACTAATAGAACCGATGTCTTTGGATGTTTATTGCAGCTTATCGGTGCGGGCAGCTGTCCTCAAGTATGTAGGAATACATCTGTGCGAATTTTCGCCCAAATTTCTGGAACATACTTAGTTTTAATTAAGCGCATGCTTGGTATGACTGTATGGACCATGGGCATAAGCACGTTCCTGGGTCACTAGCCAGTCCAGTGAGCGAGCGAAACGCCCAAGTCAGGCCTTTGGGGTTTGCTGAAGATATCATCAACATAAAGTATTTAAGCAAATAATTATTGAGGAGCTTAGTTAAGAAATATGATTGAGAAAAGGTATTTGGGGGTCGAGGCCAGGAATACGACGTATGCTAAACATCGCCAGAAGATTTTTGACACATTCTCCACGAACAAAGTTTATATTCGGGTACACGATTTCCAGTTCTCACAAAACAAATTCGGGTTCGATAAACCAGCGACCACAGGACTTCCTAGGGGACGTATACATGTTGCATTACAAACGTAAGGCAGTATTGCATAAAAATAGAGAACGGCTCGACAGATCATAAAATAAGTGCAAAAATGTGCAGTTTCATGAAGGAAATGCCCTGAAGTTGGTTTCGGGGCGATGAGTGCTTGCTAAGTTGTTGTTAGTCCGCCGATAACTTTATAGTGACCTAACAAGCCGCGTCCCAGTGGGAACCACCCTGCGAGGGGTGCAGCAGCAGCTATGGTGCGGAACCCGCTTCGCTTCTTTTTGATTCTTTGCTTCTTCAGCATCCTGTCCGGCGCAAGTTACAACCCCCTGACGACGTATCAGAAATTTAGAGCAATTACAAACTATGGAGACCTGGCCATGTACGCCAAAATAGTTATGAAACTGAGCCGAAGGCAATGCCTCAACATCACAGCCGTTGGTAAGTTATCTGTCTGCGTGACGACTTTGACACTTGTCTTCAGATAAATAGATCATGACAGACTGTACGTTTGTGCGAGTGGTGTGCCAGCCTCTTGTTCAAACTGGGTAAAAACGGACCGCAATCAACGGCAGTTAATCGAGCTGGATTGCCACTTATCTACTGGGTCGACGACTGGCTCAGCTCAGATTTCAGGCAATTAGAACAATCCTGCCCTGCATAATGTTTTGATGTTATCGATAACTGGCATAGTCGCTCTTCCTGACCTTTGCCTGTCCATCTGCTGGCCCAACCTTTCACGCATATTGGAACAGCAAAAGAATCCTTTTCCCTTAACTCGCTTAAATATGCATTTTTCATGCCGTGAATATCCTGCCGTGCTGAGTTATTAAGCACCGTCAACCGCTTATCCTGTTCATTGACCCCATCCATCCATCCATCGATCCAGGTGGGAGCGTGTCGAACGGGCATTTCAACCATACCATGCTTCCCAAAGCAGTGTTGTGGCACCAGCGTGTTGGGCAGATGCTTAACGAAGCATTTCCCTGCGGCCCGAACGGCCATCAGGTCACTGCTTTCGCAAAAGGTTCCATAGTGACTCGCTATTGGATGGATTACTTTGCTGGGCGGCAGGAGGAGCTGCTGTTTGGGTCGGACCTCGTTATGATAGAAACTGCCGCCAATCAGCTCCTAGAACGTGATGTTGCTAGCCGAGAAGAGGAGACGTTTCTGTCGATGGTGCTTTTACAGTCCCGTCGCTTGGATATGGCAACTAATAACAACCGCCAGCTAGACGATTTGTCAGAAGCACAACTTGGTACCCAGAGGAAATTCTCGGGCACAGCTGCCATGTTTGTGATCCCATCCTCACGCTGCTATTCTGGATTCTGGTGAGCTCTGGAAGGGAACGAAACTCGCAAAGGAGAGAACTCGAAAAGGAGAGAAGGATGAAAGCTGGTCTGGTGTTTTTTAGGACGGGCCGTGTTACTCCGTGCTAGGGCGTCGCAACGGAGGCCCCTCCCATACTGCAGTTTGGTCACCGATTCATCCAAACCCCATCATCATCAAGCTGTCGCTCACGATTCATAAACACGTGCCGCATGCAGGTCCGGTGTGCCATTCGAGCGCACAGGCGATGCCATGTACGCCCAGTTGCCGGTCGCCCAGCACCATGGCGCGGCCATCGTTTCAGGTTCGTCTGCTTTGCGCACATACATACATGCATACATACATGCATATATACATGCATACATACATGCATACACACATGCATACATTCATATAGGCAGGCGGATAGCAGAGGTTAAGGCCCGGGTTCAAATCCGCCTGCCGACTCCTCGGGTGTTTAAGGAGTGTTGAAATGGGCGGTGGCCCCCCACCAAACGGACGATGTAGGACGTGATAAAGTCAACTTGCGAGCTGACCAGGAACTAAGTTGATGCGCCGTTGATCCGCTAGATTTGGTTGGATGCTGGTGGTGAGTTGCCGAATCCAACGAATACATTCTGAAGTCGGAAGGGGTAACGGATTAGGGTGCCCCTCTAGCAGGGGAGAGCAGGCACTGCCCAGGGAAAGGGGGCCGCTGGCGAAGTTAACCACCCTGTAACGACATACATGCCCCCGGAGGTTGCGAGACCTGTCAGGGTCGAAAATTTTTCCGATGGTGAAAGGTAAAAGTGTCCCTAGCCGATGGACGGTGGTGACCTGGGATATAGTTAACCTGCGCGCTGACCAGGAATGGAGTTTAGCCGCCGTCGATCTGTAGAATGCCGGTTGTGGGTGCGGAACCTGAGTGATCCACTGATAAGTTGGCTAGGGTGACTAGATGAGGGTGCCCCGAAATACCGGGGAAGGCAGGGTCTGCTGGGTAGCGGTCACAGGGTGAAGAGGTGACTCCCCTGTCCCACACATCATATATCCATACATACATATATGCATACAATCAACTTGCGAGCTGACCAGGAACTTTGTTGAGGCGCCGTTGATCCGCTAGATTTGGTTGGATGCTGGTGGTGAGTTGCTGAACCCAACGAATACATTCTGAAGTCGGATGGGGTGAACGGATTAGGGTGCCCCTCTAGCAGGGGAGAGCAGGGAACTGCCTCGGGAAAGGGGGCCGCTGGCGAAGCTTAACCACCCTGTAACAACATACATACATGCATACTATGATTTTTAATTAGCCCTGATCTTGCCACCCTTTGCTTGTGAATGCGTATGTTTGTCTGTCCACTTGCAGTGCTGGATGCATTAGGGCCTTTCCCAACTCGGGTTTCCCAGGAGTACTTCAACGCCACGTGGTTTCCCGGCTGGCCCTGGGGCGACAAGATCCATCCCGATGCAAATGGCCATCGCGTCGTCGCTGAGCTGATCGTGAACTACATCCAGACTATCTACCAGCACGCTAACCAGTTCCGTGACCACCCACTGCCGATGGAGTACGTGCCTCGAGATCCTATGTTCATCGATGTGAGATCCAGAGACATGTATCTGGACTTGCAGCCCATCTCACTGACGAGCTACCACTTCAACTTAAGGAAGGTCAATAATTCTCCCATGGACAACGACAACTGCAAGGCGTGGCGATTTTATGCTGATGTCCCAAATAAGCCAGGCTTCATTTCAACGACAACTAATTCGTACTGTCAGTTGTATCTTCCTCCGAAGGACGTCCAACGGCTAACGCTTGGGGAGGCTCATGTGGAACTGCTGAAGTCGTACATGCATATGGGCACCGTCGCCGTCACAATTTTCAGAGGAGTGGCTGGACGCGACGGGACTTCTTGCGCAAGAGGCGATTTACCGGATTCCGTACTGGGATCTCATACGGTTGATTGCTTGTGGTCTGAGCCGGTGTCTCTAGCAAAAATCGAGGTGTTCAAATTCCAGCTACCGCAGCCCCGGGATGATAGAACCTGCTTGATCCTCGACTTCACCATCCGAGCCACAAATCGAGAGAGCAATAAGATCAAAGTTCTAGGATTTTCCCTGTTTTAGACGATTAACCAGCAGCACCGAAAACGCAAGCCATTTTACGAGTAATCGCATCGCGATAACGAGTACGTATTTGTTCGTTCTACCTGATAGGCAGTTGCGTGTCTTTGAGAGGCGTTACTATTTCGCAGACGTAAGCGCAGTAATAGACGGAGCTGATGTTTGTCTTGCCATCATTGTTAAGTTGTGGACATGTGGTGTGCGATCGCGCGTGATGACCCTAAAATTAGCGCAGGAATGCAGTTTGCAGTTGGTTCACTGAGGGGTATTCAATACTACGAGGGAAGTTCCCTCACTGAAGGCGACCCCCTCGCTGTCATCACCTCTGGGCCTGTCCAGCGGCACAGGCAGTAACGGACCCACTAACTCTGTCAACAGGATTGCCAGTGCCGCGCGAGCAACTTGGGCTTGTCCAAGCTCCACAAAACGTGCAGCACTGTGTTTGGGATGTTGTGGCTCTTGCTGCCGTGTTAGCTATGGAGCACTAGCACGGGGACGATGTAGCAGCCAGTACACAGTACGGTGCTATAAATACGCGCAAAGCGCGACCACCAGCAACTCGAGAGACCTTTTCAGCGGTCAGCTGCTACATTTGGTATCGAGACCTCGTGAAAAATCACGGTCCTGAAGTCGTCGGTTCAACCCCCACCGATCACGTTCGAGTGGTATTTCGGGTGTGGCGACTCAGTGAGCGAATATCGCACAAAAACTATAAAAGTAGCTGAACCGACTGGATTGTCTCTGTGCCTGAAAAACCTGAAGGCTAGGCGCATGAAGGGCGGCATGACGCGACGTGGGCTTGGCCACCCCACTGCCCGAGGGTAGGCGAAGGTAGGCACAGGCTGGCGGTATACGAGGCTCTAAGGGCCCGGGACGGTTCCCTTCAAAGGGGGGGGAATGTAGCAGCCAGTACACAGTACGGTGCTATAAATACGCGCAGAGCGCGACCGCCAGCAACTCGAGAGACCTTTTCAGCGGTCAGCTGCTACATACGATATATGACTGCTGCCATGAGCACCGACCCGGCACTGATACCCGTCCTTTGCCTTACAGAAGGAGCCATTAATCGAGTTGTTGATTTTTGGGGCCGCCACAGGGGTTTTGCAGCTCTGAAAGTTTCACGGAAAGGATGGGATTCTGTTGGATCACATCATCCCTCCTTGCGAATTCTATCAGACAAGTTGTTATGTTCACGCGAGCGGCCACCGATGGACGATTAGCTACAACCTGATCCAATTCTTTGTTTCGGATTCTTTCATTTGGGGGGCTTTTGGGGCATAGGCCTCATCTAGTAACCCAACGTGCAAGTTCCAGTATTGGTAGTTGGTTGGCCTTCTAGTGGGGGTCCGAGGACTCTCGCCAATTGGGGAGCCTAATGGAATTCCCCCGTGGGTTGTGGGTTTTTGAGCCTTCTTCCCTATGGGCTCGCCTTCTGCTGTCTATCTAGGTGACATGCGTTGTCTGGTGGTCTGGATGGGTGTCTTGTTTGCCCTGATCGTCTCAGGTGCAGTGCACGGCCAGTGCCTGGCCCGCTGGCTCTACTCTTCGTGAGTCTGGAGCCCACTGTAACATACCTAACACCACACACACATAGAGGAATGGCCGTGAGGTCGCCCCCATTCCTAGATAGGCCCCAAGCTACAGCCTGTGTACTCTTTTTGTCATTATTACTTATCGCACCTGCCCCAATCGTGTTACGCTGTTCCTCCACCTAGCGTTTCATTTGTACCCTAATTATGTGCAGTTATTTACCAGCACCCGGTGGCAGATTGTTTTTGGCATAGTGTGTTGTCATGGTATCATCGGGAAGCAGTCCAGCAGCTATCGCACATAGATGGGGGTGGAAGCAAGCGAGGATCGAGACTCATGGACAACAGTTAATTTGGATTCCTATTTATCGGCTCTTACAAAAAAGTTTAAGTCAAACAGTACGGAGGCATGTGGTGGCGGCCGATGAATAACGCCTACAATGCGGATGCTCAGTTGCAGTCGGATGCCCTGAGTAACGCTCGAATCACAAGGTTGACGACCCAAGCCCAACAATACACGTGCCAGCCTCACCATCCATTAATCACATGCGCATGGGTGTGGGATGGGTCGTCTTTGATCACGATGTCGTCATCTTATCATGAATTACAGAATAGAAGAAGAATTCCTTTCTTCACTCAAATCCAACATCACAGCCACCTGACGATAAGTTGTGATAAGGTTACGATAAGTTACGATAAGAAAAGAAGAGGTTTTGCTGGGAACAGATTTTAGCGCTGTGCACGTGCACGGGGCGCCGGGCGGATCGGCGGGTGACATGGCTGCAGGGTGCGGTACCTATGTGCCTACCGGCATGCAGTGCTGCGGTCTGGCTTGTGAGAAGGATTGAGAGTATGGAGGTAGTTGATTTGGATAGCCAATGTCACCATGAGAACGTGGTCGCTTAAGGCTTGGTATGCGGGCACGGGCAATAGACCCTGGAAAAACACAGCCGTCAACACGGGATATGACAGGCATTCGACCTGTAATGCCCTTTCCCACTTGTCCGCATTCTAGAAGCTTATCCTAAGTCATCGCAGGTAATAGGACTGTAGCGCTCGCTTTGCCTCGTGAAGATGTTTCCAGGTGAGAGTTCCATTGTTATATTCGAGCCTGATTATGGGAGCCCTACCTCCACTGTACTGATGGGGACGGAAGACCCGATTGATGGGTAGTGAGCCGTCATATCGATTGTTCACCGACGAATTCGTAATTTCGAAATTACGGCAAAACGCAACAGATAAAGCGAGGGCCCGATGTCGAATAGCGAATTACACAGGCAAGTAGTAACGAATAAGTTAGTGAGAGCAATGTAACAGCTCATGCTCGTTACATCCACCCTTACAAGTTACAAGTTCCGCACAAGTCCAGGATTGTCGGTAAAAGCCGGGGGATACATGGACGGTAAATCGTTTTTAGCACGGTTACGTGGTGGACCATCATCGTCCTCCCTCGTCCGCTTGAGCACGAAGCGCCTCAGAGCAACGTACCGGGCCTCCCAGACCCTTACAAAACAGGAGGGTATCACCCAGGGTTCGTCATCTGTCATCTGGGGTTGGGGTCCTGGCCGGCATCTGCCTTCCGCGCTCATTTAAGTATGAGGAAACAATATCTAACTAAGTTCACATGGTATCTAGATATCGCGGGGGCCCCCCCTTGTCTCATCTAGCTGAGCCCCGAGCCTCATCTTGACCGCCTGACAACCCCCGTCATGACGGCTGATCGATCAGCCTCATCTAGCTGTCCCGACGCCTCATCTAGCTGCCAGGAGTGGGGCCCCGCGCGCGCATCTGACTGAAAAGTAACATGTAATTAAATACCGTTTCATGTCCTCCTATATTCATTTGGTTGTAAGTTGACTGGCATCCAGATACATTTTGTGAAAGCCCGCTGGACGCATGGACATGACGATCAACTGATGGCGACAGCTGACGGGAGCGCTTTTCAGGTTTAAAAATGTTAATATTTATGTTCGCCCACCGACAGGTACACCGGCCGTACCTTGGGCCACCTGGCATTGACCGCAGGTCACCCATACTCATACATCCACAATCATCACTTCCGCTCACATCCAGCAACCGAGGTCGATAGCTTGCCGGCGCCGCCCTGCGCTGCGGTAGTGCAATCACAGCACCGACTTGCACCGTTCATCACCATTGCAGTACAGCTTTTCAAAGATAGACAGACGAACAGCATTACACCCCGGCCCATCGTGAGCACAAACAAGCGTATAACCCAACCCCGCACCTCCCCACACGACTCCCCATGTACACGCACTTCACATCACCGTGCATGTCAACGCGCGCTTTGTATCGAAGTAGCCGAGCTGTGAACAGTTTATGTACGCATGCGACTGCATCGATGTTTGTCATCCCGTCCTCGTCTGCATGCGCCAATAACATCGCCTACAGGTGGGAATCGGCCACAGCAATCCGTCTCTAGTGCAGCAATCCGTCTCTAATGCAGCAATCCGTCTCTAGTCCGCCGCACCACGCAGTCTCTAGTGGTCACGGACTACAGGTCCGTGTAATCCGTGACCCTGCGCTGATAACGTTCTAACAGAACCTGACACAAAGGTCTGCTATCTAAAATTGTCCAGCGCAATTTGTAGTAGATTAATTAATAGATTTTGCAATACGGCTTGCTTACTATTAGGTTTTCTTGTTAGTTGTTGAGTAGTTAACTAGACTCGTGGACACGCGTATGGATTAGAGATAATGTACGACATTTTTGGGAGCCAGCTAGGCTCTGGGTGACTATTTAAGTCATTACTTTGTGTGTGGTTGTTACAGTGGGCTCCAGACTCCCGAAGAGTAGAGCCATCGGGCCAGCTGGCCGTGCACTGCAGTAGAGACTAATATACAAATTAGACCATCACCCAGATAACTAACCGTTCATCGGTGATCGCTCCCGTGAGCATAGCAATTTGCCTGATTTAATTCTCAAGAAGGGGTGATGTGCGCCAACAGAATCCCAACCTTTCCGTGGAATTCCCAGAGCTGCGAAACCCTGAAGGCGGCCCCAAAAGTCAACAATAACTCGACAAATGGCTCCTTCCGTAAGGGAAGGGCCAGGTAACAGTGCCGGGTTGGTTTTCATGGTTGCAGCCATATATCGTCTCCCATGCTCCATGGCTGACACCGCAGCAAGAGCCACGACATCCCAAACACATTGTTGCACTGTTTGTGGGGCTTGGACAAGCCAAAGTTGCTCCCTTGAGACTGGCAATCCTATTGAAAGAGTGAGTTGATCTGCTACTGCCTGTGCCACCGGACAAGCCCAGAAGTGATGACAGCGAGGGGATACACCTCCCACTGAACCTACTGGATAACCTCCACAACCACATACTGTTGGCCACGACATCCTGAGATGGGAACTTCCTAACATAGGCACCCCATCAACCGTGAGACGCCACCAAACCTCTTTTTGTTCATTTTCCCATCGTAAATGAAACCATAAACGATGGAATGTCCGTTGCAAATTAAGAATATCTTCTTCCAGTACCTCAGAAGAGCCCGTCGCCTCTTTGATGAAGAGGGTGTGGGCCACACGGCGAGCCATAGAAAATGGTGAAAGTTGCATATTAGTCGCTAATTTAACGGATAAATCCTGAAATCTGATTGGAGGCCCTACACCCCATCTCCAACCAAGCCTCGACACCAGGGTTTGGGTAACCGACTCAATGGAGGGCACCATCGCTTCCCTAGATTCTACACTCAGAGGCAACAAACGACTAGCTGCCTGTCGCCCATGCGCCGGGATATCAGCTAAAAGAGCGACAATAGCATCCATACATTCCTGCCATTTACGAAAAGTGCACAGTGATTTAGCTAGCGGGGTCCGCGGTTGGAGGTATTGATCCACTATTTGATGCCAAGCCTTGCGTATTGCTAGGCCTGCCTGGTCCGTTGCATGCATAACTCCATCCAAGGCCTCGCACGCACGAAGAACATCCCCCAACGTATGCAATGCTTTACAGCCCAGGAGTGCTTGGTGTCGAAATTCCAGTCCCGGGCGGATGTTATCTGACGGGACATTCAACCTCTTTTCTGGAAGAACAGGGTTTCCCCACAGAGGCAAATTCCAACACCATGCATTAGGAACTAACGGGTGATCATCAACATCTTCAACTGGGGGGAGGTATGCCAACGCTGTCACAATGCGCTGAACATCTGGCGGTAAAATGATTAATCCAAACCAAGGCACTCCCACCTGGGACGTAAATAGACACATAGGATTGTACTTCGGGTAAAGGGTATGCAGGAAAGAGTGCATGACAAACACCCATGGCGGACGTACTAAGACTGGTTGGACTATCGCCCTCACAAAACGCACTGCCCAGCACGCCCATCGCGCTTGTATGCGTTCTCGAACTGCTAATGCCCCCAAACCGCCCAAAGTTGGGTGGCCATATAACAAATATTTAGGAACCCCGGGGAGTCGTCTGTCCCCAAAAGTCCGCAACCATCTGTGGCAACTTCATCGTGTCTGTAATAAGACGACCCGTTCTATCTTGCAACGCTGAAATAACTTGTAGAGTCTTAGACGGGTGCACCAGGGTTGTTAGCCCTCTACTAGGCCGTTCACCCTCACGAATCCACTGTAACCGAACCCATTCCGCCTCCTGTGCACCTTCAGCTCTAGCCGCTTGTACAACCGCTACTTGGGCGTCAATTGCCGCTTGGATCCTCTGTGCACTCATATCTTCGGTCTGCACTTCTTCCAGTGCCCGTGTTGCATGTTCTATTGCCAAACGTACTTGCCCCCCCGGGGGTAAACGACGTTCTCGCGCTTGCCGATTAAGAACAGTTACTTCATTGAACATTCGATGTTTAAACAACGGCCACCAGTGTAGCATAGCTACTGTGTCTGTCTCAGCGGGTCTCTGCACACACTCATCACCAATCCATTGCAAGAACCTTCCCTTCAAGTCAGGGAATTCTAAGAAATGCGTGTGTAGCCGTGGAAGGCCTGGACCACGCGCTCTCACAAGACGAGGTAATAGAGCAATAATAGCTAGGCGGTGGTCTGTCGAAGTGCACACTGGAATGGTAGAGGAAGCAATGAAGGGGGTGAGGTTTGTGGAAGTATAGATTCGATCAAGCCGTGACCCTCCCGACACACCTGTTTTATACAGAAACGAAAGGTCACGACGGGTAGGGTGAAGGTAGCGATATGTGTCTACCATATCAGGGCAGCATTCGGAGAAAGCCTTAGCTATGGACAAGTCCGCGGGTCTACTCCCTTCTCCTGTGGTGGAATCTAGCATCGGATTATGGACAAAATTAAAATCTCCAGCCCAAAGCAAATGATCATCCTGTCCTATCCTGTTTACCACATCGCCAAGAGAATGCACACACGCCTTCATCTGATCTATCGAGTAACTAGATGTCATGAGGTACAAATTAATCAAATGAATACGGTGACCACACCACGTGAACGAAACCGACGCGGTACGGCCTTGGGGAATGTTAACCGGAAGTAGTCGTGCCGGTGTTTGTACTATTTTAAAGTCGCGATAAAGATCTTTGCGCACTAGCACTAATACTCCAGCCGTCCGGGCATTGGTCGTGGGGGATTGTGCTATTATATCCCATCCCGGTATCCCTATTTTCTGAGCCGCGAATTGCAATTCTCTAGTGAGGATTGTCAGGTCTCCATCTCCCATATGATGTGTCTCCTGTAAACAAATGACATCCAACCTATGCTGGGCCCATACTCTAGCCGCAGCATGGATACGAGTATATGCCGAATGCGTAAATAAACCCGCTACATTATGGGACGCTATACGAAGGGGTCTATTATTAGGCCTCCTGCATCTTGTCCGTCGCCCCATTTACCGAGGGGTATTTCCGTATCTCCATTTCTGCGCACTACTACTGTATTTCTCCCTTCCTCCTCCTCGCTGACTTGCATGAGGTCACCCGGGTCGTCATGTGGAAGAACATGAAACCTGGGCGGGCTTATTACCGTGTCTCGCCTCTTGTGTTGGGGAGTGACCCCTGGAGATGAAGTGCACGACGTTGGTTTGTCCGCATGCTTGCCCAGCACAGGTTGATCGGTGGGCAGAAGTGGGTCTCCACGATTCGTTTGTCTCTGCGCCCGTCTACTTTGCAATTGCCATTGCTGTTCGTCTTGCATATTTCCGGCCAGGATGTATACATCTTGAATTGGTTGGCCCAGCAAGGGGTGCGCGGTGGAGGGAGATTTAGGGATAGAAGCTGATGCCGGTAGCACCGGTTGATTGGTGGTAGTATATAAGAGCTGCTGCTGTTGTCGCTGCTGCTGCTGTGGCGGCTGTTGCTGTATCTGCTGCTGTTGCTGTTGTGGTTGCTGGTTCTGTCATTGTTGTGGCTGTTGCTGTTGTTGCTGCTGTGTTTGCTGTTGCTGTGTCTGTTGTTGCTGTTGCTGTTGTTGCTGTTACTGCTGCTGCTGTTGTTGTACTTGTCATCATACTACGGCAGCTGCTGCTCTGCCTGCCATTTCTGCTGCCTCCTCGTTTGACACTCGGGTTGGCGAGATATGCTGCGTCGAGTTGTGTTGTATTTGATGTGGTTGCTGCGGGAGTTGTGTTTGTTGATTTTGCAGCTGCTGCTGTCGACTTGTTTGCTGGTTTGGCGGGGGCTGTCCAGTAGCCACGGGTTGACGTGCATCGCTTGATCCTCCTACTTCGCCGACAGCTGGCATCGCTAGACTAGGACGTGCTCGCGCCGTGATGACTGCCGCCGCCGAAATGGGCGGCGGGAGATTCGGTATTAAGCGGTGTCGTCGTTGAATCTTAGGTGGGCGGGGCAGAGCCGGAGTCTGTGTATCGTAGTACGTATGTTGTGCTCACCACGTCCCCCTATGGATCCGCCGGCCATCCTCCTCAATGGAGAAAATATTCATCCTGGCGGGTAATGCGGGCTGATCCCATCACACCCACACCACGGCTGTAGTAAGACTAGCCTCCACTATCCCCCATTGCTTTCCATATTGGTCTACGTCAAAGCCGTAGGCTTCCATGATAAGCCAGAATAGGCATTTCTGAGGAAATGCCGGAGGTAGTCCTGACAGTCGGAAATATTGGGCAGATGCCCCCACTATGTCTACCACGAGGTCTTGAATGTGGTATTCTCGTAGATGGAGATCTGCTAAATTAATACGTCCGCAATGATCCGCTAAGTTTTTAACGGGCGTTATCCATTCCTCCGGCACGTAGACATTGATCTGTCCCACGACTCCTTCGTCGTTGCGAGCTTCCCAGGCCACAGGTTCTCCGACGAAAACGTAAGGAACTTTTAGCTCCTGTTGTATGGTCTGTACTATTCGGTTTCCTATTGGTCCTACCATAATATCTAGTACCTGTTTCCTGTTCTCCAGGTAATTTCCTTGAAAAAGGGCTCTCATGGCCAGTGACCGAAGTTGTCCAAAAGGTTGCTCCATATGCGTAATTTCCCTAAGAAGGGAAATTGATATGGTCGCTTCGGATCGTTCCGCCGACATTCCGGCGGCCTGATCCGTTGAGCTGTTACGGGCCATTTTGAGGTCGTTCTTTCTCAGAAAAGTTATTTATGGTAAATAGACCGGACCGGGTTAACCCGGTTCGGTCATTGTTTTGATGTTGAGCCTGCAAGTTGTGATTGTGGCTATATGGTTGCTATTGTTGTTGCTATTATTGTGTAGTTGATGAGGTGTTACACTGTGGGCGGCTCGCCCGATAAAGGACGAGCACCGGGGGCCCTGACCGGGCCGAAACACAGCGCAGGGACGGGCGCGCGGCTCTACGTCCGTCTGTTCCTCCGCGCGCCTCATTCCCTCACTCACGCCAACCGGGACGCTCTCCCAGCCCCTGGCTAGGCAACACAGCGCTGCAGAGGACTGCGAACCGAACTATACGAGAGCCGCACGAGAGGCGCCACTTTGCCTAGCCTGCCTAAGCGCGCGCTCTCGTCCCTCTTGACCGCCAAAACAAGAAACAATGACAGTTAACCCGGTCGGTCTATTTACAACCTTTTTCTGAGAAAGAACGACCTCAAAATGGCCCGTAACAGCTCAACGGATCAGGCCGCCGGAATGTCGGCGGAACGATCCGAAGCGACCATATCAATTTCCCTTCTTAGGGAAATTACGCATATGGAGCAACCTTTTGGACAACTTCGGTCACTGGCCATGAGAGCCCTTTTTCAAGGAAATTACCTGGAGATCAGGAAACAGGTACTAGATATTATGCTAGGACCAATTGGAGACCGAATAGTACAGACAATACAACAGGAGCTAAAAGCTCCTTACGTTTTCGTCGGAGAACCTGTGGCCTGGGAAGCTCGCAACGACGAGGGAGTTGTGGGACAGATCAATGTCTACATGCCGGAGGAATGGATAACGCCCGTTAAAAACTTAGCGGATCATTGCGGACGTATTAATCTAGCAGATCTCCACCTACGAGAATGCCACATTCAAGACCTCGTAGTGGACATAGTGGGGGCATCTGCCCAATATTTCCGACTGTCAGGACTACCTCCGGCATTTCCCCAGAAATGCCTTTACTGGCTTGTCGCGAACATCTATGGCCTTAACATAGACCAATATGGAAAGCAATGGGGGATAGTGGAGGCTACTCTCACTACAGCCACGATTTGGTTGCGATGGGACCAGCCCACACTACCCGCCCGAACGAATGTCGTCTCCGTTGAAGAGGATGGCCGGCGGATCCATAGGGGGACGTGGCGAGCACAACATACGTACTACGATACGCAGACTCCGGCTCTGCCCCGCCCACCTAAAATTCAACGATGACACCACTTAATACCGGATCTCCTGGCGCCCATTTCGGCAGCGGCAATGATCGCGGCGTGAACACGCCCTAGTCTAGCGACGCCAACTGTGGGCGAAGCAGGAGGATCAAGCGATGGACCTATAACAAGACAACCCGTTGCTACTGGAAAGCCCCCGCCAAACCAGCAAACAAGTCGACAGCAGCAGCTGCAAAATTAACAAACACAGCTCCCGCAACAATCACATCAAACACAACACAACTCGACGCAGCATACCTCGCCAACCCGCGTGTCAAACGAGGAGGCAGCAGCAATGGCAGCCAGAGCAGCAGCTGCAGTAGTACGACGACAAGTACAACAACAGCAGCAGCAGCAACAGCAGCCCCAATACCAACAGCAACAGCAGCAACAGACACAGCAACAGCAGGGGCCCTGGTTTTTGTTGAGTGTGTAGTGGAGCCCCCCTGAGTAGAGCCCCTGCCCCCGGTGGTGTTTTCTTATTGTTCTTGTTTTGGTGGTCAAGAGGGACGAGAGCGCACGAATAGGCAGGCCAGGCAAAGTGGCGCCTTTAGTGCGGCTCTCACATAGTTCGGTTCGCAGTCCTCTGCAGCGCTGTGTTGCCTAGCCAGGGGCTGGGAGAGCGTCCCGGTTGGCGTGAGTGAGGGAATGAGGCGCGCGGAGGAACAGACGGACGTAGAGCCGCGCGCCCATCCCTGCGCTGTGTTTCGGCCCGGTCAGGGCCCCCGGTGCTCGTCCTTTATCGGGCGAGCAGCCCACAGTGTAACACCCCATCAACAGCAAACACAGCAGCAACAACAGCAACAGCCACAACAATGACAGAACCAGCAATCACAACAGCAACAGCAGCAGATACAGCAACAGCCGCCACAGCAGCAGCAGTGACAACAGCAGCAGCACTTATACACTACCACCAATCAACCGGTGCTACCTGCATCAGCCTCTATCCCTAAATCTCCCTCCACCACGCACCCGTTGCTGGGCCAACCAATTCAAGATGTATACATCCTGGCCGAAAATATGCAAGACGAACAGCAATGGCAAATGCAAAGCAGACGGACGCAGAGACAAACGAGTCGTGGAGACCCACTTCTGCCCACCGATCAACCTGTGCTGGGCAAGCATGCGGACAAACCAACATCACACACTTCATCTCCAGGGGTCACTCCCCAACACAAGAGGCGAGATACGGTAATAAGCCTGCCCAGGTTTAATATTCTTCCACATGACGACCCGGGTGACCTCATGCAAGTCAGCGAGGAGGAGGAAGGGAGAAATACAGTAGTAGTGCGCGGAAATGGAGATACGGAAATACCCCCTCGGTAAATGGGGCGACGGAGAAGATGCAGGAGGCCTAATAATAGACCCCTTTGTATAGCGTCCCACAATGTAGCGGGTTTATTTACGCATTCGGCATATACTCGTATCCATGCTGCGGCTAGAGTATGGGCCCAGCATAGGTTGGATGTCATTTGTTTACAGGAGACACATCATATGGGAGATGGAGACCTGACAATTCTCACTAGAGAATTGCACTTCACAGCTCAGAAAATAGGGATACCGGGATGGGATATAATAGCACAATCCCCCACGACCAATGCCCGGATGTCTCCTGGCTTTTTTGGATATTGCTAAAGCTTACGATTCCTTATATCGTAATTTTTTATTTGAAGCAATGGATGCTATGGGCGCAGGAGCAGGGTTAATTAGCTGGACTAGGCTTCTTTTATCCGATACAGCGTCGAAAGCGGTAGTAAATGGTTTTTTTCCCGTGAAGTTGCTCTTACGGTGGGTGTGCGACAGGGATGTCCATTGGCACCGTTGCTATACTTGTTTGCCGCGCAGGCGTTTCTATGTTGGTTACAGTACAACCGAGTGGGGATTCATTTACCCCAAAATAATTCAGAAATGCTTACAGCGGTACAAGTTGCTGATGATACGGAAGTTGTTTTAGAAGGAATCGAGGCAATTCCGGCTTTTCTTGATTGTATGAGGGTGTACGCACAGGCTTCTGGACAGCAACTTAACCTGGATAAGGTTGAGCTTTTACCTCTCGGCACCCACCCACATAATGTCACAATAAATCATGACATGAAGGTGGTACACATGGCAACGGCACGCAATCTGCCTTTTACGGATGTGGGAGACACCACAGTCAGGGACTGGGACGTGCAATTAGACAAAGTCTGGGCTCGGTTTCAACGCATTTCTGTGTTACACCTTTCCATTTTTGGGCGTGCACAGGCAGCCGCTGCCTATGGGCTGCATCGTTTTACGTGGCATATGGAACATGGGGGATTTCCCCCAGAAGCAAAACTGATTAATATTGAGGCTAAAGCTGCCAAGCTTATTGATAGGCACCTCGGCCCGGTCGCACACGACAGACGACTCACCGGGTTTCCTAAATATTTGTTATATGGCCACCCAACTTTGGGCGGTTTTGGGGCATTAGCAGTTCGAGAACACGTACAAGCGCGATGGGCGTGCTGGGCAGTGCGTTTTGTGAGGGCGATAGTCCAACCAGTCTTAGTACGTCCGCCATGGGTGTTGGTCATGCACTCTTTCCTGCATACCCTTTACCCGAAGTACAATCCTATGTGTCTATTTACGTCCCAGGTGGGAGTGCCTTGGTTTGGATTAATCATTTTACCGCCAGATGTTCAGCGCATTGTGACAGCACTGGCATACCTCCCCCCAGTTGAAGTAGGGGTGGAAACTTACGCTTTACGGTTTTCGCCTTACGCTTTTCGGTTACGGTAAATTACGGTCGGGCCCAAAAACGACCGTAATTTTTCGGTGTGACGGCGTAACGTAAATTACGGTGTCCATTTTGCCAAAATTACGCTCAACCGTAAAATTGGTCGACCGAAGACGCGTCAGGGCCAGGCCCAGTCCTCACCGGAAGTCAGATGTCCACACGCCACCGCGCCTCCAAGCCCACCGCTCCTCCAAAGCAACATATAATCATCTAACAACCATTCTAAAGCAATTAATGGAAGATGAAACTGTCCGATTTGCCGCGAAAACCTTGCTTCGAAGTTCGAAAACGCACCTCAACATAGCCACAACTAAGTAGATCGATACCAGCACCAAGGTAACTATGTAAACAATGATACTAGAAATCAGCACTCTGCTCATTCTGAAGTGGTCGTGCATTTATTTCCGTGCGAGTTGAGGACGTGCGAACAGAGGTAGCAGCTAAAAGAAAATGTTATTTGTTGTAATTATAGTATTACTAAAATGTTTTGGGTTCACGAAAATGGCCACTGGTACGGGACCGTAAAGCATTACGGTTGGTCTCAGGACGCTCCAAACCGTAATTTACGGTATTTGACGCGTTACGCTTTACACTTTGCGTAACTTACGGTCCAAAAAGTCTATTACGCCGAAAGTTTCCACCCCTAAGTTGAAGATGTTGATGATCACCCGTTAGTTCCCAATGCATGGTGTTGGAATTTGCCTCTGTGGGGAAACCCTGTTCTTCCAGAAAAGAGGTTGAATGTCCCGTCAGATAACATCCGCCCGGGACTGGAATTTCGACACCAAGCACTCCTGGGCTGTAAAGCATTGCATACGTTGGGGGATGTTCTTCGTGCGCGCGAGGCCTTGGATGGAGTTATGCATGCAACGGACCAGGCAGGCCTAGCAATGCGCAAGGCTTGGCATCAAATAGTGGATCAATACCTCCAACCGCGGACCCCGCTAGCTAAATCCCTGTGCACTTTTCGTAAATGGCAGGAATGTATGGATGCTATTGTCGCTCTTTTAGCTGATATCCCGGCGCATGGGCGACAGGCGGCTAGTCGTTTGTTGCCTCTGAGTGTAGAATCTAGGGAAGCGATGGTGCCCTCCATTGAGTCGGTTACCCAAACCCTGGTGTCGAGGCTTGGTTGGAGATGGGGTGTAGGGCCTCCAATCAGATTTCAGGATTTATCCGTTAAATTAGCGACTAATATGCAACTTTCACCATTTTCTATGGCTCGCCGTGTGGCCCACACCCTCTTCATCAAAGAGGCGACGGGCTCTTCTGAGGTACTGGAAGAAGATATTCTTAATTTGCAACGGACATTCCATCGTTTATGGTTTCATTTACGATGGGACAAGTCGGGTGTCGGCTTCCTCGAAGCCGGAAAAAGGGCGGGCCCCCCCTGCATCCGTACAGGCCGGTAGCTAGCGCGGCACGTGTGACAATTGATGGGTCGTGTCAACACGGTGGGAGATGTGCTTTGTTGCAGCAGTGCTGATGGTGTGAGAGCTAAGCTTGCACCGGCGGAATCGTCAGCACCGCCTGCGGGCTCCACGCGAATCGCATCCATCCCGGGTGCATGCTGCATGGACAGTGCGGCAGACCGCAAGTTGGAATGCCCGTGCGGGCAAATGGTAACGAAAGCTGGGTGAATTTCGATGCTGTCTGTGATGTTTATCCCCGAAGCGCCAGCGGCTTCAAGTCTCCGGAGGCCCCGAGCATTGGCTAAAGTAAATGTACAAATGAGCAGCTTGCGTATTTTATAGAGAAATGTAAGCAAATTTGTCGGCCTGCTGGTGGCAAGTCGGAATGCCCGTGCGGGCAAATGGTAGCACAAGCTGGGTGTTCAAGTTATCATACGCTGTCATCTCGGAAATCAATGATGAGATACACGGCACCTTTTTGAGATGAAATTTAGCCCGAGAGGCGTTGATGTGACTATGAGCTCGGTCAATGGAGGCAGCCAAAGTTGTTTGTGCTCATACGATCTTTGTTAGCTACATGCGAGATACCTTGCATTAGAGAATGATATATAGTACCGATAACGCGTTTCAGCCGGGTGAAATATTATGTTTGGTCCGTTACACACTCAAGGCCTGGGAGTTCGAGTTATCATACGCCGTCATCTAAGAATTCAAATATGAGATACGCCGTACCTTTTGAGATTAAATTTAGCGCGAGAGGCGTTGATGTCCTCGGTCAATTGAGGCAGCCAAACTTGTTTGTGCTCATACGATTTTTGTTGGCTACATGCGAAATACCTTGCAATAGAGAATGCTGTATAGTACCTATAACGCGTTTCAGCCGGGCGAGATATTATGTTTGGTCCGTTACAGACACACACACACACACACACACACACACACACACACACACACACACACACACACACACACACACACACATGGGCAATCCTACAGGTCGGGGCCCCCCTGGGCGCTTCGCGCTGGGGCCCCGCCCAAAAATGAACAAAAAGAGGTTTGGTGGCGTCTCACGGTTGATGGGGTGCCTATGTTAGGAAGTTCCCATCTCAGGATGTCGCGGCCAACAGTATGTGGTTGTGGAGGTTATCCAGTAGGTTCAGTGGGAGGTGTATCCCCTCGCTGTCATCACTTCTGGGCTTGTCCGGTGGCACAGGCAGTAGCAGATCAACTTACTCTTTCAATAGGATTGCCAGTCTCAAGGGAGCAACTTTGGCTTGTCCAAGCCCCACAAACAGTGCAACAATGTGTTTGGGATGTCGTGGCTCTTGCTGCGGTGTCAGCCATGGAGCATGGGAGGCGATATATGGCTGCAACCATGAAAACCAACCCGGCACTGTTACCTGGCCCTTCCCTTACGGAAGGAGCCATTTGTCGAGTTATTGTTGACTTTTGGGGCCGCCTTCAGGGTTTCGCAGCTCTGGGAATTCCACGGAAAGGTTGGGATTCTGTTGGCGCACATCACCCCTTCTTGAGAATTAAATCAGGCAAATTGCTATGCTCACGGGAGCGATCACCGATGAACGGTTAGTTATCTGGGTGATGGTCTAATTTGTATATTAGTCTCTACTGCAGTGCACGGCCAGCTGGCCCGATGGCTCTACTTTTCAGGAGTCTGGAGCCCACTGTAACAACCACACACACAACCGAAAATGCTGCGACACATGAAGGTGCCAGGGCAGTATTAATTGAGCTGCTCTCCGACGACGACCTGGATCTTTAGCAGGAACACAAAGACGTCACCCAGCTGCTGAAGGCCCTCGAGACGCGCTACAAGGGCTACGCAGATGTACATGCCCAAAAGCTATGGGGAGCTTTTTAAGATTGCAGACAGAAACCAGACATGCCCTTCAGGAAGTATATCAAAGCAATAAAGGATATATGCTTCGAGCTCAAGGAAAGCAGGCAAGCCGTAGCGGACGCCAACACCGTGTCGGTGTTCCAACACCCCCCCCCCCGTGAGCGACACTCTCTGTACCGATGTCTTTATCCTATATTATTGATTTCTGGACTATGTTCAAGAGACACGCACCGCAACCCCGAGCCCCAACAGAAATAGTTTCGGCGGTAGCCATTAGGCTGTAAATCGAAAATTATGCCTCGATGAAGCATGGATCTGGCTACTGATCCCGAGACCTTAAAACCCGAGGAGAGGCAGAAGGTGGTGCATGCGCAGCTGATGGCGCCTGTCACATCGCAACCTGGGTTCGCAGCGACCCAGGTATGAATCAACATCTTGCGTGATCAGGCATTCTGTGTGGTATTAGGTTTTCACCTTGTTTTAATCTTAGCATTTACCTTCCAGGGCCGTTTGGTGTCTTGTGCTTCGGCATGACCACTTAGTAAGCTAGTCGTCGGCTCTGAAGGGACTTTAGCAATTACACAGTTGTGGCAAATGCTGAATTAATATGATTACTTCAATACTTGGGTATCTTGTTGTTGTTGTTACATGGTCGTGGGTGCGTTCCCCGTACCTGCAAACCACTCTAATACGAGCCGAGGGCTGAAGGGCTGCCAGATCGCGTATAAGCACCATCCTTCCTCGCACTTCCAACGAAACAAGTGATGAAGGATACTAACGACCAAAGGGAACGATAGAGTTGCGGTGGGACCATATACGTTCCAGGATCCTCGCCAGGCGTTCAGGTTCCCACTTCATAGCTATGAAGGACGCTATAGCGTCCTTCATATGCTCGAAACGTGGGAAACCCATATCAGATCTGATTTTGTCGTACACCGGACAGTCCAGCAAAATGTGCTTCTCATCCTCGATATGGCTATCAGTGCCGCAGCAAGGGCATACTCGCTCCTCCCTAGGTATATAACGCTGTCCCTTACGCGCGCTCTAAACTGCATAAGCTTGCGATACGCTGAACGCGGGATAAACATTGTGATATGCGGGAGCACCTCCTTCCTGCCCGCTTGTTCGGCCGGCCCATACTTGGGTATCTAACCCTGTGTCTCTTCTCCTTGCTTCACCTCACTTCGACAACCACCGGCAACGGTCGGCCTACAGCATGATGATGTTCATCACCACTACGTGGGTGAACACATGTTGCTGCTATCACCAACTTAGGGCAATTTAGAATTGCCTTTGTTTACAGCTTTCCTTTAGTGGTGGATGTTATCTTCTTGCGTGTTTGCAGCTGGGCTGAGTCTGCATTTCTTCCAACCGTGATGTGCTACGCCATGTTCTACCGAGGATTCGGCCGGTTCGTTGCTGGCGTCCTAGAGGTGAGGGCACGGGTGTAAGTTCTGCGGAGGGTTTACGAAATGTGCATTAGATCTAGGGCGGCAGATGGCAGATATTCCAACACTGCAGTGGCTCAGCAAAGGAGTCGCTTGAGCACGAGTAACATAGCGTCCCCAGATAATTGACTTCAGAGAGCCAGCCTTGTCGAAGTTCTCACTTATAGGACCAAGAGTTGTGATAGTTAAGGTGAGCATAGCCACCCTTTGCCACACTTCCAGCCAGAAATAATATCATTGAGACCAGGCCTAGCTACTGCCCTGCGCCCAGCCACCTTACCCATAATCCCTAAACTGCAGCTGATCAAGGGCAACACTTTCGGCGGCACTGCCTTCGCCAGCTACGGAGCCTTCTGGATGGGCTGGTGAGTATTTGCAGTGCCGTACAGTATACCTGACTACCGTACGTACATCACTTGCTGGCGCTCGATCCTGTTCCCAGCACTTGTCATGATCGAACTTGCTCTTTTGCCACGCAACGGACACGCGCACTGGGCCAATCAAATGTCACCACTGTTACAAATTTCCACACTTGTTCGTGGACGTGTATAGCACAATTGCCCAGCGGCGATGACGCCGAGCTAGGCGACATGTATGCCTCCGGGATCTGGGCCTTCCGGGCAGTGAACTTGCGCTGGTGAGCCACTGCGTCAGTGGCTGTTTTACTTGATTTGATAGACGCATCTTTCCCAGGCAGCAATGTTGCTCTTCTTTTACTTCCTCTTCTTCTTGAGGGCTTGGCTAATTCGCTGCTAGTTCCGTTGAAACCGTCTCAGCCTCGCGTCAGGGATCCTGCCAGCAGCCATGCCTTCGTCGTCCTCCTGTTGTCGCTCTTAGCTGCTGAGACACCTACTGCCTCTTCCTCCATCGCCCAATCTCCGTTCATTGTCCGCCTTCACACCGCAGTTTATTTCCCTTCTCCCTGCACCGCTCGCTCATCCATGCCTGTTTCCGTTCCAGGTTCCTGTTGGAGCTCCTGATGAAGCAGTACCCCTCGGTGTACAAGACCGCGCTCATGGGCAAGACGCTCTGGTGCGGACTGTGGGCCTTCCTGACGGCCGGTAAGAAGAAGACGGGGGGTACAGGCAGGCAGGTATGCATACATGCATGCATGCATATGCTCCATGGCCCCGTGGCCCTTCATGCTGTGGCGACGTTTTTGGCGGGGACGGGACTGAGCAGAGGGCAACAACGTATCTCGCCCTTACTCGGAGGTAGATCAGGAGGCCACGGAAAAAGAACCCTAAACTCCTTTTGCACGCCCGTACAGTGATGTCGCTGTTTTGGACTGCATGTACCAAACCCTCCTATCGGCGCTTCCCTGGCATAGTGCCTGAACGGAACCGGGGCCCTGCTACCCTGCAACCTCGTGCTGACCTCGTGCGTGCTTGGCCACGCCTCATGCACGGAAAATCGCTGGCCAAGTCTACAGACTACGTAATTTCGTCTTCTATCCGCTGTTCCAGGATTCTTCGTTGTGATGCTGCGCAAGAACGGCTGCCTAATGACCATCTTCTCAACCCTGGTCATCACCTTTTCGCTGCTGGCTGGCGGAGTGTGGAGCGAGAGCTGCGAGCTGGCCGCGGGTTACTTTGGGTTCTTCTGCGGCGCGTCCGCCATCTACGCCGCCTTCACCTTCCTGTTCAAGATTGAGCTCGGAATTGTGCTGCCAGGCGCGAGGCCCGTCAACTACCTCCCCACCTCTCCTGCGCACCATTCCTAGAACACCTAGAAAGCTGTACCGTAGTGCTACTTATAGTTCGTGCTACAATAATTCGGGAGGCACCACGAATATGTAGCATGTACAAATTCTAAGGTATCCCAAGGGACCGCAGCCCCGAAATATCGTACCCTCCGAAGCCGGTCGATCAAACTTCGCAAAAACTAGGATTTCAAGGCGGAAATCAGCTCTTAAATACATAAACTATATTCATAAACGTAGGACATGAACAACGCTGGAAAACGTGCAAGACAGGCAACCCTGCTTCAATGCGGGATGAAACCGCTAGCACCAAACGCACCGGTGAGCGACCGAGATGGATTTGCACCAGTTAGGCTTGATGATGCTGTTGTCGAGGCCCAGCGTGAGCGAATGGAGCACGAGGAGGTTGCTAGGCGCGAGCGCAATGCGGTCAATGCTACGGCAGCCGTTCCTGTTTGGTGCATCCAGCTGCGTCGTAATGCCTTTTACGTCGGGGTTTCAGCCACATCAAGACACGTTTCAGTAGCAACCACCCAAATACTGTATTGGCCCGGCCGGTTGGTTATTAGGTCGTTGCCACTGGTACTGAACTGTACGATCGGTCCAGAATTTGCTAGGGCGTTTCCAAAGTGCGAAAATGGTGAGAGACCATGAGCCTAAGGGTTCCCGGTGGAGGGAGACTGACTGGAAGCTGCAGTTTGAAAAGCCCCGAAACTTTGGAAGGGGCCCCGAAATTTGTATCATGCCCGCAAAATCTGGTCCGGCCTTCCCCGAAATTCAAAGAGCACGTACAAATTTCAGAAAGTTTTTTGACCCCTCCCCGAACAAAGCGATCACGAACTATAAGTAGCACTACGGTACTCCAAGCCAGTTCTAAAACGCCGTTAACACCAAACGGGTGCTGCACCAATTATCGCAAATTAGCACTTTTTTTCCAAGGCGCTGCAAGGACCTCCGTCTACAAGTCTAGTCTACACCGTACGCCGGGCTCCAACTATACGGCCTGGAGCTAGCCACTTTCCTCGGTTTGTCCGACTATGTCTGGGGATTGTGTAGGGGGTTGCAAGTAGTGCTTCACGAAGCACGGGAATGATGATGATGAAGAGGACGTCTTTTTTGAAGGACAGCGCCATGCTCGCGGCGGCTGGTTTGCTGGGGCGTGGTGTGGCAGTAAGCCGCCTGGGATAAGAGTACTGGCGTACTGGAATACTGCTGAGGGGCGCTGTGTGTGCACGCAGAGGGGAAAATGCCTCATGTGCTTTCATCCTTGCTGGTGCACTGCGGTACTCCTGATGTCTTGGATCTATCCATATTATTTGAAAAGTATCTTGTACGCAGCGAGGATTGCAGGCTGGTAGGGAGGTGTGTTGGGAGCTGGAGAGCAAGACTTTTTGCAGGCGAAGAGTGGCGGGGGCGGCCTTTGCGGGGCGTGTGTGGAGGCATGTGGACGGAACTGGGGCCATCAAATAGACCGCGCCTGCGTGGTCGGGGTGTGCTGATCGATCGCTGCTTTGTTTGGATCATTCTTGGCAAAGGGGAAGTCTCGGGGGCAGTTCATGTCCTGCTGCAGCTGTTCGTCTGCTATGCGGGCTGTGTATTGTATGCGGTGGGTCCCTGTGTATGGGTCGCATCGCGTGCTCGCTCTGTTCAGCATGATTCGTTTGGAGTGGTGGATATTGTTTGGTTTCTCCGATCTATTGCATCTTGATGGTGGGCGGTGATTGCGAGTAACAATCTTCGAAAGGCTTTCCTGAATTGGTTGTGTGCCGTTTTCATTGAATACATATGCACATTGTTTGTGTTTCCTGTGGCTCTCGAACGTGCGTTACCTGCCATAGCTGTCTACACAGACAGGTATCCGCTTTTATGCTTGTCTCCATGCCTAGTAGGCATTGCCTACCAACGTATTTTATCGGCTGCAGCGTACCGCAGGCCTAGAAGTTTTTAGAATTTTTTTGGATTATGTTGGCACTTTTAACGTGGCAGAATATTCCGTATGGAATTGAACATTTGAACCTCGCCTTTGTTCGGTAGCTTGCCGTGGTTCGGTAGCTTGCCGTGGGGCAGGTGGGGCATGGGATGTGGCAGGATGCTAATGTGTGCGTCTTTATTATGGTAGTTGTCGTGTGTGAAGATATCATGACCTGCGTGTAAAAGTTTCCGGCATTTACGACGATACCACCGTTGGTCGGTCACAAGGTGTGTGGTTGTTACAGTGGGCTCCAGACTCACGAAGAGTAGAGCACAAGGCGTCGCAACATACACCATGCTGCCCCCAAAAGGACACGTGCTTGTGGAAAATTGTGATTATAGTTGATTCACCAAACAGTGCAACAGTTGCTGTATTGAAGTTCGTCTGATCAGTTATGACGCGCGAACACAGCCACCAGCGTGCACAGCTGCACACAATTCCCGTAATCCGCACTACCATTGTCCTCGGACTCGTCTTCAAGAAGTGGCAGGGAGTGAACCAAGGCTGCGACAGCTGAGTCGCTTTCGATGTACGCGCATGCGGAACCATAACGGCTTGCAACCGATCCTGAACGGTGTACTTCGTTGTAAGCTTCATCGACCTATACAGCTAGTTGGCAAAGGTAAAGTAGTCGTACTTTTGTCAAGGAAAAGTATCGCAGGAAGAGAGTTGACGCCGCCAGGCTGCCAGAAGCATGGCTCGACGAAAGCTGTTATTGCACCTTTTTATGAACCATCTCCTATAGAACATAAACCGTGCTGTAAGCACACATACCCATTTCCAGGTTGGTATCAAAGCTGCTGCCGAATTGGTGTTTCAATCCTTCTTCCGAAAATTTTCTGAATTCAATACGTATCGCGTATTATCACGGAAAAGCAACGCCATAATTCCGGTCGAGCATCGGCTTGTGCCTTTTGGCAGCACTCAACAACCGTCAACTGCTAACCTTTGGCAAAGGCGTCGGAACCATGACATAGCTACAGCGCCAGCGACTGCACAGAGCGCAGAGTACGACCATCTATTATAGCGTCGGCAGAGTTGGTGGTGGTGCAGAAATGCTCAAAGTCCTTGACCAGCGCCGTGGCAATCATCGAATCTGGGCACCTTGACAACTTGGCGTCCACGGCTTTGGCCTCGGTTATAATCGCTGTCCTCCATTTGAGAACTTAAAAGATTAAATGCTCCCCCCCCCCGCGTCTCCGGCTTCCTTTCCTTTGGCTTATCTCCGGCACCCTTACCCGCTCGCAATCTGTACAACCATTCCCACCCTCTTAAATCCAACCCGCTTTCTTTCCTTCACCATCCCGGCAACAGACCTCTCCAACTATCCGTTGGTGCCAGCAGCACCGTCACTAGTCCCATCCATCACCCCGTGTTCAGCGGTCTGTCGCACTCGGACGGTCAGCCTCCTCCAAGCCGCTAGCCGAGCGCGCGGAAGGGAAAGCAATGGCCAATGACGGCGAAACCCCGACTCCAGGAACAGTCCAACCGTCCATAGGGCCCCACGCGGCTGCTACGGAAGATGCGACTGCCCAAGCTCTATCGGCCCTGTCCCTAAACGACAACACGTTCTCGCCATCGGCCGCCAAAGTACGGCAGACGTCCACCGTGCAACCGGCGGCCGGTGCCGGTGAAGAGCGCGCATCTTGTCGTACAGCTGTGGCCGTGGCAACGCCAAACGCAGCAGCAGTAGCAGCAGTAGCGCCATCGGCGCCCTCACAACAGCCTCCAGCTGTAGCTACAGCTGCAGCAGCACGCGTTGCGGGCATGCCGGCGGCGCTGCAAGCTATACGGGAGCTTGTGAGCTGGCCCGTGTTGTACGGCAAGGAGGGCGCTGCGTTGGGTGTGCGGTGGCCTCGGGGGTTGTTGCTTCACGGTCCGCCCGGCTGTGGCAAGACATTACTGGTGCAGGCGGTGGCGGGTGGGTGACGGGGGGTTGACGGGGGGGGGAGGGGTCGGCTGCGTTAGCTTGGGTTGGCGTGTTGTTGTAGTCGGGGTTCTGCCCCTGGATATACGGGAGCTAAGGGCTCTGCTCTTTCCCTCCCTCCCTCCCTCTCGCCCTCACATGTTGTCAGTTTTGATCCCCGTCACTTGTTCTTCTTCTAGTTGCATCGTCGTCATCATCATCACCATCACCATCATCATCATCACCATCACCATCACCATCACCATCACCATCACCGTCATCCTACGATTTCCCCCCTGCCCCCTCCCCCCCCACACACAGCTGAGGCAGGTGCGCGTCTTCACGTCGTCACGGCGGCCAGTGTGTTGGGGCCGTACACGGGGGAGAGCGAGCGGCGACTGCGGGAGGCGTTTGCGCGGGCACGGGAGGACGCGGACGCGGGGCGTGTGGCTGTGGTCTTCCTGGACGAGGTCCGCGTCGCGCCCAGCTGCGATTTGGGCCTGGCTGCGGGGGAGAGTCGTGGGGTTGTTTGTGCGCGTGTGTGTGTATGGGGAGGGGAAATCAAGTCGCAGTCGTACCCCTTCATTTGACCCCCCCGACACTCTGATTCCCGGGACTATGATTCCTTTGCAGCCCTCAAGGCTGCCGGGGCCTTATGCAATGCGGCCAGTACCGTCGTGCAAGCAACTCCCCGCCCACACTTGCAAATGTACATACATACAGACAGACATATATACATACACGCGTGCACAGGTGGATGCGTTGTGCCCCCGCCGTGACGGTGGTCGAGCACATGACTCCAGGGTGGTCGCACAGCTGCTCACACTGCTGGACGGCGCCGCCAGCGGCGGCAGCGACAACCGCCGCGACGCTGCCGCCGCCGCCGCCGCCGCCCCGACCACCCGGATGGGTTCCGTTGTCGGTGGTTGTGGCGGCCACCTGGTCGTCGTGGGTGCCACCAATCGCCCCAACGCTCTCGATCCGGCATTGCGGCGACCTGGGCGACTGGACAGGGAGGTGCTGGTGGCGCTGCCGGATGCGGAGCAACGAAGGGAAATACTCGGGTAGGGTACGACTGCTCGGTACGACTGCTGGGTACGACTGTAGGGTACAATCCCTTGCGGGTGCTTTGGGCGATTTTGTGAGAGGGTGTGGTACTGTCATTGAGAAGAAGTGAAAACCAACAACTGCCTGACGTGTCAGTGATTTCCCCCAGCGTATTGCTGGCTCAGCTAAGGACACACACACACATACGCACATACATACACACATACATACGCATACACACGCATTCCGCGTGTGGCGCGTTTTGGGCGCGTAAGCCCTTGTTCTCTACCTCGCACAATCTAGCAACTATTTTTTTCTAGATGCCATATCCCCCCTTCCTGCGCCCTAACGCACGCTTCAATCGTCCACACACGCACACCTGTGTGTCTGTGTGTGTATTACCCCTCGTGGAGACTGCAGGCTGCACACCCGCGGCCTGCAGCTCGCGTCCGACGTAGACCTCGCAGCTGTAGCCGCCTGCTGTCACGGCTACAGCGGGGCGGATCTGGCGGCGGCGGCGCGCGAGGCGGCTATGGCGGCGTTGGCTGAGGTGGCGGCGGAGTCATACGGCATCGGCGCGGCAGCGACAACAGCCGCGACGGCTGCGGCAGCGGCGGCGGTGCCGCCGCAGGTGTTGACTGTACGGCAGGAGCACCTGGCGACGGCGTTGCGGAAGGTCCGGCCGTCGATCATGCGGGGAGCGGAGGTGGACATTCCCCCCGTCAGGTAAGAGGGGCAAAACACACACTTCACACGGATAAAAGAGCGGACCCATACGACACGTACACTTACCACAAAATTGCTCAACCCCGTGGCTCAGCCTGAATGCACCTTCAACGTTACATAAGGTGACCCACGGGTCACGAATTCATGGGTGTCACTGGTTTCCTGGGCCTTGTGGAATTGTGCCCTTCAACAGGTTCCATGTGTGTACGAATGTACGAATGTATGTATGTATGCATGTAGGTAGGTAGGTAGGTAGGTAGGTAGATAGGTAGGTAGGTAGGTAGGTAGATAGGTAGGTAGGTAAGTATTCTTGTGCTTCTAGGGATCTGGAGTTTTGACTTCTTCGTTGCGGAAGCAAAGGAGCAAAAAGGGTTACAGGGGCTCCACTCCCGCGGTTCTGATCACATCACACGACATCACACTACATCACACTACATCCTCGTCGTCCTGTCGCCCGTCACGGCCTCCCCCCCCCCCGCTCACAGCTGGGACGATGTCGGCGGGCTCGATGAGGTGAAGAGGCGCCTGCGTCAGGCGGTGGAGTGGCCGCTGCGACATGCGGCCGCGTTCCAACGACTGGGGCTAACCGCACCGCGGGGGGTGCTGCTGCATGGGCCTCCGGGTGGGTACACTGAGTTGTGTGTGAGTGTGTATGGGTGTGTATGGGTGTGTGAGTGTGTATGGGTGTGTATGGGTGTGTGAGTGTGTATGGGTGTGTATGGGTGTGTGAGTGTGTATGGGTGTGTATGGGTGTGGGTGTGTATGGGTGTGTGTGGGTGTGTATGGGTGTGTATGGGTGTGTATGGGTGTGTATGGGTGTGTGAGTGTGTATGGGTGGGTGGGTGTGGGTGTGTATGGGTGGGTGTGGGTGTGTATGGGTGTGTATGGGTGTGTATGGGTGTGTATGGGTGTGTGTGTGTGGGTGGGTGTTGTAAGTTGAAGCGGTTTGCTGGCCACTGGTGTGCCGAGACTGAGCTGTATTGCTGGCGCGGCTCGAGATCGAGCAGTGTTTGGTGCTGCTAGTATAATGTGTCAACCTAGGACGACTACACACATACGGACACGCATACACACACGCTTGCACAACCCCTTCCCCCCCGCGCCTCCCCCCACAGGGTGTTCCAAGACCACCCTGGCTCGGGCCGCGGCCACTGCCTCCGGCGCCACCCTCCTGGCGCTGTCCTGCGCCCAGCTCTTCTCCATGTACGTGGGGGAGGGGGAGGCGGCGCTGAGAGATGCTTTTAAGCGGGCGCGCATGGCTGCACCTGCCGTACTGTTCTTGGACGAGCTGGACGCCGTGGCGGGTGCGTGCGCAGCCACGGCTGCACGACTGCTTGCATCCGTGTCGTGTGTGTGTGTGTGTATTCCCATGTTTATTTTTACCCCCTCACCCTGCAGCTATTATTATGGCGGTGTTGTGTGGGCTCAGGGTCCCGTACGAGGTTCCCGTATCTCCATGACTTGGCGTTACCTTGGCGACTGACTACACACACACATGCGCAACATTGAAACCCTTCTATTCCCTTCAACCCCCTGAAAAGTCCGTCGGGAGGGAGGTGGCGGCGGCGGTGGCGGCGGGCCCGATGCGGGTGTACGGCTGGTGACGACGCTGCTTACCGAGATGGACGGAATCGAGCTGGCGGCAGGTGGGGGGAGCAGGGGGGGGGCCAGGGGGGGGGGCCAGGGGGGTTTTAGGAGCTATGGGGTGCCCTGGCTGCACTCTCATAATCAGGGGCATGAATGCCTTGCCTTGCTCCACAACAGCTAAGCATACATACATACGTACGTACATACATTCAGACAGGTAGACAGACAGACAGACATAAACGAGATCTGGACGGACAGTACAATCTCTCGTCTCGTCTCACCCAGTGTTGAGCCCTCGAGCGCTCGTCCAATCTCATTCTCACGTGCTCACCACCCCCCCTTCACCTTCACCACCTGACATCCACACAACCTCACGGCAACCCCGCGGTAATCCACCCCTTTTTCTTCGTGTTCGTGGTTCGTCTCTCCCCCCATTTTCTTCGTGTTCGTGGTTCGTCTTTCCCCCCTTTTTCTTCGTGTTCGTGGTTCGTCTCTCCCCCCATTTTCCCCCTGCCAGGTGTGTTGGTTTTGGGCGCCACCAACCGGCCCGGCGCAGTGGACCCCGCGCTGCTGCGCCCCGGCCGCTTTAGTACGTTGCTCTTCGTGCCGCCCCCCGACCCGGCGGGTCGGCTGGCTGCACTGCGTGTGCACTGCCGCCGCATGCCCTTGGCTCCGGACGTCGACCTGGGTGCAGTGGCGCAGGAAACCCGGGGCTACACGGGTGGGTGGCCAGGGGGGGACGGGGGGGGAGAGGGAGAAAGACGAACCACGTGAACGAGTGAAGCTGCTGCCAAGGAAAGAGCAGAACTGACCAGTGGGGAGGTGGGGGGGAAAATGGGGATGAGATGATCCACTGACGATTGAAGCAGATACCTGAGATAGACGGGGACGTGGAGGGGAAGGGTAGTCTTTCCCTCCTCTCCCTCCTCTCCCTCCTCTCCCTCCTCTCCCTCCTCTCCCTCCTCTCCCTCCTCTCCCTCCTCTCCCTCCTCTCCCTCCTCTCCCTCCTCTCCCTCCTCTCCCTCCTCTCCCTCCTCTCCCTCCTCTCCCTCCTCTCCCTCCTCTCCCTCCTCTCCCTCCTCTCCCTCCTCTCCCTCCTCTCCCTCCTCTCCCTCCTCTCTCTCCTCTCCCTCCTCTCCCTCCTCTCCCTCCTCTCCCTCCTCTCCCTCCTCTCCCTCCTCTCCCTCCTCTCCCTCCTCTCCCTCCTCTCCCTCCTCTCCCTCCTCTCCCTCCTCTCCCTCCTCTCCCTCCTCTCCCTCCTCTCCCGTGCCTACGCATTCTTGCCCTATCCCTCCCCCGTTTGACCCTGTTTGACCAGGTGCTGAGCTGGCAGCCGTATGTCGCGAGGCGGCCCTGGCGGCGTTACGTGAGGACCTACACGGCGCCTCGCACGTGGCGGATCGGCACTTCGCCGCGGCGCTGAGGGCGGTACGGCCCGCCTTGACGGAGCAGCAGCTGGAGTCGTACGCGGCCTGGGGGAGGGGCAGGGGGCAACGGCCGACGACGACGGCTTCTTCGGCTTCTTCGGTTGTAACGGTTTCAGCGGGGGAGGACGTGGGAACGGGGGCTGCAGAGACTGCGGACACTGAAGAGGCCGGGAAGCAAGGTTAGGAAAAAGGTGAATGGTTAGGGTGGGGACACGGGCGGCATGGAGATGGGTTGGGGGTATTTGGGCCAACCCGAGATGACGTGGCGAACGTTGTTGTGAGGTACGATGCGATGTGGTAATGGGGGGAAGGGGGAGGGGAAAGGGGAAAAGAAGTTGACAGGTGTGATTGCGGGGTTTGTGTGTGTGTGTCTGAGTGTTTATGTGTGTGTGTAAGATAAAGAGAGAGAGAGAGAGAGAGAGAGAGAGAGAGGCGCTCAGGGCCGAGGAGCTAGGTCGAGCCGAGTTCCGTGAGAAGAGGGAGGAGCAGTGTGTGATGGCCGATGGGTGTGTGAGTGTGGAGTGTGGAGTGTGTTTGTGGGAAGGCGGGAAGAGTTTTGCGAGGATTTGGGTAAATGCAAGAGGGGACCGAAGGGGGACGGCCGTGTAGCGGCGCTCGCGGAAGCTGTGTCGTAGGGGAAGCTGCAAGGCTGGGTCTGGGGGGAGGGTGGCTCTCGGTCGGTCGGTCGGTCGGTGTTTTGGCCGGTTGTTTTTCGGAACTTGGTCTTCTCGGTTGAAGTAGGCTTCATCGGAAATGGCGCCGGTGGTGTTTTTTCTCTGTTTTTCGCGGCTGGTATAGAATATACTGATATGATAGGGGTATGACATGGGCTGAAAAAAGGGTGGAAGAACCGCCGACCCTAGGCGGTTGTGTTTGGTGTGGGATGCGCGAGGAGGCGCGGGGAGAACAGTGAGGCACATGTAGCGCGTAGGGCATGGGAGTTTGTGCGCGGTTGGAGGACAGGTTAGGGATGCACGCGTCAGGTCCTGGGATGTGAGACGAGTAGGGGCGCGTGCTTGCGATGGCTGCTCGGTAGAGGTGGCCAGCATGATTTGGCGATGCTTAGGCGAGGTAGGAAAACGTCTGAACGCCGACGGTGATCCTTGTTTCCAAGGTGGGTTGGTATGGGTTTTGGGATGCCAGACGGTTTGCTTGTGAGGCCGGCCTTGTGGGGAGTCGTTCAGATGGTTACTGACTGGTACTTCATAAGGACCAGGGCGGACGGGCTTGCTGGCAGGATGACAGTATGCCGCGTACAATAGCATGCAAGAGAACACATCTGTGAGACCGCTGCGCATATCGCACGAAACCTTGCTGGAAAGGCCCGTCGAGAGTACGACAGATAAGTGCTGGACATTGACAGCGACTTGATCGTAGCCAGCGAACTCAGTTAGGGTATATAATTAATAATATGTTATATGTTAGTAGCTGAGAGGAAGACGAACGTTGTTGTATGGGAAGAGGTCACAGGTGTTGCACGCCTAGCGAAAATTTCAATGCCTGTTTACTTGCAACCCGGGCCGTCGCCCACAGTTGCCGTTTTCTTTTCTTCTATCTGCAGCTTATATCGCTGAAATATTTCTTTTCATGGAATTCTTCGCCGCAACGCAGTTGGTAGATGACTTTGTGCTTCCAACTCAACCGGATTTTGCCAAAACGGAAGTAGGAGTTGAGGACAATGTCATTTTACCCCCGCAGCAGGTTCGGGTTCTAGCTTGGTATCTTCCAACTTGAGCCATCGGTGGTGTCTTAGCCTTTTAATCCTCCTGTCCTAGGTTGGAGTACTTATTCTTGACACGGAACAAGAGACGGGGGTTGAGGAGTATCCGTTGTTCCTCGGTGAGTCAAGCGACTGACCCTGGCAATTATTGCACAGCAGAAACCTGAAACTGGGAAGCTCCCCACCTGCACGCAGGTTGCAACGTGATCGGACGTGATGTGCCGCATCTTCCAGGGGCCGATAAAGTGCGGGAGGAGCGACTCAGGCAATGGCGGAACGAGAATCTGGAGCTTCACGTCGAGGGTAAGCCCTTTCAGCAGAGCGGCGTCCGTGTCAAAAGCGGCGTCAAAGATGTGGGGTCTCAGAACCGCCGTAAAGCTGCGGACCTTTCCATAGCAAAGGTGTTGGTGAACACCCCCGGCATCGAGCGGCGTTAACTGATACCACCGGGCAAGGCCTCGCCTGCCCGGCACCAAATTTCCTGCCAAGGTTCCCACTCTCTACTCCTGCAGCTTTTGGCCCAGGGCAAGATCCCGCTCTGTCCCCCGGCCCATCCCTTCCGGGCTCCTCCTCACACAGCCTCCTAAGACATATCTCCCCTTTGCCTCGCCTCCGGAATCCTCATGAAAAGAACATCGACCCGATCCCCCGTGTTGCATGTGCCTGTGTTATCCCTCTCCTGCCTTTGCAGCCATCTTTCTTTCGGATCCCAGCATTTCCAGTGCGCATGCACACATATGTGAGTGGCCGTTTTCTTGATGAGGGGAGATTCGTCCGTCCGCGGCCGTCGTGCCTGTGTGGCGTTTCCTCGACGGTGGCTTTCGAATGGAGCCTCCGGGCACGTGGAGGGAAAGCCCGTGGGGCTCCAGCTGCAGTCACTGTCATCCCATTTTTACTCCAGCTGCTGCCACAGTTCCTCACTTGCTGTAAAGTGTGCTGCACAGCTGCTTGCGTTTGCCACTTTTTGCCCGCATCACCTCCCCCTCTCTCCCTCCCTCTCTCTCGCGCGCGCTCACTCGCGCTTGCAGATCTGGAGGACGGTGGTCTCAACTGCTTCATCACTGCGCTGCGCACCACAAACCCGGTGGGGGGTTGGTATATGTATGTATGTATGTTGTTACAGGGTGGTTAACTTCGCCAGCGGCCCCCTTTCCCGGGGCAGTCCCTGCTCTCCCCTGCTAGAGGGGCACCCTAATCCGTCACCCCATCCGACTTCAGAATGTATTCGTTGGGTTCGGCAACTCACCACCAGCATCCAACCAAATCTAGCGGATCAACGGCGCATCAACTTAGTTCCTGGTCAGCTCGCAAGTTGATATTATCACGTCCTACACCGTCCATATGATGGGGGGCCACCTCCCATTTCATCACTCCTCAAACACCCGAGGAGCCGGCAGGCGGATTTGAACCCGGGTCGACTGGGTCGACTGGGAGCAGAAGTCAGGCCTTAACCTCTGCCAGCCGCCTGCCTAAGACATGGAGCTTACCGGGTTCGAACTGGTGACCTCACGCATGCAAAGCGCGCGCTCTACCACTGAGCTAAAACCCCTGTATGTATGTATGTATGTATGTATGTATGTACGTATGTATGTACGTATGTATGTATGTATGTATGTTACCAGGCTGGAGGAGTGGGGGTTATTGGACCCGTAGGAGGAAGGGGGTCTGCTGCTGCAGACAGGGCTTTGATCCTGAGCGCCGTGATATGGATTTTGTCAAAGTCGGGCAGGCGCTGTGTATTGCTTCTCCTGGTTAACCCGCACCCTCACCCGCACCTCATCGGGAGACTCTTATCCCGCTCAGCAGCATCCGTAACCGCGCAACCTTTGATCCCCCCTCTTTTCTTTTAGCAGCTTCATTCGTTCGTGGTTCGTCTTTCCCCCTCTTTTCTCCCTCACCCGGGCCCCCGGCGCCGCTCCCCCCCTGCAGAGCTTCCTGGTACCCGCCGGGGCGGCCTCACGCACACACGTGCTATCGCCCGGTGTGCGGTACAACGTGCGACCGGACGATGTGCTGCGGTTCGGCCGCCTCACATGCCGTGTGGTGTGCGGGCAGGACTGGCAGACGCGCTCCCAAGCACAGCAGCACCAGCACCAGCACCAACAGCCTTTTTCTCCTCCTCAGCTCATGCAGCAGGAGCAGTTGCCGCAGCAGAAGTCGCCGCCGCATCGGAATCAGGATCAGCAACAGCAGCACCAGAACCAGAACCAGCACGGCCTCAGGTCGGCTGCGACATCATCTCCTGGAGCGGTGAGACAGCGTCGTCGCCAAGAAGGAGTTATAGCAACGGCAGGGGCGGGAGAGGCGGCGCATAATATGGCAGGGGAGGCGCAGAGGGGCTGTAGAGGCGAAGGGCGGGTCGAGATGGAGGGTGTTGGTGGCGCAGCGAGCTCTCCTGTTCCCGCTGACACCGCTGACAGGGGGCCGGCGGCGGAGGTCCTCCTCCGTCGGGGCTCCGGAAGCACACACCATGAACCGCCGCCACAGCTGCAGCTGCACCAACAGCAGGGTTATGCGCATCTTCAGCAGCAACAGAAGCAGCATCACCTCATGCCGCCCACACAGGACGTGTTGATCGAGCCGCCGCCGCCGCCGCCGCCGCCGCCTTTGCCACTTCTGCCTCCTCAACCTCAACCTCAACCTCAGCCGCCCTTCCTAGTGCAACAACAACATCAGCACCAGCACCAGCGACAGCAATGCAGCCCTCCTCCGCCCGCTCCGTCTGTCCCGGTCTTGCAGGTCATAGCTCTCGTGCCGCCACACAGTCCCCATCCTCCCATCACCACCACCGCCACCACCACCACTGCAGCAGCAGCTCCTGCTGCCACTGCCGGTACGGCGGCGGTGGCATCGGTCGGCGCAGGTCCGCCGGGGGCCGCTCTGGCGGCGATGATGGGAGAACTCGGGGCCCTCGGAAAGACCCCCGGGTCGGTTCGCGCACTGGCGCCGGGTCCAGCGGCGGGTCCAGCGGCGGGTCCAGCCATGCTGGTGCAGTTTCCCGGCGGTGTCGCGGCGACGCTGCTGCCGGTGCCGCTGCCGCTGCCATTGGCGCTTCCGCCTGCCGGAGCGGTGGCTGGGGATGAGACTGACGAGACTGACGAAGATGCGGATGGGGAACAAGAGGAGGAAGGGGTGGCGGCGGTGGCGGGCGCGGCTGCTGCTTGTCCTGGCCCTGCCGTGACTCTCGCAGCGCCTTGGTGGGAGGTGGCGGACAGCCTGGACGACACTCACGACGGAGTCGGGTAAGGGCCTAGGTACGGAGTTTGGAGGGGACGGCTGCTCCTTAGGGGGGCCTCTTTTCCTGAGGACTGTGGCGGTGGTGGCTTCCAGCATGGCACAGAGCTGCTGTTTGCTGGGGGCCTGGGGGCGGAGGGGTGGGATTATGCGTAGAATAAGATGCAAGGGTGTAGGGATGGTGCTGATGGTGGGTGGTAGGGAGTTTTCCTGTCGTTTTTTCCGTCAAACTGCATGGCTTACTCTGTCTACAAGTTCAAGCCAAAAGAAGTCAGTTATATGCTTATCGCGTGTTTTGTTTGTGTGTGTGCGCGCGTGTGTGTGCGTGTATGTATCAGGGGCGCGTCCAGTGCTGGTTTGCAGGCGGCAGCGGAGCCTTGGTCCCTGTTTCCGGGGCCTGACGGCGGCGGCGGCGCCGTTGCCGCCGCCGTACCCCAGAACCGGGCCGACGGGGCCGAGGCGGAAATAGACTGGCCGCGTCATCACGCAACATCGCAGCTGCATGTTGAGTTGGGCCCGATGGAGGAGACAGGAGGGCAGGCGCGTAAGCGCGTAAGCACGTCGGGGCTCATGGGGTACGGCACGTACGACGACGAAGAGGGCAATGGCGGCGGGAGCGATGGCGGGGAAGTGGGCGGCGCGTTGCTGGTTGAGGAGGTGGAGGGTCCAGGTTGGGGCCCACGGGGGATCCAGCAGCACACGAACGCAGCGGCGGCCGTCACGGCGTCTGCCGACGCCGCCGGCTCTCAGTCGCAGCCGCCGGCTCCGCGACAGCTGCTGCAGCCGTCTGCAGGGACATGGCAAGCCAGCGGACAGGCCGATGCGGTTGCCGCTGAAGCCGCGGCTGCGGCTACGGCTCTGGCCGGCAGCGCTGAGCATGCGACCGAGCGCATGCATGCGCATCTGCATGCTGGCGGTGACGATGGCGGTGGCGATGAAGACCATGCGGTCGTGGAAGATCTGACGCAGCCTCCGGACGAGGGAGGTGGCGGCACTGGCGCCGCCGATGCAGCTGTCACTTCTGACGGGGTTGAAACTCACATGGACATCTGCCGTTCGCAGCAGAAGCCGCGAGGCGACCTTGAACACGTCCGTCGCGAAACGCCACCGCCGGGCCTGGACCCGACGTCGGCGCTGGGGCTCTATTCGACCCCAGGTGAGTTTAAGGCCCATTCAGACGATGACACGGCTCCGCCGTCACAGTCGCCGTTGCCGTCGCCGTCGCGCTCTCCGTCACGGAGTCCGTATGACGGCGGGTGTGCGGATTCGGCTGGCGGCGAGCGCTGCAGCGACTTTGGTACGGGTGCTAGCGGAGGTGGAGGTGTCGGCCTGTCACGGCACGCCGCGGGAACGAGCCATCCAACGGGACGGTTGGCGGCGGCGCCGGAGGAGGCCTTGGCGGCGGCAGTGCTGCCGACGCAGCCGGTGTACGGCTGTCCTGAGGCAAGTACTGGCGGGCTGTCGTACCTTCCCGGCATGGCGGTGCTTGGGCCCGACAGGTACGATGCCCCTGCGACAGTCGTACTCGGTCTTCAGGAAGACCTGTCACCGCTGCCGTCGCAGCTGCCCCCGCCGCCGGTGCCTCCGCCGCCGCCGGGGGCAAGGCAGCTACACCAGCATCATGTCCCCCACCTGCCTCCGCAGCCACTACTGCAACAGCATCAGCAGCCTCCACACCAAAATGACGCCAGCCTAGTTTCCCCGCCACCGCGGGAAGAACAACTACAACAACTACAACAACTACAACAACTACAACAACTACAACAACTACAACAACTACAACAACCACAACAACTACAACAACTACAACAACCACAACAACTACAACAACCACAACAACTACAACAACTACAACAGCTACAACACCCAGAACAGCAGCAGCAAGATCAACATGACGAGCCGCCGCTGCCGGCCCCGCAGCAGCAGCAGCATCAGCAGCAGCGGAAGAGTCAACACAGCAGGCAGAAGGACGACGAGGAGCAGCAACAGAGGCGGTCAGGCCTGGCGGCTAAGGGGGGTACGTGGGACGAGCCGGGTGATTTGTTGCCCGGCGGCATACCGATGGCCTACCGATGGCAGCCGGGACGGCAGCTGCTACTCGGAATCCTCTGTGACCTCAGCCCCGCCTCCAGCCCTGCGGCCAGCCCAAGCATCTGCGCCAGCCGCGATCCGGCCGCGGGGGCAACCACTAACGCCGGCACAACTACCACCAACTACCAGCACCCCTTGGGCCAGCAGCTTCCCCACCCCCACATCTCCCACCACATCCACCCGCATCCGCAGCAGCAGGAGCAGCAGCAACAGGATTTGCATCATCACCTGTCGGAACATTTGCCGCAGCGCTCGTTTGAGCAATATCCACAGCCACAGCCACAGCAGCAACCGCAATCCCAGCAACAGCGGCACAATAGGCCACCGCTGCCGCCGCGGGCGCCATCGCATGTTGCCGAGCCCGCGCCACACGGTACGGACGCAGCCGCCGCGGCAGGGCCCGCTACCGTCATCACCGCGGCAGCCGCCACGACGGCGGTCAACCCTGCTACCGTCGTCGCACCAGTACCCGTTGTGGAGCCGCCAGCAACGGGCCCTTTCGGCTCACAGGTAATGTCGCAGGGGGCGAGCCCGTTGGATGCGGGGGCGGCGCGACAGCGGGTGGGGCATCTCGTGACGATGCTGGGATCCCTGGAGTCGCCGGGACCCTCCCAGGCAGGAGACTCGCAGCAGCTGCAGATGCTGCTACAGCCGCTACCACTGCAGCCGTTGCCGCCGCCGTCGCCGCCGCCAGGCGGCGGCGATGCAAGTTGCGGAAGTACTCCGCCGCCGCCGGTGGCGGTGGCGGCAGCGGCAGGTGGCTTGGTCCAGGGAGGAGGTGGTCCTCCCGCTGAGCTGTTCCCGGCCGGCGGCGCCGCAACGGCGCGAGATGCGATGGTGTCGGGTCAGCAGCCGCCGCTGCTAAAACTACTACAGCCGCTGCAGCACCAGGAGCCTGTGCAGCAGCAGCAGCACTGCTGGAATGAGTCCCGGGCGCTAATGATGCTACAGCCAGATGGGAGCGCCCTGGGTATGGCGGCTGAGGCCCGGCAACCACCACCACCACCGCCGCCGTGCGCTGCAGTGGGGCAGGGTCCATCGGCAGCAGGCCTCGCGGTGGCGGCGGTTCCGCCGCCGCCGCCGCCGCGGCCTCCAGCACCTGCGGCTGCTGCTCCTCCGCCTGCCTCGTTGGGCAGTCCCACGTGCTCCGTGCGGTCATTCATGATGCCGGGCTTCGGCACCCAGGTGGGCTGGTAAACGTATACCTGAACCCGTGGACTTGCGAACCGTTGTTTTATATTAGCAGTTTGGTACTTGACGAAGCATATCGCCCATTTGGGGAGGGAACATGAGGTTGGGTGTGTTTGTTGGTTAAGTTTATCGCCCATTTGGGGGGGGGGGCAGCGACAGCCCTAGGATGTCGCAGCTCAGAGGTCAGGTAGAGGTTCTTGATGGTGGGAGCCTTCAGTGACGGGGATGGTGGAGGTTTGCAAGTCCTTGCAGCGCCTTACCGCGTGTGTCCCAACCTGCGTCTTGCCGCCTATCGCCTGCTGGGGTGGGCTGGGGTGGCGAAGAGGGCTGCAAAAGGGGGCCCAGGTCCAGAAACGCGACCCCAAGTTGGGCGTCCTCTTTGCTGAACGTATTCCTCTGTTGCTGCTGTTGTTGTTGTTGTTGGTTCGTTCGTTCGTTCGTTGCTCTGGCTGCCTGGAAAAACCCAAATCCCGATTCCTCTTCTTCTTTTTGCAGATTGCGGCGGATGCGCTACAGGAGCTGATGATGATGGCGGACAGCGCGCCAGCTAGGGTAGGTAGTGTCGTTGTGGTGATGGTTGTGGTTGGTGGTGGTGGTGGTGGTGGAATGCGACATGAAAGACAGCCTTCGTCCATCCGGATGCGTGGGGAGGTACGCGGAGGTAGGCGCAGGTGGACGTTATCACCGGAAAGGAGCCCCGCACGGATAACGACATGATACTTGTGGCCACGGCACGGCTGGGGATGGGATGGGATTGCAGCGGCAGCGGCAACGGCAGCGGCTGAGGGATGCTGGTAACGCGTATATGAGGCAGATATGGGACTGCGGGGGTTCTGCGTTGGGTTGGAGGGGGGAAGATGAACCACGAGCGAGCGAAGGTGATGCCAAGGAAACACTGCTGCGCCACAAGTAAAAGAAGGCATAACTAACCAGTCGGCGGTTGCGAAGAAGAAGTCCAGTTGCGGTGATGTAAAGGGGGGGGGAGGACGTGGGTCCCGCAACACGGGGCTCTCCGGACCATGGAGTTCCCTCCCCAAACCCTCGAGGTACAGCCTCCTAGGTCTTCAATCCCCCTTCGCCGTGATACATCCGGGTACGGGTAACGCGAAGGAAGGGGTCCTTCACGTTACCTGTACCCGGATATATTTTTCACGGCGAATCCGGCTAACCGCGGTCCATGCCGGGTAATAACCCGTCCTGCACCTTGCAGCATCCGGAGCCTTCGCCTGGACAGGGGATGGAGGCGGAGGGAGCAGCGGCGGCACTCCGCGGCGCTCGCGATGCCGTACAGCTGGAGACGTTTGACTTACATCACGCCGTCGGCGGCCGGCCTGGGAGTTTCGCGGTGGCGGATCTGCGCGCACAGGGTGAAGCAGCAGCAGCAGCAGCAGTAGCCGGCGCGCATCGCGGCGGTCGCGGTCGCGGCCGTGGTGCCGGCGGCAGCGCCGGCGTCGCCAAGACAGAACACTTTGGGTACGGCAATGAGGACTATGTGTACGACTTCCCGGCTGACGTGAGCGACGACGGCGACGAGGACTATGTGGAGACGCCGCCGCGCGGCCGCGGCCGCGGCCGGGGGCGAGGGCGAGGGGCCAGGGGCGGGCGCGGCCGTGGAGGCCGGGGGCCCGGGGCTGCCAGGGGCAGCGGCAAGCCGCCGCCGGCACCGGGACCACCACGCGCGGGGGGTGCCAAGCGCAGGGCCTCGGCGACTTTGGGTGAGACGTCGCCGCCGACCAGTAACGCAGCGATGGTGGCGGCGGTAGGCGACGCGGCGGCAGCGCCGCCGGCAGCGAAGCGTGCGCGGCGCGGCCGCCGGGCCCCCTCACCGGTAGCTTGCCCTCAGACTGAGCCCCAACCGACCCATCCCCAACAGGATCAACAGCTACAGCCTCAGCAGCAGCAACAACAACAACAGCAGGCCCACGTGCCTCAGCAGCAGCAGCAGCAGTTGATGCATCAGCTGTCGACAGACCTGCTGCTGAATGATGCGCAATATCACATCCTCCAGCAGCAACAGCAGCAGTTACATCAAATGTTGCTGCAACAACAACAACAACAACAACAGCAGCAGCAACAACAATGGGTTTTGCAGCAGCAGCAGCAGCAGTTATTGCTTTTCCAACAGCAGCAGCAACAGCACCTTCCACCGCCTGCCGGGCCCGTAAATGGCGCTTGGTGGGGCAACAACGGCCGAGGCCGGGGCTATACGCCGGGCCGCGGTCGTGGAAGAGCGGCGGTGGCTGCGCCGTCGCCGTCGCCGTCACCGGCTGCAACCGCAGCTGCAGCTGTAGCTACAGCGCAGTGTAAAACAGGGAACACGACGGATGCACTGTCAGGCCAAGCCCTACGGCCGGCTGGTGGCTGGTGCGCTACGACAGAGGCGGTTGCTGGTGTGTCAGCAGCGGTGATGGGGGCGGATGGGGAGGAGGCGGGGATGCCGCAGCACTCCCCGCAGCTGCAGTGGGCAGCAAGGCGGCGGCGGACGTCGGCAAGTCTGTCTCGGGAAGGCTCCCTGGAGCTGCCACAGGGCTCGGGATCGGCAGAGCCGTCGCCACAGTTGCCGCCGCCGCTGCCAGCTCTACCGCCGCAGCACTCACCACAGTTGCCGCCGCCGCCGCCGGTATTGCCGCCCAAGCCTAGCCATCAGCCGCAGGAGGACGCCATAGCATCCTTCTCCGCAGCAGCGGCGCACTCGCCGCCGTCGCCTCCGTCACCACAGCCTAAGCAGCAGCAGCAGCAGCAGCTGCCGCCGTTGCAGCAACCCGAAATTCAGCACAAGCCGTCATCCGATGTGTCACCACAGCGGTCACCGCAACAGCAGCAACGGCAGCCGTCCCCGCCGCTGCGGGAAATACACCACGTGCAGAATCCCTCCGCGCCTGTTTCCGTGCTGCCTCCGCGGCCATCGCTGGAGGAGCAGCAAGAGCGCAGCGCAACGGCCGGCAACGTAATTGTCGATCGCCCACAGCCCGCCGAAGCTCGGCCGCAGAATTCGGCCGGCCTCGATGATCCCAGGGACACGGTCTCGCCTCCTGCAGATGCTGTCATGGCAGAGGCGGCAGCTGCGGCTGCGGCTGCGGCTTTGGTTGCTACTGCAGCTGGCATGGCGGGCCTCACAACGAACGTTTCGGTGGTGCCGGCACAGCCGCAGGAAGTTGGACTGGTAGGGGAGCAGGATCTAGCACGGGAAGCTCTGGAGCTAGG
>NW_003307566.1:1309321-1323247 GCF_000143455.1 Volvox carteri f. nagariensis
CAGCCACCACCGCCACCACCGCCGCCACCGCCGCCGCCGCCGGCGGTTCGACCGCCGGGGTAGCTATTGGAGCAGCAGTGACAGCAGCAGCGGCAGCGGCGGCAAGCCGCCCGTTCAAGCGGCCGCGCTTGTCAGCTGCAGCCCAGACCGGCGCAGCTGCTGACGTCGGCATCGCGAAGGGCGCTTCTCGCACGTCGGAACACAAGAAGCCGCCGCCGCCGCCGCCGCCGCTGCCTCGCGGCCCCAAGCCGCCTTCAGCGCAGGCAGCGCGCGTTGGCGGCGATGCTGGTGCTGCCCAGGTCAATGCAGTGCCGGGCAGCAACACAGCAAAACACCCTGAGCAGCCGCAGCCGCAGCTGCAGCAAGGACCACCCCCAGTGGCGCTGCAGCAGCAGCAGCAGCAGCAGCAGCAGCAGCAGCACCCGCAACAACAGGCTGAAACAGTGGTGGCGGCGCCGGCGGCGGTGCCAGCGAGGCGGACGGCTGCGAGGACCTCCAGTAACACTGCTGGCGACGGGGACACTTGTACTGATGGCGGCGGTAGTCGTGCCGATGGCGGCGGTAGTGGTGATGGTATTGGTGGTGGTGGTGGTGGTGGTGGTGGTGGTGGTGGTGGTTCCCGTTGTGCTGTCGCGACCAAACGGGGAGCTAGAAAGCGGAAGGCGGTCGAGTCGGCGGACGTGCAGGATCCAGCTGAGGAGGCCCACGAGCAGGAAACAGCTCATGAGACAGAAGCTGAAGCTGTGACCGAGGCTGAGGTTATGCCACAGCGGCCACAGGAGGGAATGGTTCCGGAGCACCAGCAGCAGCAGCAGCCACAGCCACAAGAAGGGCCGAGCCTGGGTCCGGTTGTTGGCACGGGAGTTCCGGCGGTGTCCCTCGCTCGCGGCAAGTCTTCAATGGTCGCTCCTGAATCGGTTGAGGAGCAACGAACTCCCCCGGGAAGACTGGAAGGACGTAGCGGTGCCAACGCGGCACCCAGAGGCCGCCCGCTGCCGCTGCGGCTTCCGCCGTCACAACCGCAGCAGCACTTGGGACGGCAATCGGGACAGCAGCAGCCAGAGCAGCAGCCAGAGCAGCAGCGCGTGTCCTGTTCGCCTGGGCGAGCAGGAACAGCGGCAAAGCGCGGCAGTGGCGGCACCGGCGGACGGAAGCCAAGGGCCAGCAAGGCGGCTGCGCCGCCGGGCTCGGAACTCCCGGACGACCGCGGCGCTAGCGTCAGCCCGACCCCAGCCTCCCGCAACGCAGGCTCGCCGTCTACCACGGCGTTGTTGCGGCGCCGCCGGGGCAGCCAGGCGCCGGCAGCTGCTGACGGTCCCCCCGCTGCCGACGGCGCAGGTGGCGGGTCCATTGCTTTAACGGCAGCCGCTGCCGATGGCGGCGGCACCGGCGTTGTGGTCTCCATTAGCCGCAACATTCCGGAGCGTGAGCGCAATGGCTTGGCGTTGGCGGTCCAGCGTTTGGGTGGCCGCGTGGCGGAGGACGAGGAGGCGGATGCGGGCGGCTTCACGCACCTGCTGCTGGCGCGCGGCGCCTTCACGACCAGCATGAAGGTGCTGGCGGCGCTGGCGTCCGGTCGTCCCTTGCTGGACGCTGTGTGGCTGGCGGCGTGCCGCGCCGCAGGCATGTGGCTGGAGCCGCAGCCAGAGCACGCGGCAGTTGACCCCAAGGCAGAGAAGCAGCACAAGTTTGGAATCTGGGACGCATACCAGACAGTGCGGCGGGAGGGATCCATGCTGAAAGGTAGGACGCCATCGCGAAGCTCGAGTGGGGTAGCTCCTGCAGCCCATGCGGCGTTTGGCGTAGGGCCGACGAAGTATGGGGCCAGATAGGCGCTTTGCAAGTTTGGATGATGATGATTAAAAACAATCGCGCCATGATCAGCGAGCGAGCCGTCCATGAGCATGTCTTCCCTGAACATCTGAACCTAGCAGTACATACTCCGCATACCCGCAGGCCGCACCTTCTACACCACACCGCTCCGTGCCTTGGAGGACTCCAAGATGGCTAGCAGCGGCGGCGGCGGCGGCGGCGGTGGTGGTGGTGGTGGAGTTGGCGGTGGTAGAGCTGGCAAGGCTGGTGGCCGGACCAGCACCGGCACCGCCGGGCGCGGCGCCGTCGGCGCCGTCGGCACTCCTTCCGCTGGCCCTAGCCCCCCCGGTAGCGCCGGACCCAGCCCCGACCCCAGCACCGGCCGCCGCTCCGTTCCGGCACAGGGTCTGGCGCTGATTGCGCAGCTGGCGGGCGCAACGTTGCTGGGGGCTGCGCGGGAGGTCGTTGCGGGGGAGACAGTGGTGGTTGGACAGCCTGGGGAGCTGCGCTGGGCGCGACAGCACCTGCCTGCCGGCACGCGAGTGTACGACAAGGATGGGTTTGTGCAGGCGCTGCTTCACCAACGGCTGGACGGGGTGAAGCCCGCGTTTGTGGTGTAAAAGTAAAATCTCTAGGGGAGGGGCTGCCTGCATGCAGTTCTAGTAGTGTTGCTTGCCGGTGTGGGTGGGTGATGTGCGGGAGGAATTGGGGGTTTTAGGCTGGGGTAGTGGTATGCTGGTGCTGTATGTGCGTAGGGATGTTGTGTATGGCTTGAGGCGAGGAGTAATGAAGTGCTGCATCATCGGATTCGCTTACCGGTGGTCTGGATGGGCGCATAGACGGACGGCAGGTGGGATGGAAACGGTGGATGGATATGGGTTGACCGGCTGGCTGGCGGCCTGGCGGGCTGGCTGCTTGAAGGCCTGGCTGCTTGAAGGCTCTGGGGGGGTTGAAGGTTGGGAGGTTGTGAGGGCGGCGGGGTTGCAATGCAGGTCGTCACGCTTGTGGAATGCATGAATGGTAAACGCTCATCACCCACCCATCCATCCACTCAGATCCTCAATCTTATCCGTACATCCGTACAATCTATCCATTCCATCGACACCGTGCACATGTATGTGCAAGCCCAAGGCAGGCGCAGGGGGGCATTACAGTTATACAGTTATAGTTATACATCGCAGGGGAGGCCTGTCTGTCTGTATGTCTGTATGGGCCTGTACCATGATAGGACATTATTGCGTCGGAGACATGCGTCATGTGACCGCAGGCATGTACGGCATGTGTACGGCAGGCAAACAGGGACCCTGGCCAGTGGGCACTCGGACTCCTGCTGCGTTGTGTTTTCGTGATCATGATATCATGCATCAGCATGGTGAAAGCAGGTACGGCATGTGTACGGCATTGGCACAATCTAGGCCCCCTTTTCAGAACAAGGTTGGGGGATATGATGCTGCCCTGATTTACCCTTCAGCTGGTCCCTTCCCTTCCTTCTTGTGGTAATGCTGCCATATAACACGCGCATGGGGATATAACATGCATAAAACGTGCATGGGGATATAACATGCATAAAACGTGCATGGGGACTTTCCGCCGGATTGGCAAAAATGTGTGATCACGGCGTGGCAATGCTTGGGAGGATCTGCTGTGTATGGCACCCCCGGGGGACACGACGTTTTGGGTTTTCCCAGTTGCGCTGTACTTGCCTTGCCACTTCATGCTGTTTTCTTGTTATTGCGAGGAGTAAAATAATCTTTTTGTTCGCGCTTGCTTCAAAAGTGATCTTTTTTCTCGGGCTGCTTTTGAAACAGTGTTCTCATGCACTAGGTTGATATTCAGAGAGAGAACGCTGTTCCTATCCTCCTATTTTGTCAGTTAGCTTCTGCTTGCATACGACCAGCTGCTGTCATGACAAATACCCAAACCCGCACGTGGGATTCACGTGCCTCGGCAAATGTACCCGCGAGTCCGGGAGAGCATGGGGGGCCGCAAGGCGGTCTACATGAAAGGAGGAAAGATAAGACAGTCCACAAGAGAGAGAGAGTCTGTGTGTGTGTGTGTGTGTGTGTGTGGTTGTTACAGTGGGCTCCGGACTCACGAAGAGTAGAGCCAGCGGGCCAGGCACTGGCCGTGCACTTGCAAAACTGATACGGTGCAAACGGTGCCAACTCTGGCTATCAGCCCTCAAGAATTTTGTTGAACATGTAAATCCTCTTCAAGAGGATGCTTTTTTCAAGGGAGGGAGGTTACAGCGGGAGAATCGACTCGGGGCTCCATTTCCATAGTCACGTTGTAGCGCCGCGCCGCGGCGGGCGGCACCCAGCGGCAGCCCAAAAATTTTCGCGTTTGGGGGAACCGCTGGATGGACACACCGGGGCGCCCAGGATCGTTTAGAGAAAGGAATCGATACCAGTAGATTGTTTTAGTGGGATAGGATCGAGATTTGTGTGCGCGAGCGGAAGCAGAATCAGAGTTTTGTCCTGAGACCGTAGGCCCAGGTGTGGTTGTGAGCCTGATGTGAGCAGAGTTTTACTGCTTCTTGGCCACTAGGCCCAATGTCAGCTTGGGACCTGGTTGGCTGTTGACAAGATAAAATGGGTGGGAGTCATCCACGCCAAGTGAAGGCGATATCCGTTACAAACTGCCTTGGCCGGTGCGTCCTGCTACCGTGCTCGGGAGTTGTATGATTGGAGTATCCCTTAGAAAACATTGGTCAGGCCGCGCCTTATATATGGTAAACGCGCCCGCCATTCGTACAACTGTCGTATGGTCAACGTAAGACGTAGCTACCCTTTTCGCGCAGCAACTGCTCATTACGCAACGGTAGCTACCCGTTTACGCAGCTCCTGGCCAGGTTCATGGCGGCCAAAGGAAACTGAGAAGAAACTAGTACAGGACATTTTTCATAGAACATTTCTCAGACCGGAGCTAGATCGTAAGACACAAATCGCCTGCTTTTACGTCGCCCGGTCGAAACATACATCGTCAGTCTTTATGCGGTGCGCCGTATGTACATGACCGTTCTCAACGCGTTTATAGTTTCTAATCAACGATATGGCAATATTCGACCTCCTGCTATGCCCGGAACGATACGCAACCAAAGCCGTCAGACTCAGTTTTCTATGACTAGCTGGACGTTGCTACAACGTCCATAGCGCGCGACGGCTTGGCGGCTCGACCAGGCCTGAACAAGCAGTCTCTAGCAGAGAGCAGATCAGGAGTTCGTGGTTGTCGCTTTTGGCTGCTTTTGCAATTACATGGGTGCATTCCCATAATCTTATGACGCCCTATGACACAATGCGTTGGCAAAAGGAAGAGCTCAAGAGGTGTAATAAACAACACTGCAGTACAGTGCATTTAAAAAAAAAGGATTGCTTCGCTAATTTTCGTTTCGCACCAGAACTGGGCCACCCCATACCTGGGAGGAGGCAGCAAAACGACAAACGCATTCTGCCAAGTCTTCGCACCCCTGCGGATAGAATTCCGAATAGTTGCACAAGCCAAGTAGGCGATTTTGCGCTGATCCAAATCGCCTCCCTTGCCTTGCCTAACTCTTTGCGCCTCGCATTTTCGTTATCTTAATTTGGTTTTGGAAGCGTCAGGCCGCGGGAAGATATGCCGCCGCCGCCGACGTCCCTTCGTGCGTCACTGCCGCTGCTGGCGCTGCTCCTGTTAGGCTGGGCGACGACCGCGGTGATCGTCCAGGGAAGCGATCGACAGGTGCGCGCGCTGACGAATGTGCAGTCGGTGCGTGACATGGCCCGCGCAAAGAGTATTCCACGTCATTTTACTTTCCAAAAAGGCCGACATGACGAAGCGGCTGTGCAACGGCTATGCAACAAATTTTCAGCGAATTTTAGCACATTACAGAACATTTCATCGCTCAGTAAGCGAACCATTTCCGCAGCATGGCGGCTGTGGTCGGAGGCGCTTGGTGCGGTTAAAGACGGCTGCAGTGGCGGCTGTGACGACTAATGTGACCAAAAATGCACATTTTATACCTTCATTCTACCCGCATCCTCAGCCAACTGTTATTCAATACATAACAATTTGTACATAACAACTTGCATCCCATTATCGTCGGGTATATGAAATCGTGCATTGCTATCTTATTGTCGGTCGTTGGATGGCCACTTCGACTTCAGTCTTGGGCTGTGACGAATTCAGTCGTGGGCGTACGCGCAACGGCCCGGGTTGGAATTTGCGGCGATTTTTACGTTCCTAAAGTTTCATCATAAGCCCAAATTATTGTATAATTCCGCTGGTAGGTAAACCCTTTTTCAACAAGTCTCTGAGACTACCCAACGCGCCAAACTTTGGTAGTCAATGCAGGTCAATGTCCAGACCGCCTTTTTTGTTCCGCCCTATCGCTAGCCCAGGTGAACAACGACCAGCAACTGTACGACGCGTTTGTCGATCAAACCGTCGGCAGCATCGGATTGGCTTACAATGACGCCAGTTTGGCGCCGTATGCGACGGCGCTGACGAATTATGTGAGTGCTGATTTGCCGTCCGTTGCTCTGTTCGCAGTACTTGCAAGCTGGCTGTCCCGACGCCCATCATCGTCCATTGCTGTGGAACGCGTCAACAGGCCTCGGCGCATCTAATACCTCTAATTTCAACCTGCACATAAACACCAATACGCCCGGTCGCTCATAGAAACGAAGAACACGCGACTCTGTTCATTCAAACTTTTGAGGAAACGCGGCAAACGCAAGCACTCGCTTACATCGTCTCTGTCCTCGGAGATCATCTCCCTTCTCCCCACCTCCCCTCCTCCCCTCCTCCCCTCCTCCACCTACTCCTGCAACTCCAACACCAACTCCATCAGCTCCATCTCCTCCAACGCCGCCACACAACTCGCCAGTGGCAACCCGCCGCTCCAAGTGCAGCGCAGCCTCAACATCTACGGGGCGCTGCCGGGCGCCAACCCCACCTTTGACTTCGCGTACATTGGGGGCGCTGTGTCGCTCGCGGCTGGTACCACATTCAAGCTGCAAGGTGCGGTGTACGATGTGCGATGTACGATGTACGACATACTTGCGGAAAAAAGACTTCTGCTGGGTCTAGAAAACAAGCTACCGGTGTGCAGTGCGCCCACTCGATGGGCTTCAATATACGACTTCTCAATTTCCGAAAGAAATGTGGCCGTGTTTTTTATATAGCGATGGACGGCTGACGTACTAATGCTCGTATAGACAATATGTATAAAATGGCCTTCTACTAACCTGGCTGGCGGCTGGTTCCTGCCGTACCTTTGGCCCAGCCGTGCACTACGTTTTTTGCCGGTTTCTGTCGTACTCCATCGCGTTTCGAGCTCAGGTTTAAGTCTCTTCCGTATGCAAGCACTTCGCGCGCCTGTGGGGCTGTTCACCACGTCACCGGGGGCCACCGTTGTCGTACAGGACTGCATTAACAACCAGCAGGTACGAATACGATCATCATGATGACAGGCGTTCCTCGACGCGACCGAGGGTGTCACCGTACTGCAAGAGCTACTACTACAAGAATACCTGGTGTTGTGTCGTGCGTGCGTGCATGAGCGACTGTGTATGCAATTGCAGCGTATAGATGCGCGCGTGGATGCGTGTACGTGTCTAACCCTAACAAACCCGCCCTTTCCCCGCATCTCAGCCCCGAAACCGCCTCATCCCACCTGACCTCGCCTTATTACTGATAGCTCTTGGTCTCCTTTATAACCTATATAATTTACGGCTTCCGAATTTCCGCCACTGCCGTCATGCCGCCATTTATTCTGGAGTCACTACTGCCCTATGTCCTACTACGACTGTGCCCTTTTTCCTCACCCCCCCTTTCCCTCACCCCCCTTTCCCTCACCCCCCTTTCCCTCACCCCCCTTTCCCTCACCCCCCCTTTCCCTCACCCCCCTTTCCCTCACCCCCCTTTCCCTCACCCCCCTTTCCCTCACCCCCCCTCCCCTCCACTCCTCCCCTCCATTCCCAGGTGTGTTGGCCCAGTGAGGCCGCACAGGTGTACTTCACGCAGGTGTTCACGAGGCCCGCGGACTTCCCTGGAGCCCAAACCGCCACCATCTGCCCGCCGAACTCGGAGACTACGTGCAACCAGTACACTTTCAACGGTGCGTGTGTGGATACCCATGAAGGAGAGGTGTAGCAGTTTCGGAGCTGCGGGTGCTTTGGTACCGCCGTGTGTGCATGGATGGTGCATGGTGGTGTAGAAAAAACTGGGAAGCTGACTCGGTGGTTTGTCTGTATTTGTATTTGTATTTGGGAAAAGCTGTTGGCTGGGTACGTGGTGTTTGATCCGCGGGGGGAGGCCACCTTGGTTGCTAAGGAAAGGGCACCTATGGGGGGAGAGAAAAACGCGCAAAAGACTTGTTAGGATTATATATAACCTCGCCGTGATGGTGGCGTTTGGGTGGTGGTATAGCAGGTGATGGGTTGCCTCGTCGTCATCAGAAGGAAGGGAAGGCTGTTTTTTTAAAACAAGAAACGAAGCAAGGTTGGTGAAAAAAATGGCCTTGAAAGGCCTAATAATAAGCAGGTTTGATGCGCGGTTTGGCTGTTAATGTTAAAATGTCTTCTTAGCCATCACTCGTGCAACGAATCTACTTAGTGACCTGCACCTGCACCTGCACCTGCACCTGCACCTGCACCTGCACCTGCACCTGCACCTGCACCTGCACCTGCACCTGCACCTGCACCTGCACCTGCACCTGCACCTGCACCTGCACCTGCACCTGCACCTGCACCTGCACCTGCACCTGCACCTGCACCTGCACCTGCACCTGCACCTGCACCTGCACCTGCACCTGCACCTGCACCTGCACCTGCACCTGCACCTGCACCTGCACCTGCACCTGCACCTGCACCTGCACCTGCACCTGCACCTGCACCTGCACCTGCACCTGCACCTGCACCTGCACCTGCACCTGCACCTGCACCTGCACCTGCACCTGTCCTTGTGTGTTGTGTTTGTCGACGAGATAATGCGGCATTTTGCAGATATCGTTTTCTTGGTGACCCCTCTCCGGAGTTTGGCACAGGCGGCTACAACATGCATTACGTCAACACCGTCATCAACTGCCAGACCTTCCCGGATCCGCTACCCGTGTGCCCCACTCTTGCCGCCGACGTGGGCACCCCCAGCGCCTACAACTGCCTTGCCATGGTACGAGGTTTTCCTCATACCTTACCTTTGGGGGGTTTGCTTTTCACGGGGGCAGAAGGAACTCGGGGTTTCGATGTCCCTTTCGATGTCCCCCAACTGGTTCTCTTCCATCATTGGACTTGGAAGAGAAGCTGCAACCCGCGTTCTCGTCCTTACTGCGGCCGCCCGAGTGACTCACCCATCGGTCGCGCCTTACTGAGGGTTCGCGCTTATTTTATGTAACACGGCTTTGTGTGATCGTGTATGGTACTTATAACTAACGCTCCTTAGAAATCTGGAATCGTTTTGCTCTTTTATGATATATCCCCTTTGCCTTTTGTCTGGTTTGCCTAGCGCAGGTGTACGACCCAGCCAACTTCGGGACCATATGCCCCACGTGCCCGTGCATCAACGGTTGCCGAAGAGCCTGTAGCAAACAAGGTTTTCCGGTCCCTGCCTGCTGATATCTCGGAGCGCAGCGACGAAGGGGAGGGAGGCAGGGAGGAAAGGGAGGGAGGCAGGGAGGAAAGGGTGATTTATGCTCGGCGGCGGTTCTCAGTAATGCACCCGTACGTCCTGCTGGCGCGTATGCGCAGTTATCAGAAATCCCCCACGCACCCTCCAGATCTGCTGTATGTATGTCCTAATGAAGCTCCGTACTGAGAGCAGCCACGCACAAGCGGCAGGACCCAATCAATCCAGGGGGGATTACACATACGGCTTGTGAGGGCCCTCGTTACACCTCTCTTTGGGTAACACAACTGAGGTGTAACACACACAGACACACATACATCTCAGCGCAGGACAGACAGGTGTACAAACAGACAAACTACAACGGCACACACGCACGCCAAGTCACCGAAAAGCGGTCTGAATGAGAATGAGGGAAGCCGACATACATATGTTGCCACTTGACACGGTGAATGGAAAGGGCTCCTTGGGGGATTGTAAACAAACGCAGCTACCAGAAACCCTAAGGCTAAGGCAGGCAGTTTGTTGCGGTTCGTTAAGCGAGATGTCCTGCCCCAATCCTGCAAATGACGAAAATGGGCTTCTCGAAGATTCGGCCATTGTCGTCATGCGTTATGCGTGGTGCATGGAGATATATCCGCAGTGGAGTTGCCAACCGGTTTCCAAGCCGGGCTCGTGGGCCTGAGTGACGCAGCTGCAAATGTCACGCATTCCACCACAGTCTCTTTATGTCCCAACAACGGTGTTGCTGCAGCAGCAACGAGTTACAAAAGCTATTAAGTTGGAAGCTGTTGGTGACGCTGTTAACATGATCACAGAGGCAGGTTGCGTAGTGTTTGTGGAGGGAGAGGGAGTTGTTGTGCATGGCCTGGGCCTGCGAGGGCGTTGGGCTGCGAGGGGGCTGCAGTACTAGAATGCTTTTGATGTCGTTGTGTAGACCTGGGTGCTGCCCCTCCTAGCTAGCTGTTAGTACCACTATCTAGTCATAGGTACCTAGCTGTAAGTACCACTCGCCAGTAATTGTAAGTTTACCACTCTATCTACCACGATGGCAAGCGGAGCCGCTGAGACAATAATACGTATATGGGTAGGTAGTGGTATATATGTGTGGATATATGTGCGGTCACAGCTACACAGAGACACGTGAGCGGTTCGAGACGCACGTTGATGTAAACTAGCCAGGTAAACTAGCCATGTAAACTAGCCTGTCATGCGAAGCAATAAACGAACATCAACAAATTTTAAAATGTAAGACGTAGTTAGAATATGGATAATATATAAAGCCCCAGTAAAACTGGTTTACAGTAATGCTAAGTGCCCCAAGTTCTCTGCTGTCGGCCAGTGTCTGCGTCGCAGGGTTGCTATCCGCGGATAGCATGCGCAGAGGCCTATAAAATTAGGCTTCAATTATGCATATATGTCAGAGTGTTCGCATGTCAAGTGTTATTGCATAGACCAAAAATGCCTTACCGACCGGCTTTGGCGGATTCCGGCCAGGAGCATGTGGTCGGGGGAATGCGGATAAGCCTGCTGTGGCTGTCCAAAGGTATAATGAATTATTTTTTAAATTGGATTGGATATTTTTATGGACGTTAGATCCTTGTCGCAGCAGCAGTTGTTACCATGGCTTATTGGTAGCCGAACGGACCTCCCTTGGTTATCATGAATTCGGAGCGTCTCGTTGTTCCTCGACCAAACCTAATGTTATACGAAATCACATAGGATTGGATTTTTCGACGGTATAAGGAATTATGCCTAGCCACGATTTGTTTACGGAACTTTATGAATAGGATCGTAAGCCGCACGTGTCCCGGCTATTTTATAACATACATAGTGCTTTTATCTAAACAATGAAGATGATTAACAACCAAGCTGGATAACAGGATGCGGCATGTATCAACGCACGGGGCATAATGATATGCAAGTCGCATGGTCGTATAAGAAGCCGTCCACCTAAAAATGAGGTCGATGGTTGCAAAGGCATCATTTTTTGGCGCTCATTGATAGTCATGGAGCTAGTGATATGGTAGACTACGAACTTGAACCGTCCCCTCAGGCCAGCACTGGCGGGCGTCTGTAGTCTACCGTACGGCAAAACGGATAAATGCTTACTGCAAGTCCGTTTATATAAAGTAATCAAGAATTAATTAGGTTAGATTGCTTGGGAAGCCTTGCTGAGTCATTGACCTCATAACCCTGGACTCAAACAGCATCCAGGGCAAGGTCAAGCGGTCCCAGCGATAGAAGGCTCCGCTTAGTAAATTTATCCCAATTAAATCCAAGCTGCCATCTTTCTATCTTGAGCAAAAAAATTGGGTGGAGTTTCCATCGCCACACTCTGCGACTTTCCTATCGTCTCTTGCACCTTCACGGTAGTAACTTCAGGGGAAGCTAAGGACATCACCATCAAGCATATACTTTCCTATTCCAATAAGCATCAAAGCCCAGCGTCTCTGAGCCGTTGAGACGCAGCTTTAGTGCGTTGCCAACCACCATGCGGCATACAAAATTATTGCTGCTGGCTCTTTTCGTTGCGGCTGCAACCCCAGCTTTTGCAAAAAGGTAAATTACTTATGAATTATAGTTTTCACCTGCCTTGAACGTGGTTGTGGCTTTGTTGGAATGTCGATGTCAGTTAGCTAAGATGGTCGTCCCAAACGGGTGTCTCCATACTTGGCCCTCAGAGAACTGCTACAAGCCTACCTTGAGATGTTTCCACCTTATGGTTGTACCCGCGACCCCGACCAGTCGCGCTTCCGGGTCGATCCTGCCTACACCGTGAACGGCAATAAGGTCTGCTTCACAGCGCGAGTCGTTCCGTGTGCCCGGCCCGGGAGTGCGTGCTGCAAACCTGACGTCGATTTCAACAAACTGGAGTTTTTTGTTGGTGAGTCTGAATGAATTGATCTTGTAATTGGGGTCCAAAAGTATCACCGCTGTATTCCACGGGCACACACTACCCTCGGGGTCTGGGGCTCGCTTTGACAGCTACTACTACATTACTGCTACGGTCGAGGCCAGTGAACCGGAGGAGACGAGTTTACTTCTCCTTCGCGTGGACACAAGCAAAAACATGCGTACTGCTGCAGCTGCTGCTGCCGTTGATGCAGGCGGTGCGAGGAGCATTATAGCGCTACATTTGCCGGTCCCTTACTACGCACCTGCCCGCCTACCTTGACGCCTACCTTAACGCATGCCTTCCTATCCCTTCCTATCCCTTACTGTCCCTTACTGTCCCTTACTGTCCCTTACTGTCTCTAGAACCATCTATCCGCTCCGTTGTTCCGCAGCTGGCCCCTCCGCACATCCCTCGAGGCCAGCATGCGTCGGGCGCGCAGATACATAACTAAATGTCAGACATGGCTGCGCAATCTCTCATTAAGCAAGCTCGCATCTGCGTATGTACCCAGGCGCTCATCCCTTTCCCACCCCAACCCACATGTGACAACTGGACGACGGCTCACACGCACGCACACACATACACACACACACACACACACACATTTTCATGTTTATGGCGTCTGCAATGCGTCGTTCCTGCACAGACTAGCCTTAAACGCATTTGCACACATCCCAAGCTTCAACATATGAACCCGAATTACCTGAAGATTTTGCTTGCCGTGCAATGCCCCTGCCTGACTCTGCCCTGGGCAAATCTTTTACCCCGCGTTCCCTCGCCTTCCCTGCCCCGTCGTTGCCAAAACAGGCACCACTTGCAAGGGCTCAATTGACCGTGTAACCGTCGACGGCGAACGCGCTCAGATGCCCACCTTCGAGCTGTATGGCGCCAAGCAGAACAAGGCGCTGTACAAGATGACAAACCTTAACCTCACCACTCGTACCGCAGAAGGCAAGCAGATATGCATCAACCTGGGCGGCCCATGCCCTACAATGCAAGATCTGTGCCCCCAAGGTGACGGCACATGCAGCTACTCGGTGGTCGAGAGCGGTACCTGTGATTGCTGCCCTGTGGGGTTGTTGGGCGCTTTTTCGCCGCCACCCAGCCCGCCACCACCACCGCCACCGTCTCCGCCGCCACCACCACCACCCAGCCCGCCACCACCACCGCCACCGTCTCCGCCGCCACCACCGCCACCCAGCCCGCCACCACCACCGCCACCGTCTCCGCCGCCACCACCGCCGCCGTCTCCGCCGCCACCACCTCCACCCAGGCCGCCGCCACCACCGCCGCCCAGGCCGCCACCACCACCGCCACCATCTCCGCCGCCACCACCGCCACCCAGCCCGCCACCACCACCACCACCCAGCCCGCCACCACCACCGCCGCCGTCTCCGCCGCCACCCAGCCCGCCTCCGCCTAGCCCGCCACCGTCGCCGCCTCCACCGGTGCCGCCGTCACCGCGCCCACCTAACCCACCACCGCCTTCACCGCCACCCCCCAGCCCACCCCCACCATCGCCACCGCCTCCATCACCACGGCCACCTGGCCCTCTACCACCATCCCCGTTGCCGCCATCTCCTCTTCCTCCCAGCCCGCCTCCACCGTCTCCTCCC
>NW_003307566.1:1323297-1323675 GCF_000143455.1 Volvox carteri f. nagariensis
CTTCGCCTCTGCCCCCTAGCCCTCTACCCCCTAGCCCTCTACCTCCATCTCCACTTCCTCCTTCACCTCTTCCGCCCTCGCCGCTGCCGCCATCCCCACCGCCACCTTCCCCTCGGCCCCCAAGCCCTCTTCCACCGTCGCCACCACCCCCGTCGCCACCACCCCCCTCACCCCCTCCGCCATCCCCTCTGCCGCCAAGCCCCCGTCCTCCGTCCCCTCCGCCTCCCTCTCCTCCTCCCCCGTCCCCTCCTCCTCCCTCCCCGCCTCCCCCCTCTCCTCCTCCCCCCTCCCCTCCACCCCCTTCTCCTCCTCCCCCCTCTCCCCCGCCACCGTCCCCCGACCCCCCGGAGCCTGCGAGCCCCTTTCCCCCCAACCTTC
>NW_003307566.1:1323836-1332689 GCF_000143455.1 Volvox carteri f. nagariensis
CCCGTCGTCAGCGCTCCGGAACCAATCGCCTCTACTGCCTCACTCTCAGCGCCGCGCCCTGCTCCGACCCGTCCAGCAGATGCTGCAACCAGAACCTCAGCAAGATTGAGTGGTGGACCAAGGACTCTTGCCGCGGCAGCGTGCGTGCAGCCTATCTGGACGGCGTCAAAGTTGACAGGCAATGGGCCAAGAAAACCTTCAAGCTGCCGCAGCTCAATATTGCGCAGGCCTCCATCCCACCCGAGGGCCTGGAGCTGTGCATTGAGCTGATCTCTACGGCTTCATGCTCCACACTCTCCACCTTCTGCTTTCGCGGCGATAAGGGGATGTGCACCTACTCCATGTTCAACAGCGACAAAAAATGCTGCCCTATCAACACCTACGCGGCGCTCCCCAGCCGGCGGCTGCTCTAATAAGGCTGAAGACAGTATAGCGCTGCTGCAGCTGCTGCCGCTGCCGAAGCTACGGCCATTGTTTCTAGCTGGTAGCTGACAAAGCGTACCTCGCTAACCGATACGCAGCAGCTGTATGTGTTCCTCTTCTCCGTTTTTCCTCAGCATCTGCTTCCCGCTGACCCTCGTCGTGCCTCCATTCGTTGCCCTTCTCCTCCTCCTCCGTACACATCTGCCGCCGCCCCCTTCTCGCCAGCCCATCGCATCTGCACGTCCGCCGCGCCGTACCCTGTTGTGCTGTGTTTTGCCGCGAGCCGCCGTATTGTGCTCTGCGCTGTGCTCCGCTCGCCCAGCCGAGAGACAATTGCGGCTGTGCCAGCGGCGGACCGTACCGTAAATGGTTGCGGTGGCAGCTGGCCGCAGCCGCACCTGTATGTGTGCGTGTATTTGCTTGTACGTCCATTCATTATGCGCATGAGTGTACGCTTGTATGCGTGAGTTGTAGACCGCGCCGCGCGAACGAGCAAGCGAGGGCACACTGCGCCAGGCAGCTATTAGTTGAAGATGAGCAATTTTTAAAATTAGTTGTAGCAACGGATTTGGTGATTAGGGGGGTGTACATACTCTAAATTTTGTTGGTTGTGGGCGCATACGAGTTCACGGGGGTGAGGACGGGAGAGAGATCGATGGTGAGGGCTCCGGCGTCTTTCTTCCCCGCACTCCCCCTCTTCCGCACTCCCCCTCTTCCCACGGACACCTCGCCGTGCTGCATTGGCGCCTGAGCCCGGAGTTCGTTGTTTCGGTTAATGTAGATAGCTTTTTGGCCGAGCAAGTTGATAGCGAGTTGATACCAGCTCTTACCGCCGCACCCTTAGGCATCCATCCCGTTACCATGACATCCACGCATCCTTGTGGTGTGTGTTTCAGCAGAGGCCTTGGCTGCCCTGTTGCACCCCGCAACGCGCATGGGTCCTAAAGTCCACGTGCGATGACAAGGAATGCAGGACGCCATGGACGGCCACGTGTCAGCCATACGCACGTGTTTTGTTCGGTGCTACAGTCGTATGACGCGACACCCGTATTAACACAAGCACGCGAAGGCTTTAACTCAGGGGACGGCAATGACTGCACCGACTTCCTGAGAGCCAAGCGACCGCAGCCAGGGATGCGTGCGCCATTCGGGGCGGTGTGTCCGGGGTGGTAGGGGCCGCCATTCCGTGTGTGTTGGGGGGATAGGGGGGAGTCGCCAGCTGGCACTAGGATGCGTGTTCCTGTCATCATGTTTGTATGATGTTATGTGGCCTCTGCAAGCTTCTACAAGCATATGACCCATCAGATAACAGATAGTCATTATTCATCATTTTTTGTGGTTGGAGTTATGGATGCTTTATTTATTGGCTGCTGTGTATATTCGCCGAATTCCGGTTGGGAGAAGCAACTTTGGTGGGCAGCAGCAGTGTGCGTGCGTGAAGCCTGCAAGGAATAAAGTTGTCATGCATGCATGCACGCACGAACGCTCCGCGCGCGTGTGTGTATGTGTGTATGTGTGTATGTGTGTGTGTGTGTTTGTGTGCGTTTTTGTTTGTGTGTGTGTGTGTTTGTGTGTGCGCCTGTGCCTTGTTGTCATCACTCGCGCACTTTTACCTCGAGACAAATCCCGTCGTGAAATTTTAACGGAATGCTCGTATATACTTCAGTCCCTGTTATGTTTCTGAATCAATGGACGTGTACGTTTAAGTACGACACCTGTACGTTCCACGCCTCCTACCCCAATACGGGAATACGAAACCTGCCATCGTAACAACGGAAGCAGCCCTATACATTGGAACAAACCGCATCATCAACATAACGCCCAACCGGAATAGGCCGCGTAAAAAAAAACAGAAACCCTCTCTCTCTCCAGGATTAATAAGTGCGGTGGATACACTACCGCATTAAGGGTACAATAGTCCAAGGCAGAATTATTGGAAGGCTCCGTGCTTGGAAATAGCAACTAGGCTAGGTGTTTGGGAACATGACGTGACGCTAGATAACCTGCCATCAGATATTGTTGTCGGAATAAATAAGGGGATAGAAGAAGTGATAAGTTATCCATCATAGGTTGATGCGGCTTGAAGGCTTGCGGCCCCCCACGAAACGAAATAATATGCGGCCCCCTGAGGGGAAAGAGTGTACTAGATGTCGTACAGTACGACACGTGCACCATCAATACACAGGCATCAAAATGCTTTGTGCGTGCCGAAGCATCTCAAGGGGCAGGTCTGCACACATATACGTACATACGTACACATGCCGGCCCATACGTCCGGCCCATACATACGTCCGGCCCATACCGAACAAACGCACGCGTACACCTGCTTGCATCATAGTACTTCTGTGTAAGCGATAGGTACTTCGTCACCACCTCGCGCATGCAATAACATATAAGATTTAAACATGCTCATGCACACGATTAATTTGCGATTTCCTGCGTGTTCCTACCCCCCCACACCACCAACGTAATCAGCCAGATGGTAGGTCACCCTGCTCGACCTACCAGTTAATGACTTCGCATGGTTTCGTTGGTAAAACTTGCCTCGCAGCTCGTCATCGCTCGCATTATTCACCGCAATAGCCAGCCGATTAGCACAGAAGAAGGGGCTATCACCATCAATTTTTTCTAGAACCGGAAAGATTCAATGACCGTCTCCTTCACATCTTCCATTCTCTCCCCTTGGAGGAAACCCTAAGTTGTCCCGACCCCATTATGGGTCACAGCTTGCACCAGGGTCAACGTGTAAAACCGCTGTGACGACGGCGACGCCGGGGCAGGTATCCTCCCTCCGGTTTACTTATTTTCTTGCTCGGCAGCTAGACAAATCAATATTGGCCTATGGTGGCAGCTCCCACAGACCCCATCATTCGTGGCAAAGCAGGAGACGCTGCAGCGTTTGTTAGGGATTGGGGGATTTTCACTCTGCAAATCTGGTGAGGCCAGCGGTGGCGGCGGCGCCCCGCCACTGCAACACTGCCATCATCATACCAACCATTCGGACATCCTGGCTGTGTCTTCTAGCTGCTTCTGCTTCTGCTGCAGCTGCAGCTGCTCCTGTACGTTCGCGACTTCGCTCCTTCCGAGATACGCTATGTCCTGGTCCCACAGCAGCTGCACTGGCCCTCCTGCATCGTCTTGCAATTGCCGCCGCCGCTGCTGCTGCTGCTGTTGTTGCTGCTGCTGCGTAGGGTTGCGGATATCCGGACTGACTAGTCCCTGAGTCCGCTTCATTGGTGTTGGTGTTGGTGTTGGTAATAATACTGCCACTGGCATCTGTGATGACGTTAGTGGCGGAGATGGCATCCCTTGCGGCAATGTCCAATTTTCGTACACGCTCTCGAGCTCCGTGCCCTGAATCAGAAGTGGCACATCGGAGAAGTACGACGAGCGCAGAATCTCGTCCATCGTACGGCGGTCATTGGGGTCCAGGCGCAGGCAGGACTCCAAGAGGGAGAGCAACTGGGGGCTGACGGGGCGGGAAACGTCGGCGTTGCGTGAAAGGCTGGCGCGCAGGTAGCCGTACGGGTCGTACGGCGGCAGCCTGCGTGTCAATGCATGGACCACGGGACACATGTCGCTTATGTCGCGAAACGCTTATTGAGATGTGTAGAGCCAGGATACATACCGGATACCCCGCCTTCCATGCCTCCCACACACCCACTCAAGCCGGCCCCCCTGTCACCCACGCACCCGCAGAACTTCATGATCCGTATCATCTGGTCCGCATCTGAGCTGCCGGGGAGCAGGGGCCGACCCGAGGCCAGCTCGGCAACTGTGCAGCCAAAGGACCAAACGTCTGCAGGAGGGGCGCATGCAACAGAAAATGATAAGCAAGGAAGAGCGGCAGGGAGGGAGAGCGACAAGGATTACTCCTCCTGCTCCTCCTCCTGACATAAACGCGTGCATCAGCGTGCATTGACGTACATATACCAGCAGGCTTCATGCTCGTCTACTTGTTTCTGTATCGGTGCACCTCTCCCTAGTATATTTTAGGTTGTGTTGTTGGCTCCTGGCTGCAGACAGGGGTTACGGTTGGATACCCCGAGAATTCAACCACTCGTGCTCTGACTTGAGGCCGTCGAGCAGGCGCGGCAGGCGCTTTATTCTGGAACACCCAGAACATGAATAGTGCAGGATTGCTAAGGGCTAACTGTTGCTAAGGGCCAACATAACAGTGCCGATACCTGTGACCTGACAACTGACACTTGCGGCTTCGGCTTGTTTATCATTATCAGCATCATCAGCAACATCAGCATCAGCAGCAGCAGTAGCAGCAGCAGCAGGCGACGACGATCTTACGCCGTCGTGTCTTTCGCTAATTGCGTCATGGAATATCTTCCTTTGCTTGTTTAGATCTTGGGATACCGGCCCGTAAAAGCATAATGCCACGTGATATACGTGTACGTACTACACACATGAACACATGTGTGCACATATACACACATACAAACAAACAGGTGGTGTGCAGGCGCGCACAATTCTGTACCTGCTGCGTATCCGTACAAGGTGCTGGTAATCACTTCCGGGGGGCGATACCAGCGGGTGGTCACAAAGGGTATCTGCCCGCGGTTGGGACTTTGGCAACCGTTCACAGACCTGATGGAAGGCGGGCATTAGAAACAAGTGGAGAACTAGGCTGAACAGGATTGATTATGTATAGGGTTGGCACGGGTACTATACTAGAAAAGAGTACTATACTATAATAGTACTATGCATAGTACTATTTACTATGCAGGGCTCTAAACTGGTACTAGTTTACGACGCTCGTACCGCGTTCGTACATAGTAAAATAGTATAGTAAAAATAGTACTAGATAGTACTAGATTTGGGTTTGGATAGTGTCCAGTACTAGTTGGACCAAGTCGAGATCTGCAGTCAAGCTGTATTTTGAAGGGCTATAGCCGCGTCTTCGAGCTGTGCTACGTAGTTATTGATGAATAATGTCAAAGGAATCCAGTATAAAGAATGGCAAGGCGATCAGAGGCTTGCATCCTGGTCCAGACGTCCCCCCTGAAGTTCTCCGTTCTCGGAACGAGCTTTTTAACAAGCTACGTAACCAGAAGAAGAACGCCAAGACGGGTAGTCTTTGGGACAACTTCGATGTGGAGTGGTGGGGTGGTCTACCAAAGCTAGTCTGCCTGTTCTGCAATGAGCCGCTCAGCGCCGTGAACCCATCCTTTACCAACGCGCACCACATCAAGCAAGGTGCTTGCAAGGCTATCAAACAGCGTGCAGCGTCACTCAGCCAGCAACAGCAACAGAGTGGAACCAGCTCTGCTGCGGCGGGCCCCAGCACGGCGGATCAGCAGGCCCTCTCCAAGCGCCGGCGCGGCATTGATGGCCAGACCCTCCTCCCAGTGATTCCCGCGACTCTCGTTGTAGTGCAGGAACTTCACTAGTATGGCGTCCGTGTGTTGTCTTGTCAACACTGGGTCTTCTATCTGTGATTATGTCTTTATGTGCCATAACACGCCTTGAGACATGGGGTTTGGGGTCCACCTACCGGGCACTGAACTAACAAAAAGTGATCTGGATGACCACAGCGATCTGCTTTCTCATGTCTAAGTAGATATTTAGAAAGAACAAAAGAAGACCTTTCCAACGGTGTAATTTTCAGGTACAACGGTTGGTCGTACACCCCCCTTCTACAGGGAGCGTGTACTTGCCTAGTACCACGGTCATGCTATTTCGATGTGGCTATACGAGACCGCATGGTCAAGCTCCAAATCTTTTTCATGAAACAATTGGTAGGGACTTCTGTACCACCCCTCCAGCTTCTGTTTATGGAGCTAGGTCAGATGCCGCTACAGCTGCACTGGGCTGAATCCGTATTTCGCTTCTGGAATAGTTTGGTGGAGGACACTAGTAGCGTATACCACAGCGCCTTTCGTCAGGAAATTCGTTTGGCGTTAGTAACGAATTTACAGTTTGATGGTTGGGGATCCAAAGTCATTCGTATCCTTAACCACTTAGAGCATGACTGGGGTGAGGAGGCAGTCGGGGGAGGCATTGATGTGAGGGTTAGACGTTACTCGGCTTGCAAGCTTGATGTCGAAGCGCTGATGGACACCCTTAGGACACGTGTCAACGACGACTGGGCAAATGATAGGCTAGCTGTGGACCCTAGAGTTTTCGTTACGGACGGTAGGAAGCCCGGCGTGAAGATGGGCCGCCATAAGCACTGGATGGGGCCACCGAAGCCGTACGCGGGTTATATCCCCCCGGCGCATCATCGTGCCCTAATCCGCTTTCGTTTGTGTGTCTCTGACCTGGCGGTTAACAGTGAGAGCAACAGGGCTAGGGAGCACCGCGTGTGCGCTGTGTGTCGTAGTAATGGTGCTATTGAGGATGAGAAACACTTCTTGGTAGAATGTCCGGCGATTATGTCTGCGCGTCAGAAGCTCTGGGACCTCGGTGTGCCCGTCAATGCGAACATCCGTGATATCATGCAAGTGGATGATCAGCGTGGTCTTGCAAAGGCTATTTTTGAGATGTTTCGCTCCCGGCATGAGCACCTAACTACCTAACTTTCTCGGCGGTAACAGGCAATTGTGTTTCAGAGTCAAATTGACGCTGTTCTTTCCCATAAACACCCGTTTTCTCCTTGCGAAAAACTTTCCTTTTTTTGTTTGTTTGTTGTGTTTAAGCAGCCCCTCGCAGAAATGTGTCCGGTCGTACTTCGCGAATAAAGTGTTCGTACATCGTCCCAAAAAAGCCAGGAGCGAATTTTGCCGCGCAGATGCGCGCGTGCGATTCACAAAATGCGCCTGTACAAGTGTATATAAATTTCTTGAAGGTGCGCCAGCGCATTGCGCAGGTGGTCTTGTTGGCCATAGTCGCACCCGGCATGCAGGCTGGACTATTGCGTGGCTGCTTTGCAGTATCTGAAAGCACCGAAAGCCTACGTCGTAGCTTGCAACACTGGGCTCGTGAAACTGCCGCGGAAGATGAAGCGGTCGGCGAAGAATCAGCCATAAGGCGCCTGCTTTCGGTAGCGCAGCGCATAATGCACATTGTTCCCACTAAACTCAAGTTACACTCTTACGAAATAAATAATAACAACGCAGAATTAGGTAAAGAGAAGAATCGCGAAAGTCGTTCAGAACCTTGCAAGTAAAATGGATGCCGCTGAGGGCTTGGAACAGCTTTTCGCAGCGCATTCGGCCGTGCCTGCGTTAGCCGTGTTGCAGCAACTACGGAAGGACTTGAGCCAGCAGCAAGCTCAAATTCTGTTTAAGAACCACCGGCATTGTCTTCAGATGGGAACATGTAGTTTTGGTCGGCGCGGGCGAGCAGCGTACGCATTGCGCACAGGTACCGAGGTGCAGCGTCTCAGGATGGATTTCAGCCAACAAAGCCTCAAGAGCTGCTGCACAACCACCGGTGTGTCTTCAGTTGGGCACGTGTAGTTTTGGTCGGCGGGGTCGAGCATCGTATGCATTGCGCACAGAAACCAAGGTGCAGCGCCTCTGTAACATCGCCAACATATCCGGTACGCGGTGGCAGGCTTGCCGAGCACGAAATGAAGGGGGGTCGCATCTCACCATTCAACTAAGCATGCATGTGCTCGGTTGAATGCTCGGTAGCATGCGAGTTTACCTATCAGGATGTTTTGTTGCATATATCCCTCCAAGCGAGAGGGCTTGGACCTATGCTGATGTTCGTTACAAGAAGTGAACTGAGGACTGATGCTACACGTCATGTATACGCGTTGCTTAGCTTGCAACGAGACGCGCCCACGATGAAAGCTTCAGCTACACTCACAATACATTATACTGCTACACTATTCTCTCCAGTCCTACCACATTGTATTTCACCGACGTACTTCTGCACCTTCCACATCACCATACAGCAATATAGCAATATAGCAATATAGCAACCATATAGCCACAATCACAACTTGCAGACTCAACATCATAACAATGACCGAACCGGGTTAACCCGGTCGGTCTATTTACCTTCAATAACTTTTCTGAGAACAAAGACATCAAAATGGCTCGCAACAGTTCAACGGATCAGGCCGCCGGTGTGACGGCGGAACGATCTGAAGCAACCATATCAATTTCCCTTCTTAGGGAAATTACGAAGATGGAGCAACCTTTTGGCAAACTTCGATCGCTGGCAATGAGAGCAATCTTTCAAGGAAACTACCTAGAGAACAGAAAGCAGGTAATAGACATTATGGCAGGACCGATTGGACACCGAATAGTGCAGACAGTACAACAGGAGCTAAAAGCTCCTTATGTTTTCGTCGGAGAACCGGTCGCTTGGGAAGCTCGCAACGACGAAGGAGTCGTTGGACAGATCAACGTCTACGTACCGGAGGAGTGGATACGCCCGTAAAAAACTTAGCGGACCATTGCGGACGAATCAATCTAGCAGATCTCCATCTAGGAGATTACCACATTCAAGATCTTGTAGTAGACA
>NW_003307566.1:1333182-1334236 GCF_000143455.1 Volvox carteri f. nagariensis
GAAATGGCAGGCAGAGCAGCCGCCGCCGTTGTACGAAGACAAGTACAACAACAGCAGCAACAGCAACAACAGCAACAGCAACAACAGACACAGCAACAGCAACAGCAAACACAGCAGCAACAACAGCAACAGCAACAACAACGACAGAACCAGCAACCACAACAGCAACAGCAACAGATACAGCAACAGCCGCCACAGCAGCAGCAGCGACAACAGCAGCAGCTCTCATACACAACCACCAATCAACCGGGACTACCGACATCAGCTTCTATCCCCAAAACTCACTCCATCACGCACCCCTTACTTGGCCAGCCGATTCAAGATGTGGCCGGAAATAGGCCAGATGAACAGCAATGGCAATTACAAAACAGACGGACGCATCGTGGAAACCCAATTCTGCCCACCGACCAACCTGTGCTGGGCAAGCATGCGGACAAACCAACGTCACGCACGTCATCTCCAGGGGTCAGTCCCCAACACAAGAGGAGGGACTCGGTAATAAGCCCGCCCAGGTTTCATGTTCTTCCACATGACGACCCGGGTGACCTCATGCAAGTCGGCGAGGAGGAGGAAGTGAGAAATATAGTAGTAGTCCGCGGGAATGGGGATACGGAAATACCCCCTAGGTAAATGGGGCGACGGACAAGATGCAGGAGGCCTAATAATAGACCCCTTCGCATAGCGTCCCATAATGTAGCAGGTTTATTCACGCATTCGGCATTTACTCGTATCCATGCTGCGGCTAGAGTATGGGCCCAACATAGGTTAGATGTCATTTGTTTACAGGAGACACATCATATGGGAGATGGAGACCTGACAATTCTCACTAGAGAATTGCAATTCGCGGCTCAGAAAATAGGGATACCGGGATGGGATATAAGAGCACAATCCCCCACGACCAATGCCCGGACGGCTGGAGTGTTAGTGCTAGTGCGCAAAGATCTTTATCGCGACTTTAAAATAATACAAACACCGGCACGACTACTTCCGGCTAACATTCCCCAAGGCCGTAGCGCGTCGGTTTCGTTCACGTGGTGTGGTCACCGTATTCATT
>NW_003307566.1:1337102-1369602 GCF_000143455.1 Volvox carteri f. nagariensis
TGGGAGTGCCTTGGTTTGGATTAATCGTTTTACCGCCAGATGTTCAGCGCATTGTGACAGCGTTGGCATACCTTCCCNCAGTGGAAGATGTTGATGACCACCCGTTAGTTCCTAATGCGTGGTGTTGGAATTTGCCATTGTGGGGAAACCCTGTTCTTCCAGAAAAAAAAATTGAATGTCCAGTTAGATAACATCCGCCCGGGACTAGAATTTCGTCATCAAGCCCTCCTGGGCTGTAAAGCATTGCATACGTTGGGAGATGTTCTTTGCGCGCGAGAGGCCTTGGATGGAGTTATGAATGCAACGGACCAAGCAGGCCTAGCAATACGCAAGGCTTGGCATCAAATAGTGGATAAATACCTCCAACCGCAAACCCCACTAGCTAAATCCCTGTGCACCTATCGTAAATGGCAGGAATGTATGGATGCTATTGCCGCTCTTCTAGATGATATTCCAGCGAATTGGAGACAGGCGGCTAGTCTTTTGTTGCCGCTGAGTGTAGAATCTAGGGAAGCGATGGTGCCCCCTATTGAGTCGGTTACTCAAACCCTAGTGTCGAGGCTTGGTTGGAGATGGGGTGTAGGGCCTCCAATCCGATTCCAACAATTATCCGTTAAAATAGCGACTAATATGCAACTTTCACCTTTTTCGATGGCTCGCCGTGTGGCCCATACCCTTTTCATCAAAGAGGCGACGGGTTCTTCTGAGATATTGGATGAAGCTATTTTTCTTTTGCAACGGACATTCCATCGTTTATGGTTTCATTTACGGTGGGAAAATGAACAAAAAGAGATTTGGTGGCGTCTTGCGGTTGATGGGGTGCCTATGTTAGGAAATTCCCATCTTAGGATGTCGCGCCCAACGATATGTGGTTGTGGAGGTTATCCAATAGGTTCAGTGGGAGGTGTATCCCCTCGCTATCATCATTTCTGGGCCTGTCCGGTGGCACAGGCAATAGCAGATCAACTTACTCTTTCAATAGGATTGCCAGTCTCAAGGGAGCAACTTTGGCTTATCCAAGCCCCACAATCAGTGCAACAATGTGTTTGGGATGTTGTGGCTCTTGCTGCGGTGTCAGCCATGGAGCATGGGAGACGTTATATGGCTGCAAACATGAAAACCAACCCGGCACTGTTACCTGGTCCTTCCCTTACGGAAGAAGCAATTTGTCGAGTTATTGTTGATTTTTGGGGCCGCATTCAGGGTTTCGCAGCTTTAGGAATTCCACGAAAAGGTTGGGAATCCGTTGGCGCACATCACCCCTTTTTGAGGATTATATCTGGCAAATTGATTTGTTCGCGAGAGCGGTTACCGATGAGAGGTTAATTATCTGAGATGATAATCTTTTGGTATATTAGTCTCTACTGCAGTGCACGGCCAGCTGGCCCGATGGCTCTACTCTTCGGGAGTCTGGAGCCCACTGTAACAACCACACACACCATACGTGCTTTGGAAACGCGGGCAGCTGCTTCACAAGGGCCCCCATCTTTGCTTCGTTTACTTTTTCTCTTTTTTTTTCCCCTATCGACGGCGCTGTCAAAGCGGTTCATGAGCCTCCGGGTTCGTTTGGGCCGTACGAGCTCGCTGAAGCTTGTAACATCCATCCATCCATCCATTGCCTAGTAATAGTATCATAGTACTATATTACTATATATAGTACTATTTCTTACTATACTATACTATTTGGGAAAATAAATATAGTATTTTTGCCAACCCTAATTATGTGGACTGCAGCAAACAAGAAGCGAATTGCATAGCGTCGCGGATACTGTTAATGCTCTACGTGCGTATCGTACATGTCTTCAGTACCCTGGCCTATGTGCGAACACACTCGTCACACCTCGTTCGCACCTCGCCGAGCCGAAGTCGCACAGCTTGAGGACCCCAGCATCGTCCAGCAGCAGATTGGCGGGCTTGATGTCGCGGTGGATGATCTGTGGGGCACAGGAGGCCGTGAAGGAGTACGCAGTATGAAAGCGTCATCTGAGTCAGCATTATCACAATCAGTAGTACATGATTTCACATCCGATTGTACGAAAAACAAATGCGGCATCAGCAAAAACCACCCGTCTATCGCACCTTTTTGTCGTGCAGGTGCTTGATTGTCTGGGCCAGCTGCCACGCCAGCAGCTTCACTTCGGGACCGGACAGGCCGCCGGAGGCCCCCCGGGTTCGCAGCTCCGAAGACAGACATCTGCAGCAGAAAAGGTGGATGGCATCGATGTAGTGTATACACACCGTAAGGTGCCCTCGGCCCTACCCCTCCTTTCCTTCCCTTCCTTGGCAACTTGGCCCCTTGGCACCTCACCTCCCCTCACCTCACCTCACCTGGGCACATACTCGGTGACCAGGCGGGGCCTGCCACTGGAGCCCACAGGGGCCCCCACCAGGCCAACAACCATGTTGGGGTGCGGTTGGGCAGCGCTGAGAACCGAAAACTCGCGGTGCAGCGGACGGGAGCCCTGGAGGGTTGGTATATATTATATATATCATGGGTGGATGAGGGTCAGCGGGTTCGGGCCACAAAAATAGAACCGCGGAAAAATAAAAAACCGTGTTGGTTGGTTGCAAGCTTGCGATTGATCATGTTTTGGGGCCTGATGGCATCATCGTGCGCCTCATCGTGTTGGGCGACTCATCGCTGAGGATGTGACAGGTTGAAATCCCTTTAACAGCTGAAAAAGTGTTTTGACCTAGTTAGGGTTTGATAACGTCCTCCACCTCAACCAACGACTTCCGTAAACACCGTACACTACTGCCAACCCGCCCTTTTGAGTCTTCCGCACGCACCTGGACCCCGGCATTGTGGAAGCCCTTAACTGCCATAGGGCACGTAGCGCATCTGCTTTGTCCGCCGCCACTCATGCCAGCTGCACCCACGTAAGGGCGCCTTTCTCCTCCACCTCCTATCTCGGTAGCTCCATCGCCTTTTCCTGTTGTCGTTGCTGCTGCGTTGACGTCTTCGTCGACGAAGCATGGAATTGGAATGTCGGCTAGCGATGTTCCCATCCCCAGAGCTTGAGTGGAATCGAACTGCATCATTAGGTCGCATTACGAGCGACAAGCAGCAACAGGAGAAGGGTAATGAATAAGCATATGATGCTGGTCGACTCTGAAGCCATGAAAATAGGCTGGCTCATCCTCTATCCGGTGTGCAAGAGGGATACGTATAACGAAATAGAAATGCAACAGCATTTGATTTGAAGGTGTTGTTATAAATTGGAGCGCTGTCGGCGAAATGAGATTGTACGTACGAAGCTACGAACGGTTAGGCGGACTCTCCCTCAAGTGCGCCACGAGGTCGCGACAGGAAGGGCCAATATGTTTGTAAAAGTTGTGTTTCGTTATCTTGTCATAATTCGGATTACATGGGTAAGAATGGTGCGTTGCGGGAAGGGTAGCTGTGGGTAGCGGAAGCCAGGGCACCGTCTCAGACCATCGCTCCGCGCCTTACCTGTCCTACAGACATTTATATGTTAATCTTCAATCGGGTACTCCTTAACAATTTTTAGTAATTAAATTAAGGTGTGATCGCGAGCCAATCGAATGAGGTTCTAAAACACCGTCACAATTATAGATGAGTCTTGTTAGTATCTCTTTTATCTTATTTATAAATACGAGAAGCTTATCTCATAAATTATTAAGACATACGAATGCAGGGAGACGCGGACACTCGTGATACCGTCGTCATTATAACCTCAACGACCTAATCAGTTGAGCTTGATTATGTCTGTAGCAGTTAGCAATTATGTTGCGTATTCGACTACTAACTCCGTATTTTAAATGTATATAGATAATACTTCTTGCATTGGAATGTCTGGCTCCGGTTACTGATTGCCGCAATGGGCAGCCCGGCAGCGCATGTTCCGGCTGTCCGCCAACAAGCGCACTACTACCAGACGGGGCCGTGTAAGAACAAATTGGCATAAGATTTATAACTACATCTTAACCCATGATAACCAAGAAGATTGGTCGCCATGTCGCATTTTCGCTTACCGGCATCCTTTCCGCTTGTACGGACTAGGCCTTCTCACAGGCTACTGGCGCCTTCATGACAGCTTTTATTGGTACTTCTCCTCACGTTGCAGTTGCAGTGGGGATATATAAACGTTGGTCTAAAGGGCCATTAGCTAATTGACGCAGCTGTCGGACGCAACGCTTCCGTCGTCAGGCCCCAGCCCGATGCAGCAACACCACAGATGCTCACGTCGGACACCCGGCCTTCCGCCACCACAACAGCTCTCCATTGACACAGGGCTGGATCCGGGAACTACTTCATTTCTCCACTGTCAGTGGACTATTGCGCAGCTTGGAGGGTTGTACCACATTCATGGGCAGCCTTGCTGCGTCTTAATATGTCGTATACTTGATGCCCCCATATACTTCGTGCCCGCGTAGCTGTGTTGTGGTTGAATTCGTTGGACTGTGGGACCCAAGCAGGCAATGTGGGCCCCAACCTTTCACACTAAAATATTAGTTCAATCCTGGTTTTGAATTAATCCGCGGATCTCACACTTCTTCGCACTTCCGTTACCCCCTCGCGCTCGGCAACCGCGATTGGCATCGATATATATAGCCTATGTTCCAGCTTGTTAATTGTAGTGAATCTTCGAGCTCGCAAACCCTGCTGCTGCGAGTTGCGCGCCGCTGCTGGCACGTGGCTTACGAGTCACCCAGATGGAGCTCGAGCCCAATCACCCAATCCCCAATATCTTTGCAACCCTCCTGGAGGATTGTTTCGGCATGGTGTACTGATTCATAACGAACTGCTGCCGCCCAGGGTAGCTGTGAAGCTGCCGCAGGAAACGATTTAGAAGCTCGCTGGGCGAGTCTGTCGGTCGGGAGTTGCGTGCGTGTGCGCGACCAAGTGCCACTTATTGGTGGCATCCTCGCTTGTCGTATAACAGCGGAAGGGCAGCCAGTCCCTCCGCTCGATGAAATGAATAAATATATTCCGACTATTAAACTTTTATGCTTTGCTTATGTGCTGGGTAAGTAGTCGGCCACGCACTTTGCCAGGCTTAGGTCCAAACCAACTAACTTCGCGTGTCGAGTTGCCTTCATGGCGATATGAGCGTTAGACGGCATCATGTATCTGGATCTTTGAATCAAAAGTTTATTTGACGTCATCGCATTATCTCTCTCACAGTCATTGAGCCAACGGCAGGTGTGCATCTGCAGCCGGGCAGCTGACTGGCATAACGCCAGAGAATTATGCGCTCTCGCTTGACTGGTCGAACTTTGCATTTGATTGGCCCAAATTGGCCGCTGCTGAGATACTTCTTGTCCCTATTACGTTGTAATAAATGAGGGTCCTTGCAAGGGGCTCCTTGCTGCGCTCATTTTTATCTACAAAGTAAACTCAGCATTTGGGTGATGAGTGCGGCCACGTATTTGCTGCCTGAATTGCCATGCACGGTTCCGGAGCCATTTGCCTGGTTGCTTGGTTGCTTTATTCGCTGCTGCTCACCGGTTTCGACTTAACCCCTGAGATCGATTGGCACACACACGTACACACGTACACACATACACACATACACACATACACACATACACACATACACACATACACACATACACACATAGACACATACACACATACACGCATACACACATACACACATACACGCATACACGCATACACACATACACACATACACACATACACACATACACACATACACACATACACACATACACACATACACGCATACACACATACACACATACACGCATACACACATACACACATACACACATACACACATACACACATACACACATACACACATACACACATACACACATACACACATACACACATACACACATACACACATACACACATACACACATACACACATACACACATACACACATACACACATACACACATACACACATACACACATACACACATACACACATACACACATACACACATACACACATACACACATACACACATACACACATACACACATACACACATACACACATACACACATACACACATACACACATACACACATACACACATACACACATACACACATACACACATACACACATTCCTTGAGAAATTTGAGGATAGCACTCCGTCCAGCTCGCAGCTCATCAGCCTGTAACCCCACCGACAAGCGGAATCCGCCGCCGTGCCTTGACACTCGCAGTCCGGAAGCCCAACCTGGAAACAGACAGCGTCAGCTGCTTTAAACCACAGCTTGTCAGCTACGGGCTGCAGCAAAGCAGCTGCGTGTTTTGACCAATGGAGCACTAGCTCCGTACTGTTGCCTAGTCGTGCCACAAGCACCGGGTAACAAAGAATGTTCCTATAGGCTGTTGAGCCGGCATTTCATTTTTTTACCAGCACTCCTGCCCACGATATTGCGTCAGGCAGCCACCAAGTTCTGGGATGGGAGACTAGCAGCGGTTCCATTTCCCCTAGCACGGAATACAGCTACGCTGCTGGAACTACTCTCAGCCTTCTCAGTCCATGCGGTGAACGACACGTATTGCCTCGTGTGACAGATGTAAGCTGTCTGCACGCTTGGCAAGATTGAATCAGCAACGCCTGGGCTTCTAGAGGCACATTACCTTTATTTCATTTTTTAGCGTTGGGTCAAAATTTTGATGTTGCCAAGTAGCGGCTGGCGAGCAGAGTCTTAGAGCGGTAATGAACTTTTGAACTAGCTGTGGCCTGGTGCTAGCTAGGTAGCTAGCTAGGGTCGATGCACATCAACTCTCCGCGTGTATCAACGCGTGCAAAAGCCGTAATTTGTGTATATCCATCGGCCGACAATCCGCATGCCAATACGTTCAATGCCCTGCATTTTCAAATACTTTACGGTTTATGACTTCGATCTATCTTACATTGTAAAAATAATGTGAACTCCGTCATTACGCAGCTAACCAGCCACCCGCCAGCCTCCCGCCTTTGCGTGAGCTACCTGCAGCACAGATTATCTTTAAGAACAGTAATAACGAATCGAATGAGAGTCTTATTAAATACATGCGAGAGCATGTAATAAGCCATTTTTAGGCTCCATCTGCAGCAACTGTCGACCTAATCACCGCTCGTCAGATGGCACAATAATGTTCTCGCGTGCAGTTAATAAGACTCCACGACTGGTTACTACTACTCTTCAAGCCCCCACGTCGCACCACTACCAGGCAGGCGGCCGCGGCCGCCGCCTCGCTACCGCCAGCAACTAGCAAGCACACATCAACAGCAGCCAACCAAGCCGCGCATAATAACCTGGAATCAGGATCCTGCCCTCGCCACTTGCATAACATCTCACTCGCGATATGCGGCGGTCGATCTATATCGTCAAAAATGTCTGCCAGTGGATACGCTCTCCAGAAGTAATTGACGTGATGTTCATCACCTGGCCGCCTTGGGGGCGTAGATAAATATTGCTTTGCTAAATATTGCGTTCCACAGGAATAGGTCGATAATTGCGTATCATACATCTGAGGACCTTGCAATGCTATTTGATCAGTTCGACAGAATTGATCTTTCTTGGCTGGAACAGGCATGAATTGAAGGTAGGAGCGCCGAAGATGAACGTAAATTGCTGAGCGATGAATGCAGCGGCACCTAGCGCCGCCGCCGCCCACCGGCAACGTCAATATAACCGAACAAATACTCCCGCAGCCATGAAAGTCGCTCGGTGCAGTTTTCTTACTTATCCTTTGAAATCCGTACCTCAACTAAACAACGAATAATAATCGAATCAAACAACTAACAAATAATGAAGCATTGAAATCGCTTTGGGGCTCGTAGTAAAATATACTCTTCTACCGTTGTATCGAGCTGCAAGATGGAGCTAGCAGCTAACCAAGAAAGGCACCCCCTGGACATTAGCGATAAGTTCCCAGGGTATTATAATTATCGTAAATGCATGCGTCCCAGCATTACGCATGTGTATTACTTGGTACACAGAACGGCACACATATCAACTGCAAATACGCGTGGAGCACTCCACCCGCATCTCCAGAGGCCTTTTCAGCTTCCGGGCACTACAGCGTGGCTAACTACTGCTGGGTAGCTAGCTTGTGCACGCTGGGCCTGTCGGACATACATACATACATACATACATACATACATACATACATACATACATACATACATACATACATACATACAGTATTAGGATGCAGCAACATACGCTACGACGTGGGTAGTCTAAATTATTACTAGATTATCAACACGGATTGATACATCAGATCGAACATTGCGGCTTCCCAAAGCAATGAATTGCATTGTCGGCGGTCTTATGAGGTGTTTCCACTTGGGATTGGATTGACGTCACAGGTCAGGGCACGGAAGTCCTTGGCAGGAGCTCATACCACATAGTTTCGCGCCAAAGGTTGTGAAGGCGAGGTAAGTTAGCCAATAAAAACTTAGTCGCTCACGCAACCAGGTATCGATCGAGGGGGGCGATAGGGTTAAGTAGCGATGTTGTTAATCCGAAAAGAGAACAGCCCCCATACGGTGAGAATCAATTAAGGATAAGTATTACGATAAAACTCCGACGCGCCCGAGTAAAGTGGGAGACAGAAATGTGCACAAGGAAGCGTGAGGGTGTATCGACCGCACGGACTCTAACAACTGACACGCGACTCTAGGAACAACATCAGCCTCCCATCAGCACGCAGAGTACATGCGCGGCGCCAATTGACACCGACTGTGCCGCGTTAGTTGTTAGTTGTTTGTTGCAACAACCTATCAACGCGCCGCACGCTAATGCAGACGTGGGATGCATGTCCAGAAGGAGTAGTAATGCTAATGTAAACCCCCATCGACATGACGAGATCGGGCTACATGCCGGATTGGATAATTTATCATTTTTTGTTTGGGGGGCCCAACTGTTGTATCACACACTACTAATACAACAGTATCAGTACTTTTCTGTGGTCGTACATGGCACGTACGACTGCAGAAAAGTACCTATCGGCCGATGTCAGAATATTCCGTGATACGAACAGAGGATACAACAGCAACCAAAGTAGTCGCGGAGCTCATACCACATAGTTTCGCGCCAAAGGTTGTGAAGGCGAGGTAAGTTCGCCAATAAAAACTTAGTCGCTCACGCAACCAGGTATCGATCGAGGGGGGCGATAGGGTTAAGTAGCGATGTTGTTAATCCGAAAAGAGAACAGCCCCCATACGGTGAGAATCAATTAAGGATAAGTATTACGATAAAACTCCGACGCGCCCGAGTAAAGTGGGAGACAGAAATGTGCACAAGGAAGCGTGAGGGTGTATCGACCGCACGGACTCTAACAACTGACACGCGACTCTAGGAACAACATCAGCCTCCCATCAGCACGCAGAGTACATGCGCGGCGCCAATTGACACCGACTGTGCCGCGTTAGTTGTTAGTTGTTTGTTGCAACAACCTATCAACGCGCCGCACGCTAATGCAGACGTGGGATGCATGTCCAGAAGGAGTAGTAATGCTAATGTAAACCCCCATCGACATGACGAGATCGGGCTACATGCCGGATTGGATAATTTATCATTTTTTGTTTGGGGGGCCCAACTGTTGTATCACACACTACTAATACAACAGTATCAGTACTTTTCTGTGGTCGTACATGGCACGTACGACTGCAGAAAAGTACCTATCGGCCGATGTCAGAATATTCCGTGATACGAACAGAGGATACAACAGCAACCAAAGTAGTCGCCAGCCGCTCTGTCCTGTCAGGGCCAACAAGTAGATAACCATATTATGGACCATAAAATGTTTTGATTTCTGTACGGCGCAACCCGGTGCAACAGGATGGACGGGTCCATGGTGCCTTCCTAACATATATACCAGGGCACAGTCTATCGACGATCACATACTTTATAGACCTAGTTGGTTGCTAGTCAAGTGCTAGTCATTTCGCGATTATCCCAGTGACAACAACAGGTGGGGAAGAGGTAGTGAAATGGGGGTGGCAATTAGCATGCCCAGGGAGACACAGGCCGCGGCGGTGATGGTCGTGATGGTGATGGTGGTGATGATAATGGCGGCGGAGGTGGCGGAAGTGTTGTTGGGGTAAGCGGCGGTGATGGGGCCGAGGGCACGGCTCCCGTCCTTGAACCGGGAATGCGCGGCGGGCTCGCCATTGCAATATGTTTGCTACTGCTCCATTTGCTGTTGATCTTGAAGCAGCCGTTATTGCAGGCGTTATTGTTGTTGTTGCTGTTGTCAGCACTCTGGACGCCACGTAGGCTGATGAACGGCTCCACCTGGATGTCGTACAAACAGGCCAGCTCCGTGCCCTGAATCAGGAGTGGCACATCGGAGAAGTACGACGAGCGCAGAATCTCGTCCATCGTACGGCGGTCATTGGGGTCCAGGCGCAGGCAGGACTCCAAGAGGGAGAGCAACTGGGGGCTGACGGGGCGGGAAACGTCGGCGTTGCGTGAAAGGCTGGCGCGCAGGTAGCCGTACGGGTCGTACGGCGGCAGCCTGCGTGTCAGTGCATGGACCACGGGACACACGTCGCTTATGTCGCGAAACGCTTATTGAGATGTGTAGAGCCAGGATATATACCGGATACCCCGCCTTCCATGCCTCCCACACACCCACTCAAGCCGGCCCCCCCTGTCACCCACGCACCCGCAGAACTTCATGATCCGTATCATCTGGTCCGCATCTGAGCTGCCGGGGAGCAGGGGCCGACCCGAGGCCAGCTCGGCAACTGTGCAGCCAAACGACCAAACGTCTGCAGGAGGGGCGCACGCAACAGAAAATGATAAGCAAGAAAGAGCGGCAGGGAGGGAGAGCGATAAATCAGAGGATCACTACAATAATGCAGCTGCGGAGGAGAGAGCGGGTTAGCGAGACCTTAGGCAAGATCTGGAAGATTTGACTGCCGTGCAAGCCCGTGCACAGGTCCATGTCAAGCCCACCACGAAAGGCGCCAAGGGCTGCCCCTGGCTACCACCTACCTGCCGCAGGTCCATGGCATTGCTTAATGAGGATCTCCGGGGCCTTATAACGCCGTGCAGCGACCCTAAGGACCGCATCCGCATCTTTATCGTAGGGGACCTCGCGCATTGACGATATGAACCTGTTGCCGAGTCAAGGTCGAGGGTCTCAGTGGATCAGATCAGTCATGATGCGTGTGTAATAAAACCTACAGGCGCTCTGCCGAAGTTTCTAGATGTGCTGAGACATGTCGACACTGTTGAAGTGTGTCGGGATGCTTCTATCGAAACGTATCGAGACATTGAGGCTATTCAGGCTTTTGGCGATTCGATGGAGAAGTATACACTCCGGGGCCAGGAACCCCGGTGTGTGCGTTACGTTGCCTAGCGATGTCGGGGTTGGGAGGCGATTGTCAGCAACCTGCCAGTATTATGATCTCAAGTATACACGCCTGTGGCCCTTATCCGTGTTGCCAGCCTCAACCCCAAAACCGCCCACTGTCGTGTGGTAGGAGATCAAGCCAGCCCGCCTAAACGGTGTATGTATGTAACTGTGGCGCATAGCCACTATATATAGCCGGGGCCGGGCTCGGACCCTGCTGAAAAGCTGGACTTCTCGAACCAGTTTGTCCCAGCCCGGAATCGGTTCTGTGATCTTGTAATCGCAAAGCCGGTTCCCGAGGGGATTTTGCTTTTCCGGAAAGAAACCTGGTTACCTAACCAACAACTTTGCCAAGATATCATCTACAATCAAGGCGGCCTCCCGTTACAACCTTGCACGAAGATCACACATGGCCAACACACGCCAGCCCATGCCATCCTAAACATGAGACACAAACAGAGATGCAAAGAGCGCAACATGTCTGCCTAAGCCACCGTTGTAGATGTAAACATGAATGAGTCCTAGAGCATCTCATCTCTTAGGATGCATGACCGCATCCCACATTACACATTTTTGGCCAGCAGTGTACCCTGGCCTATGCGCGAACACACTCGTCACACCTCGTTCGCACCTCGCCGAGCCGAAGTCGCACAGCCTGAGGACCCCAGCATCGTCCAGCAGCAGATTGGCGGGCTTGATGTCGCGGTGGATGATCTGTGGGAGGGGGGTGCACAGCAGGGGGGGGGGGAAAGCAGTCAGACAGTACGGCAGGTGTATTCCTATTAGTGCGGCATTAATGCGGTTGGTTGTACGAAGAACAAATGCGGCATCAGCAAAAGCATGCATGCAAAAACCACCCAGCCGTCTATCGCACCTTTTTGTCGTGCAGGTGCTTGATTGTCTGGGCCAGCTGCCACGCCAGCAGCTTCACTTCGGGACCGGACAGCCCACCGTAGCCCCGGGTTCGCAGCTCCGAAGACAGACATCTGCAGCAGAAAAGGTAGATGGCATCGATGTAGTGTATACACACCGTAAGGTGCCCTCGGCCCTACCCCTCCTTTCCTTCCCTTCCTGGCCCCTTGGCCCCTTGGCCCCTCACCTCACCTCGGCACATACTCGGTGACCAGGCGGGGCCTGCCACTGGAGCCCACAGAGGCCCCCACCAGGCCAACAACCACGTTGGGATGCGGTTGGGAAGTGCTGAGAACCGAAAACTCGCGGTGAAGCTGACGGGAGCCCTTAGGTGGCGAGAGGGAGGGATACCCGGGGAAATGTGCAGGTCTTGCAGGGAAAAGGAAAAACGCCCGCAAGCCTACAGACATACACACAAATCACACGCATAAACACACACACACACACACAGACACACCTGACAATCCTTCGGCCACAATTCGGCACTAATACTTAGCCATTGCTCCACAGACATACACGCACCAGTGACCGAACGAGTGCCAGCATATATGTGCCTCGACCAGAGAGGGCAGCCACATCACATATAGCTCAAACTCTCAAGCGATGCATCTCAGTTGCCTATTGCCTAATTGATAACTCACCAACTCCCCCTGGTACGTTTCAAGGTAGCTTTTGACTTCCACAAGGTGAGGCTGCCGGTCCACGGTGGAACCGCTGGCAATGCTGTGCATGGTTGAGGAGTCCGTGTACGATACGGAAAGGATGGCCGCCGTCGATGTTGTTGATGGCGGTGCTGGTGATGGTGTTGGTGACGGTGTTGGTGATGGTGTTGGTGATACTGATAATGGTAAAGATACGGCGGTGGCGTCTGCCACCACATCCTCGAAGCACAAAAGCATGATGGCGGCGGTTCCAGAATCTAACGGCCAGAGAGGTGCCCCGTACTGCAATTCCATCATGTTACAGGAAGAGGAATTGGCGGGATGTGTTAAGGCGCGGCAGGTTGAGTCACGTGTAGGTGTTGGGCGGGGCCACCGGTGTGCATCAGTAGGTATAGGATGGCAGGGAGTTAGATGGCGGTTAGTTGGCAGCCAGTTGGTGGTTAGCTGGTGATGTGAGTTGGTAAGGGAGCCTTGTGATAGTGGGGAAGAAGCAATGGAATAACGGACTAGCATGAAGTGGGCATTCCACGGACGCATTGAAACGTGCGGCTGGATACATGAAATAATTAAAATTTGAATACAGGTGCTATTAGGATTAAGAAAGGCTAGGTAGCACTAAGTCCGCAGAAGAACGGGCACCGGTCTCCATGGCCGCACCATCACAATCTAGATTTCTGATCACATCCAAGACATGACATCTAGTAAAGCTATATATTTTGACCAACCTTTGCTGTAGTGATGGCCAGCCGATGCTCGCCTGTCGCTTCGTGGTCGCCAACTGGGACATAAAGTTCCGGCATAACCTCCATTCCTGGCCACCAGTAAAACAATTAAAAATGCGCCTCAATAATCTCCTGATGCCGTCGCGCGAGTTCTTAATCGTCCTAAGTGACAGCAAACCCAGTCCTGCCCAACTGAAGCGCGCTGCCGATGTAGCCGTTTATCGTGGTTAAGTAATATGATATAAATCACGTTGCGGTCATTTGAACATACGATTCGGCGCTTTCACTGTTGACGGGGAGCCTAAATTGCCGGATACGGATTGCTCGCTACGCTCGGACAGAGTAAGAAACGCAGTACAAATTCGTTGAGTCACGAATCTCTCAGCGCCATACTGCACTTCCCTGGCCAGCCCCCAAAAAATTATCGTGGTAAGATTGCTTTAACCAACCCTGCAGTGCTGTGGGAAAACAGTTCGATTGGTGTCACCGAAGCCCCACAGGCTGTCTGCACGCCATCGATACATAAAAGTGCCTGTATGGTTGTTACAGACTGTTTGGCTCCAGACTCACGAAGATTAGAGCTAGCTGGCCAGCTGGCCGTGCATTATTACGGCACCTGAGATTAAAGTGGTGATGTGCGTGGGGTCGCACAGTCTGCAGCGACGGACAAATAGCAATACGGTACGTTTTATTTCTCAACTACTTGCGACATAGGCCACAGGGGTTACGACGCGACTTGCAGGACCTCATAAATGTACTACCTAACGGCCGCCACGCATGCATTGTCTCAATCAGCTCCTAGCTGAAAGGCCGCAACTTGTGCTTCGGGAACGCTGCTTGCGGCAATCGTAGTAGTATAGTAGTGCAGGTAGTAGGGCAGGTATTACAGCGAGCCCCAGGTCCCAAGGAAAAACCCTAAGGCAATCATGTCCAATTAAGGCAATGGCGCTTTGGGGAGTTGTGGGGTGTCGAAACTCTGGCATGACAGATAGGTGGATATGCTCATAGCTAGGAGTTCTGCATTTAAATGTCTTCCGTGGGGATGGCAAACAAACATGGCAAACTGATCTCGATTAATTGACAAAGGTTAAAAACTGCTACTGGCGATGATTCCATGCTATTGCTAAATTATAACTCTCATGCTATTATACGTATATTATTATGTTATAAGCATCCTAAATTGAGGTCACCGATTCAGCATTTTACTTCGCAAACAGTCAAGCTATTCAGGACACAGGCACTTTTAAGCTGCAAAAAGCGCAAATCGGTTCGCGAGAAGAGGATTATTGCTTGAATGCTTACAACACAACAAACGTGTGCGTTTGTCGACAATGGGTCGAATGATCGAGCCTGCAAGGGTGAATGCAGCTCTACACTACGCCAACACACAGACTAGTGTGTCCGACATGCCCGTCGCCCATAAGCCACCACCACCACCAGCAGCATGCGCCCCCGAGCAAGCTCCAGTCCGATGCACGACCGGGTGATGCGGCGGCCAGTGCAAAAGGGGCAGAAGGAGCTGTTCATCATGGCCACACAATGTGCTAAGTAAAACATGTCAATGTGTAAGACACACACATACATACACACACACGCGCACAGTCCCTGGCCAGTGTCAGGCCCGGTCAGATATACACACACACAACGCGCACACACACACACACACAACCAAAACCGGCGCCTTGGTGGGTCATGCATGGTCGTCGCTGTCGCGGTCTCGGTCACATAAGGTTCGTCTGAGGTTTTGAGAGGCTACTGATGGCAGTGTAGCTTTTACAGGCCGGAATTCCCTCCTCCACCACCACCTTACACAGAAACACAGGGAAAAGGGCTTCCCCCTCCCTCCCACCCACCCTCCCTGCGTCCCCAGTTCGACCCCACCCGCATTCACGATTTACAAAGATTCACTTTTAATGTTGTCAGGTGGCAGATTGCGGGTAGGAAAGACGCCGAACCAGAGCTTTCCCCTTCTACTTCGTGTTTGCTGGCAAGCATGTGTAAAATGGTGGTACGATACGAAGACGAAAAGCAGCAGTATCGCAGGCGTCAAACAATCATACGCGCATACACACACATACACATACACCGTGCGAAGCACACACACACACATACACGCGCAGTTGTGCACCCACGAACACAACGTCACGACATAGGAGGCGTGCACATGAACATTGGCACTTCAGTTCTTGCACATAAAATTCACCGACATACGTGCACAGAGGGATCCCCCAGATATGAATTCCAACACGAGGCGAGACAGCAAAACAAAATTACACAAATACATACATAGAGACAGACAGACGTACATGAACACACAAACATACAAGCACATTTCCCATCATCCTCACCCACACACCGCCACGCATGCACTCGGGAGGCGTCCTCATACCCTCTCCTACACCGCCCCCGCAACCACCCCTGTCGCCTCTTCCTGAAAGACAAGGCCAAACCACAGTTAGGCGACCGACCTCCTCCCCCCGTACACGCTGTGTGATTACCTCGCGTATGTCACAAACAGTCTCGAACCCACCACAAATTTGTCCTGCATCGTCCATCACACCCACCTTGTGGCGATGTACGTACGTACATGCAGACAAACACGCCCACGTGCATTTACACGGCCACTTTCATAGCACCATGGCTGCTCTACCACACAGACCAGTCTGCGGACGTCTGTAACCTGAGCGTGGTGGCGCCTATCCGCACATATCCGCGTCTCCAAATCCGAGGCCGCGTGTCGCCCAATTCCAGGTCTCGGGTTACAGACGTCCGCAACCTCTGCAACCACGTCCAGTCATCAATACGTCAATAGGGCTTTGCATTCACAGCGCAGCATCTTCACGACTAAACACCGTTCGGGGGGGAGGGGTTGCCCATCCCACCCGCCCATCTAGAAGCTGCTCCGCCATTCATAAAAGCTGCGCAGCAACAGCATACCACCACACACACCTTTTCATGTGTTCTCGCACAACCACAGTGCACGTAACGCTTAAACCTGTAAAGCAACGGGTCCATACGGACTCTACTAAAAGTGGAGGTCAAGGTGAAGGCAAGGCCCCTCATCCGCTGCACAGACAGACTGTTTCAAGCTGCACAGTAGCGGTGTCAGAGGCAGATGTGTAGAAAAGCCTTCACAGCTCGTGATGTTGCAGCAGCTGTGCCATGGCGGGATTGATTGTATCTATCTGCGCATTAGAACCGTGCCAATGCTGCGGCGCACCACTTCTAGCAACATGGCCACGGCGCACGCAGGGTATTCTATGTAATTACCGTACACACACAGTCACACGTCATCCGCCATCACAGTGCATGTAACGCGCAGTTCCTCCTCCTGCTCCTCCTCCTCCTTCTCCTCCTGCAACGCGCATCATCTCCCCCGGCCGTCATTTCAACCCCATACGACTCCATCCGGGAGAAGGCAGTCGTTTTAAGCCGCCGCGCACATTGCCTGTTTTCTGGTACCCAATTAGAGTCTGCAAGATCCAAGATCCATAAACAAAAGATTCCATTATCCGTGATTCAATTCCTGCCCGAAAGCCGGGCGTCGTTGGTCAGGTAGTCATTGAACAATCTTGCGGAAAAAACGGCGGGCAAAAGCACGGCGTACATTGTAGTAGCGGACCCAGAACTCGATCCGGACCAATCAAACCAGTCAGAAGTTAACGGTCAAGCCAGTTGAGGTGTTTAGCCCGATTCGGCAGATGAGAAAGAAGACGGTTGGCTGGGAGGTAGACGGATGGCTTAGGGTGCCGTAACCCAAAGAAAATTGAAATATAGCAGAGGGAGAGAGAGTGATTGAGAGACAGAGGTGGCCGATGGCATGTGCGCGCTGGGCAGGTACGGCTCCAGATGTGCTTATGTTTGCGTGCGTGTGTGCGTAAATCGGGAGGGAGGGAGGGAGAGTGCGAAAATCGCAGCGCCGACGAATGCCGCAGCCACAAAAGCCTCATTTGGCAACATCAAATCTAGCTTCCTCCTCTGCAGCTTTTCGTTCAAGAAGAAAAGAGGGCAGAGGGCAGTAGCATCCAACACATTAAACACCCACACACGCGTGTACCTGCACAACTGCACTCCAACAGAGCACCCGCCTCCCTCCCTGAACCGGGCAGCAGCAGAGCCCTATTCGCCAAGCGAAGATACCCATCGAGCTCGATGGAAACACATGCCAAAGAGAGCACAAAGGACATATGTCCACATGCCCCTAACATCCACATCCCCTCCGAAAGTTGCCATTTCTCTCATCAAGCCCCGGCACGAAGCTACAAAAGCCACGCCTGGCGCCGATCAAGCATTGCACCGTGCAAAAACACACGCACGGGACCCGGGGTGCCAGAGGCCAGGATGCGACCCTCAACACTTCCGAGTGGTCGCGAAAAAGACAATCATGCCAAGACGCGTACGGGTGACCATATGTGTACGCGCACAGTAGCTGTCTCAAGATGTCCTTAACAACGTACTGCGCGTTGCGTATGTACGTATGCATGTATGTAGGTGTATAGGTTTCTTGAAGAAGGACATGACATTGAAACAGCCGAGAAGCAGAGGCTCGACTGGGGAGGGGTGCCGCACACGCTTCGCCCCCTCCCCTCCCCTCCCCCGCCCCGGATGGCCCTTCCCCCACCAACACCCCTGACGTGTGGGCAGGGTTATGTGTGGGCTGATAACCTCACAGTCTTGCCGCAGCGTCCTACCCGGAAAAGTCCAGAAGCGCAGAAGAGCGTCAGGAAGTGTGTGGCTGAGCGGGGGTACTTGGCGAAAAAAGTGCAGAAGAGTGCAGGAATGCGGGAAGAGCAGAGGCGATGGAACAAGCCCAAGGCGGCGACCCCGACGCGACCCCGACCCCAGATGCGGAGAAACAGAAAAGACTCGCACATCCCACTCCAAAAACACCCGCCGCGTCCAAGGCGCTCTCCCCCCCGGGTTGCTTTCCCCGCCGGGGGACGCGTGCGGCGAGGGGGCCCCTTGAGATGGGAGCCCTTTCTGTATGCCTTGCAAACCGTGCATGTGCATGTGCGCGCGCACGGGGGCACTGCGCGTGAGCACCAGGTCCATGCCACAGGCTTTTATGATGCCAGGACTCCCAACAGCGCTTACGGATGGCCGCTTGCCGTTCGGGACGTGACAAAAATGTTCCAGTGTGAAAGATCTAGGTGTGAGGACTTCCAGGAAAAACATTGTGTTGGGAGTCCAACGAGACAGACAGCACGACAGACGAACACCACCTTTCGCATACCCACACGTATCAAGCAGGCACGTTTGACGCACGTTTTGTCAAGCCGCATGGAAGCATGGCTCCCAAGCAGGCATTTCACAATTGCCACCCCAAACACTTCTCCTCTCCAAAACTCTCACGGACGTGATTAATTGCCGGACTCTGCTAAGCAGCATTTTCCGCCAACTCCCGCAGCGGCCCTTTTTCCCACCCCCCGCTGCTGCAAAATGAGGCAAGGACCCCAACAACAGCAACAACAGCACCAAAGTAGGAAGGTCAGCGGATGCGGCCGCGGACGTGGTTACGGAAGCGCGCGCTATGTTACTAACACGCATTAAGCAGCAGACACATCAGTCTACCTGCCAAGTAGGCTATAAGTAGGGGAATGACAAGGCAGCAACGTCACCAGCAACCCCTCACCACATCAAATTGGCAACACAGCAGCAGCAGCAGCAGCAGCAGCGGCTGCGGCGCACAGCATGCCGGAATAGGGATGCCAATGCACCATACATGATCTAAGATGCCAGGGACATAACGCATACGCCACATACACCACATACACCTACATACATATACACGTACTAGCCAGTGGCCATAGACAGACATACACACCAGCAGACAAGCCGACACGCAGACAAGCCCGGCTCGGGATGTAGTACGGTGTAATCCAACCACAAAGGTATGCACGCGTACATACATACACACCTACGTTCATGCATATTCATGCACACAAGAACCAAACTCCATTCCAGCATCAGCCTCAAGACAAAAATCCAGTGGCGCGCTAGACCCCGTTCCCCACATCCTCAGCTCCGAGACCGGCCGAGTCGCCCAATCCCCCACATGTGCCCGCCCACAACGCGGGACCAGATCCAGATCCAGATCCAGTCTGAGATCCAGAGAAATTTTCCTAAGCCCCTACAGCAGCAGTGTAGTAGCCGCGTAGTAACCTCTCTACAGCACCTCAGCCCGTGTCGGGTTTCAAACACAACAGGTGTGTCCCACCACCATCCAACTCTCAACGCTATTACCCCCCCCTCTCTTTTCCCATTCGCGCGCGAACTTCCATAAAGTCGACGACCGCGTCCTTTGTTCCACTGTGCAAGGCCTACAAACCAAACAACTTATTATATATGCATCGTGGCCGCTGGCCGACTGTAATGCGTATACATCAAGTCGGTACGACGTACAGTACGGTACTGGAAAAATCATGTACTGCCCACTGATGTCGAACGTACATACATTTCGCGCCACCCGCCTCTAACGACACGTCGTCGTCCACATGCAACCAGAGTCTGGAACACAGTCCAGAAAAACACAAGGTTTGACCGCCGCCTTGATGAAAAAGACGTGTCCCTCCTGTCGCCTGCCCGCGTCCCTCCTGCCGAAATGTGTCACGTTCTCCTTGACGACGATCTCGTCCGGAGCAAATGCATGTGTGTGTGTGCACCCAACCGCCGCCGTGCCTGCAAAGACAAGCCAAAAAGCCAGAACCCCTGCCAAAGACAATCCTGCTCCACACGTGCTTCCATTTTACCTTTACCCAAAATATACACACACACAGATTGGCACACACGTACACCAACACCTTAACCCAGCACATGCCTCATCCAATCACATTCCTCAACGACTCTTAGTAACACCCACTGCCGCGCCTGCCTGGTTCGCGCACCAGGGTGACAGCGCATATGAGCTCGTGGCAGCAGCTATCCTGTCAAGCCAGAGCAGCCCAGCGGCCCACGGGTCATGAGTCCAGGATTCCAAACACGCGAGAGCAGGAGAGCGCGGGGCGGGCCATCTGATCATTCCGCGATGGCGATTTGATCGCTCTCCTTGCAGTCGCCAAACATGACGACAAGCACACAGCTACAGCAATGGACAACATCCACGGTCTGTCCACGACTTTTATCCATTTCTCAATCCCACTCGTCTACATTTCGATTTTCATTTCTGCGCAACTCAACGTCAATAATCTCCTCCCGCGGCGTCACCAGCCGCCATGCCTCCGGTTCGAACGACACCTCCGCCGCTGCCGCTGCTGCCGGTACTGCTGCCGCAGCCGGCGGCGACAGTCCGTTTCCGGCCTCCGAGTGCGATGGTGAGGAGCTGCAGCCACTGCCGCCGGCGCCGCCGCTGCCACTCGTGCCGCTGCCGTCGCCGTCGCTGTCGCCGTCGACGGCGGCGGCGACAGCCGCCGGGGCCCCAGCAGCAGCGCCGCTCGTGACGGCCAAAGCACGTACGGGTAACAGCGCACCCGCTGGCTCCTCCCACACGCTACCAGCTACAGGTCGAAACAGCCCATCACGACCTTCCCTCAGCCATCTGAGCAAAACATTACCAGGCGTGGGCGCAGGTCGCGCCAGTCGCTGGACCAAGAAAAAGAACCGCTTGTCAGAGGCCGCCGCCGCCGCAGCAGCAGCGGCGGCAGCGCGGCGGCCCGACGGCGCGTCGGCGTCGCCGACAATCGCCATGGGTGGGCCTACAGCCGGCTCCTGGGAGGGCGTATTAGTACGAGCCTTGAGCGCCATGGCGGCAGCTTCCACCGTCGACCGCGGCTTGACGGCAGTAATGACCACACGACCCTCGGCGTTTAGTTCAAAAAAAGGCACATCGACTGGTTGCGGCACCGGTTGCGGCTGTGGCGGCAGAGGCAGAAGCTGCTGCGGTGTTGGTTCCTCCGCCGCCGTTGACACGGCTGCTGCTGCGACGCGGCCGCCGCGGCTGCGGCTGCGACCAGTGGCTGGAGCGGAAGGGGGCGTGTCCCCTTCTTCCGGGGCGCCGACCTTAGTTTCCGCGCCAGAGTCCCCTATTTGTGCTCTTGTGGCACTACTTCGCCGGCCTGCAGCGGCCCGAGTGCCAGCAAATACACCTTCACCGCCGGCGGCCGCCGCGCCGCTATCCTCCTTCGCAGCAGCGGTACCTTGAGGATCACTCAACCGCACCCGCTTCCTGGTCCCGGCGGCTGCAGCCGCCGCCGCTGCCGCTGCCGCGGTGGCGGCGACGGCGGCGGCTCGCCGCGGCCGGCCGCCAGGGCCCTCCACAGGTGCAACCACCTCTGCCGGCGCGTTCTCCGTCACCAGCTCCTCCTCCTCTGATTTGCGCTTGCGGCCGCCTCGAGCGGGAGCTGCCGGCTGTGGCGCCGCCGCCACAGTCCCAGATGTGGGGGTATCTGCGGCCTTGCGCGGCCTGCCAGGGCCTCGCTTAGCCGCCGCCGCAGCAAGCACCGCTTTCGTTGCCGCTGCCGCAACCGTGGCCTTCGCCTTGGCGGCGGCAGCCGACTTCGCCGCTGCCGCGGAGACGGTCTTGGTTTTGCCGGCAACATTTTTTGTCACGCCGCGGCTCTTGGCAATGGCTTTCTTAACCGCCGCTGCCGCCGCCACCGCCTTCGCCGCTGGCGTAGCCGCCTTCTTGACGCGACTGCCTGGTGCTGCCTTCGCCGCCGCGGCCTTCGATGTGGGCCGCCCACGTCCGCGTGCTGCCGCCGCTGCCTCCTCAGCCTTCGCCGCCGCCGCCTTCTTAGTCAGCGTCCGTCTCCTTTGCGGCTTTGCCCGCTGCGACGTCTTCTCCTCCTCCACCTCCACCTCATCTCCACTGCCACTCTCCTCATCATCACCATCTTCGTCGCTGCTCTCTTCAGGTGCCGCCTTCTTGCCTCCACGACCCTTCTTCCCGTTCGTCTTCTTCTTCTTCTTCCCCTTCGCCGCCTCCGCTGCCGGCGCCTTTCCTCGCGCCTTCTTCGCGGCCGGCGCCGCCCGGCGACCGCCGCTGATACGCCGCCGCTTCGCCGCAACATTCCTCTTCTTCTTTGTCGTCGTCATCCCCTCCTCTTCTTCCTCCTCTTCCTCCTCATTCTCGTCGTCGTCGTCTTCCTCGGACTCCGATGCCGGTTCCGACTCGTGTTCCGAAGCGGAGGACGACTCGGAGGGCGTCTCGTAGGGGTCGACCCACTTGGGGTCGAAGAGCTTCATGCTGATGCGCACACCGTCCTTGAGCGCACTGCAGCGGCACGGCACCGCCGCCTTGCCGACCGGAATCCACTCCTTCATGCCAAAGTTTACGGCCTCCGCACAGTTGAAACCCGAGTTGAAGCCGGCGTGGTAGGCTGGGCGCGCGGCGGCCAGAATCGAATTGACGGGAGACCCGCGAGAGACCGCGCACATGCGCAAAACCACGACGAACACATTTTTTTCAAAAATGTTTTAACAAAACCAGGTGACACCGCGAGTCTTTCTCCACAGAAGTGTACAAACAACCTAACAATGTGAATGTGACAGATTGCTGCTGCTCAACATGCAAGCACCAAGCAAAATAAGCTGTGTTTGCCTGCCTGCCCAACATCCTCACCCCCCCCCGAGTCCCTCATGACCACCCAATTATAAACCCCCGCCACGCACGCGCACACACACACACACACACACTCTGGCGGAACCCTCACGCAACAAACAAACAAACACGCACACACACACGCCCACTCACCCGCCGCGTTCAGCACCACAAACTCGTTGGTCCTCTGACACGCCCTCATGTGTGGTACGCCGTACGTTTTCAGGCACGAGGGTGACAACATGATGTCCTTGTGCCGTACAAAGGCGGGGCAGGAGCGGTGCAGCTCCGGGAATAGGCTCTGCGGGACCGACCAAAGGACGGGGAGAACATTTTATGAAAGGAAACAAGCAATTACCAAAAGGGTGGCCGGCCCAAGAGGGAACATTGAAGGGAAAGGATTTCATGATGCGGCAGCAACAAAAGGTGTGCGCGTTAAAGTGGAGTTGACCAGGGGGAAGGAAAGGGCACGGCGGCGAGGAAGGCAGGAAAGCGGGGCAGGGCGCCACGGGCCAGATCTACATCCCGCCTTGTCCCGCCTTACCTCTCAGCCTTCCCGGGCCTGGTCAACCATCAACCCACCCACACCCAACCCCCCTCCCAACCCACCCCCCTCCAACCCACCTGCGCCATGCGCTCAAACTTGTGTTTCGCTGAGGGCGCCACGCCGTACCACACCTTGGGCGCCCCCCAGTGCAAGAAATTGACCGAGTACAGGTCGGCATCTTCCTTGTGCCAGCCAAAGAAAGACCGCCACATGCCGAAGTAGGTCATGGGGGTGGTCACACCTGCGCAACGTCGCACGGAAGAAGATGAAGTTGTGGGGAAGATGATTGCTGGGAGAATGGTTCTGAAAATGGTATGACCTCTCATATCCCTCTGTTGTACTGCCGATGCACCCAGATATAATATCAGAAAATATGAGGTGTTGGTTATGGTGGTGGTGATGACGATGGTGGTCGTGATGATATATGCATAGTCGGGGAGATCATTGGCATCGTCCCCAAACAAAGAGATACACACCTGGCACACTGTCCACCATTGGATGGTTCTGCAGCAAGTCACCCAGGTGCTGCAAATTCCAGCCGTACGGCAGCTTGTCGTCAAAAAATGATGTTGGCGTATCGGCGCCGTACATTGGCGGGTTGAGGGTAACGTTAGACCAAAAGGCACGCTCCATGTCAGGGTCAACGGCGTCGGGGTCAAACCCCGGGCCACCGCCGCCTTCAATCCCTCCTTCACCCTCAGTCGTTGTTGCGGACACCTGCGCAGGCGGGCAGTTTTGAAGTACGACAGTGATGAAATGGATGAGATGGACGCATGTGTCATGATGTGTAACGAAAGCGCCGTGAGCCCCGTTATGTTATAACCTCTTCCACCGACCATATTGCATCCCCCAGCCCAACGCATTTAGTTGTGTTCCTTAACACAACTAACGCAACCAGCTGCCGTTCCCCCTTCATCCACCGCCTTTTCCCTACCCCCTTCCCCCCTTACCCCTGGTGTCAGCATCATCACTCGTCTGCGGTTCGTTTCCCCCCCCCTCTTACCCCCTCTCCAGCCCTCCCCCCCTGGAAAAAAGTCCACGCTGCCGCGATGACTACAAACCAAGTCACTACGGGTCAGTATCTTACCTACTGTCCTGCATTATTGGTCTCATTTGGGGTGTCAGTCTTTGGTACTTTCTTTTCGTCGATCATCTATGCATTATCGTACCCCCCAAAGTCCACCTGGACACAGCTCACCCGCCCAAACCCAGCTTTACCCCCGTCTCCCCTCGTCCTTCCCTATCCTTCCGAAGTTACCAGCCCCCCTCCTCCTTCCCCGTTGGGTCCCCTCCAAAATCCCTCCTTCCCTCCCCCCTTCCGCACCTTCTGATGTACGATGGAATTCGATTCGTACTCGGATGGCGCTCGGTTACGACGAGCGGATGTCGTACGAGTGCTGGACCGCACACCGACACTGCCGCCACCGGCACCGGCACCCCCCGCGCCCTCACCGCCGCCACCTCCGGCGGCATGAGCCCCATTAGCAGCAGCAGCAGCTGCTGCCGCCGCTACTGCCGCTGCACTGCTGCTGCCGCTGCCACCTCGCAGCCGTGCCGTCTCCTCCTCCGCTGCCTGTTTGAATTCCGCTACCGACATGGGCTTCTGCTCCACAAACACACAACGGTAGGCGCCCTGGGCGGTGGGGTGAAGGGCGCGCGGTGGGGAAGAGTGGGGGTGAGGAGAAGCTTTTTTTCGGGAGCTTTCGAGTTCGCATACGGCACTTTCAAACCGGGGTCAAATTTCTATGGTTTCACGGTGGTGTTGGTCATGCGTTGAATGCTGATAGGTAGGTACATTTGTACGACACATGAAACCCCCCACCTGGCTCCCTACCCCCCTCACCCCCGAGGCATCCCCGGGCCCCAGCACAACTGCCATCCCTCCCAAGCCTTCCGCCGGGTCCCCGCCTACCTTGGTTCCAAACACATGTTGCCGTATAGGCACGTTGATTTGTACCTTCCTCAAATCGGGGAAGGCAGATCGCCGGGGCCGCCAGCCCCGGGGGGGCACCACCTGGCGGGTCCAAGGAGGTGCGCATGTACGTATGTAAGTGTGTGTGCGGGCGGGGACTGGGGACGGGGACTACGGGACATTGGGGCAAGCGTGTGGGTGAGTTGGTCGTGTAACCCTCAAAACACACGACACGCAAGTACACAGCGCGCCCCTCAGTCCCAATTCTCCACCAAATCCCGAAAGCAGCCATCCCCTCCACGCCACCACAGCACATTGCTCCTTGTCACAAGCCCCGAAATGGATCTGCACTCCTCCTTCCATCACAAAAGTGATAACATAACCTCAGTTTCTTTATTTGGATTTCTCATTCAGGTCAGCGAATTTACTTATCTGACTCTTTCCCTCCCTCCCTTGCACGGCTAATGCAGTCCAATAACGAAGGCTTTCATTATCCCATTGGCCCACGGCCGCCACATTTGCCCGTCGGTAGTTCTTGCAGTTTGTATCAATACAAACTTGTGCATACTCGACAGGTCGGCAATTGTTTCTTTCGACTTTTGCACTGATATAATGCCCCCCGACCCCCCGACCCCAGTTCTCCTCCCCCGGCCCCCCCCAAATAAAGACCCAGCTTTCCCAGCCCCCCACACCCAGGTGTGGGCCATAGGCGCCGACACTTGATCCGTAGCTTCTTGCATTGTAAAAATTCCCGCCATTTCCCCTCCCCGCTTTCCCTCCACCCACATTTCCCCGTATTTCCATTCCTAGCGACAAACCCTTTAACACATGGCCACAGGAGGTGGTGCACGCATGTATGTGCGTCAGCGCGTTGGCCGGGCGGTCGGCACACCCAGCGTTAGTGAATCCACACCTTTCCTCTCTTAACTCTTGATCAAGTCTATGCGTACGTTGCGGCCAAAGGAATGTGACATGACCAGGCATCATCCAAGCCATGCTGCCACAGCCGTCGGTCCCCAAACACACACTGACCCGGTCCCCGCCTTGCCTTGCCCCCCTTTTGTGGAGTGCACCATCTCCCCGGTTTTGATACACCCCCACGCCAGTAGTTCGTCTTACGCCCCTTACGCCTCCCCCCCCCACACACACACAAACCACACCCCACCCTCAGCCTCGTTCGTACTCAGCACGCCCACTTCCACGCCCTCTTCAAAGCCACCGATACCACAGGCTCATTCAATTCTTGCACGTAGCTCCCCCTACGAGCCTTCCCCCCTCATGCCCGCATCCGATCTGTTGCACCAAATTAAATTTTCGCCCATGCCTGGCCGTCTCCCCATACGCCGTACCTTGAACATGGGCAAGTCTGGGTGCTTCCGGAATACCTTCCTGACATAGTCACAGAATGGCTGCTCGAACTCCTCCCTTGTGGGTCGGAACACCGGGCACATGGCCCCGTAATCCCCCATGGTGTCGCTGCTTTGGGAAAGCCCTCTGCCGCGTCCACTGCCACTTCCAATACACAATGACCGGCGCGGCTGCTCTTGCTGCTGCTGCTGATCTTGCTTCTGCGGCTAGTATTGCTGCTGCTGCTGCTAGGCCACACTCGAGATGCGATATGACCAGGAGTCAACGCAGGCAGCCACCCGCGTACTTGCACAGGAGCCCTGCGCTGCCGCAAGAGGCGATCTGGGTCGCCGTCAATACCCTGGAACGGTGCTGTGGCAATTGTCTGATGACGGTCTTTTCCAGTGGGGGATGGACCCAGATGGAATTTGACACGAACTGTTACGGAGTGACGCCCCTGGCGCAGGCTGCAGCAGCCGGCGCCCGGGTCCGCTGTTTTCCGTTATGACGGAGCCTAGGGATCGATGTCGCGCGTGGAAGGAACGCGCGCTTTCCGGTGCTGTTGTTGGGACAGCACGACTAGACACGGCCCGGGAGTGAGAGATGAGCGCGCCAAAGGTGCAGGGCTGGACCTTGCAGGTGATACTGTTGATGCGGTTACTGTTGTTATAGGATAATCCAGGCAAGATGTTGGGCTGGGCTGTCAGGACGCGATGGATCTGCTGGTGCCCAGTGTCCGATTGCAAGGGGCATCGGGTAAGAAATGCCAAAGCATGAGAGTCAGGAAGGATGTCAGCGTGGTATGGCGGCATTGGATGGAGGCAAATATATTTTGCTATTCCAAGCGACACGCCGGCCCATGTCGGGGCCTCAGCCGAGCGTAAACGACGTCCACATACCCTATAGACTGGAGCAATAATACCTAGAAGCAAATGGTATCATGCCATGCCATAACAGCACGGAAGGACACTCGCTTCACCGCAAAGTGGTTGATACACTACCACAACGTCGCTAAAGGCACACAGCTGGGGCATCGCAAGCTCGCACAGCCTTTCAGTAATCTTTGTTTTTTAAGTCATGCTCGGCTTCATGGTCGAACCAACGTTTAACACTATAAATTTCGAGGTTTGTGTTCGGCAACTCAGCACCTAAGCACCAGCGCTGATCGGTACCGAAAACTTTCAAAGGCACATAGCACCAGCGCAGTGCGGCAGGGGGCTGCATGCCCTTTCTATACAACACTGCATGGACTGCTCTAGCCATGTAAAGTGGCCCATAGACACCCTGAGTTCCCCGCCAAGCCGAATGCCTTCTGGCCACTTCCAAGTCTCTAACCGTTTTCAAGGATAAAGGCTAAGGGTGCCAGGACTATGTTGATTTAAGTACAGAGTACTTATGAAGAGCCCTCCATGCGTAGTGGACTCTACCTTTCCCAAGTGAGCGTCCCCTGAGCCAGCCCCGATACGTGCTATGCACAGATACAGAGATAAAACCGTAGCACAGAAGCACAAGTGTTGTTTTGAGTAATAACCTCGACTTGGAAGCAGGCCATTCATTGGAACAGCTGCGCATGCCGACTGCATGAAAAATGCGTAACCCACCGCATAAAGATACCCGCGCCGTCTGCTCTCCACAGCCGCTACGCCCACATTCCTCAGTTGTGTGCGCTAGGCTTCCAGCTGCCAAAAGCTCTTAACGATGGAATTTTACCCGCTAGAGACGATATTGGTACCCGCAGGAGAGCAAGCGCCAAGCCTTACTTCATCCGTCATCAGAGACCAATTCGTTCATCTGCAACCCAGGCCGTAACGAGCTGTTGCCTGTTGTCTAAAGTGTTGAAGGTGTTGGGGTCCTGAGACGAAAGGCGGCGTGTATTACGTATTGGGAATACAAGAGGTTTAAATTTTAGCATATGGTAGACAGTGTTATGACTTCGGGTCTGAGTTGTGCAAACGCGCAATTAGTTGCACGCAGATTGTTTCAAGCTGTTTCAGGTACACCGTTGTACGCCACGTCGCGAGTTTTGCGCTGGCTGCTCGGCATCCTGAACTGTGACCTTTATATTCATGCCAAATGTCCACATGTTGGGGAAGCAAATTTATTTATGTACGCGCCTTTCTTTCCTAGCCTTGCTGGCCCCCGCTGACGGGTTGATCGAGCGCAGGGCGTCCCAGAGCCCAGGGCGTGCACATGTGTTATATATCGTTGTTTCTAAAGCTTTACAGCATTGTAGGCTCTCATCTTTGTGCTTTTGCAGCCGCTACCGGGCTAGGAGCCGTGTAGGGCACCCTGTCCTACAGGGTCTCACAATACAGCTCTCACAATACCTTGGCATAGGCATACAGCAACTCCCCTTTGTATGACTATGCATGCAATGTGCGTGTGCGCTGGAACAGACATAAGTGTGCATGTTGCGTAGCAGAGGTGGGCTATGCGAAGGGCTCCCAGCGCAGAGATCCCACACCTCTGCGCCGCACATGATTCCCAGTCCTTATACACAATCTTCCTCAAAATACAGACCTTCATCATAATCCTTCAGATACCTGTGCCTCATTGGACACCAGCTATCAAGTAGAAAAGTCCAAGAAAAAGGATATTGACAACAGGAGCTTACGTGGCCTTACCCCAATATCTCTCATAGCCTTTATTACACGACTAAATCTTTCATCCCAGCTCGCCTTGGACAGCAGCACCTGCGCCTTTCATTCGCGCATACCGTACCTCAGATCAGCCCCTGTCATGCTCCGCTAGTCAAACCAGATCAAGCTCCCTCCCCCGAGAGCTCTCCATCTTATGGCAACCTGTCCTCCCTCTGTCTCAATCAACAGTGTAGCCCCCATGACGCACCCGCGGCACCGCGTCGCGCATCGTACACCACCTGAGCGCACCTGACACACACACACCCCTCTGTTTCCGTCCATGATTGACAGTCCAAGGGCCGAGAGTCCAAAGCTTGCTGCCGTACAACCCACCTATCACACACAGCTCCTCCATGGTCCAGCACGCTCGGTCTGCCATCGTCAGTCGCTTGACTTAGCCCTTAGGAGATCAGAGAATTATCAGGCTAAAAGTATAAGTCATTCAACACGTAGGTTTTATTCCTGACTAAGGCTTCTGCCCCTGGGGATATGCGTTGAGGTTTATCGGGCAGCATAGGGCGCTGGGTAGTGTGGCGCGACATATATAAAGAGGTGCTATCCGGCGCATTTTACAGGCCTCGCCACACGGACACACGCAACAACCCCCACGCACACGCACGCGTGCAAGAAAACAAGTACGAACAATAACAGTAGCTGTGCTCAGGGCCTTGGGTGTAGAGGTCTCGAAGGACAGTTCGAAGGGCAGAGAGTTCTCCGAATTGCAACAGAAACGAAGCCCCAACCAAAGGCGCAGCCTTCCCACAGAGGTCAAATCCTCCCGCTGTCTCCTCAGCAGCTGAATCCTCCGCCGCCGGCCCTCGCCGGCCCCTCCGCCGCCGCCGCCGCCGCCGCCGCCGCAGCAGCAGCAGCAGCAGCAGCACACCTCACAGGCCCCCACCCTTCCAGCCCTGCTGGTGGCGGTGCCACGACCTCCCCCGTTCGAACAGCAAATCCATTCGCCCTATCCGCCCACAGCGCCGTAGAGTCATACGTCGACCAGCAACTCGCCCGCAGCGTTGCCGCAGCGTTACTGCTGCTGCTGCTGCTGCTGCTGCTGCTGCTGCTGCTGCTGTCGGTCGCCGACGCAGCTGAATCGCCTCCTCCTCCCGTGGGGAGGTAACATGCTGTAAGGTTGTTTTGGAAGCAGCCTCACAGCCCTCACAGCACCTTAGCCGTCGCACCAGGTGACTTCAGTCAGCCGGTGGAGTTTTTAAGTCGCGCCGTCGCAGCAGACTCCCATACCCCACCGCTTGTCGCGGCCTTGGCTCCTTCCTTCAAGCGAATCTTACGGCAGACGGGGCCGTCGCGCAAACAGCCGGACCGCATGGGGAACAGGAGGGGGATCACTGGCTTTGCATGGCTCTGCGGCGCAAGGCACTTTCATGAAGAGTCGCAGCAAAAGCACCTTGAGCAGCTTGAGACGCAGGACCTGGAGAAGCTGAAGCAGCAGCAGCAGCAGTACCTGCAGTCGCAGAAGGCGAAGCTCCGGACCCAGCTCGACAATGCAACGTCACCACCGTCAGGGCAGGCCGTCACCGCCGCCGCCGCCGCCGCTGCTGGTGGTGGTGATGCCGCCGTCAAAGGTGGCTGTAGCAGTGCTGCTGCTGGCAGTAGCACTTGTTGCCCTGACGGCGGCCGTGTTAGTGACAGCACGCGGAGCTCTGGCCTCCTGCTCGCGGGAAAGCCCGCCGGCGGCCGCGGCAGTAGCGGAACGCGCAGCTGCAGCGGCGGCGCCAATCCGGTGTCTACCTTCACCACCACCGCGGCGGCGGCGGCGGCGGCGGCGGCCGCAGCCACCACTAATGCCACCAAGGCGAGTGCAAGGCCGATGCTGTCGCAGGCCGATGATTCTGAGAGCCTTTCTTCCGTTCCGGCTTCTGAAGCGGTTTTTGGGCTGGCCAGCCGCGCCTCTGCGCCTGCATTGACCCAAGAGTCGCCGTTTTTGAAGCTTCACGGAGATGCAGTATCGATGGATGGTCGCTCAAGCGGAGGATACATCCTGAGACCTATGGCTGGCGGCGGCGCCGTTCCGCCAGCTGGTCCCGGAGGCCGCTCCTTCAGCAGCAATTCACGTCACAAGTAGGTGTGGGCCGTGCCGTACCAAGTACGGCCGTGATGCCATGGGCAGAGGGCTGGGCTGATCACCTAAGGTTGTTCCAGCTATTCCAGTTGTAGGTAAACATATTATGTACTGGCTTTGGGGCGGTTTTAGTGTAGATAACCCAACTTTAAACCGCTTCTATAGCTTCCGAGCCGCGGGTATACCCTTGCATGGTGTCGTACATGCATGTCGTACATGGGCACATGGAGGGAACGGTTGGGTGCCCGTCTTACTAGGACTTGCAGTTTGAAGATAGGTATTATGTCGCGCGCGCGGTATTATGTTGGATGCAGTCCGAAAGTTTAGATTACACAAGATCTAAACTAAAGTAAACTAAACTATAAAGTAAACTAAAGTTATGCTCAGAAGTAGCTGCCAACGGAGCACCGTGATATGCAATTTGCATGGTGAGGTGACTTATCTCCACTGATCTCCACTTGGGATCCACTTGGGATCCACTTGGGATCCACTTGGGATCCACTTGGGATCCACTTGGGATCCACTTGGGATCCTATACCAGACACCGTAGTGTACAAACTGTCTGGTATCACAAACTACATATCCGCGTCCGCACAGACGATTCAGCTCCAGTAAGAGTGTGCCTGCGAGCTTGTCCAAGGCGACGGCCGTTAGCAGCGGCGGCGGCGGCGGCGGCGGCGGCGGGACTGGGCAGGCGAGCTCAATCGCCGCCTCCGGACCCCAGTCGATTCATGGTTCGTTGGGTCTTTATCGGGAGCCGTCACTGTCGGCTTCGGAGCGGTCGTCGTACGGCAGCAGCCTTCTGATGGCTGCATTCGACCGTCACGGGAC
>NW_003307566.1:1374602-1378821 GCF_000143455.1 Volvox carteri f. nagariensis
GGAGAGGCTCGGCACATTTAAAAAGTGTTATGATGGTAACGATGATATGACGATGATGGTAGCAATGCTAATGATGAAGGCTGGATGCTTCGGCGCTGATCGCCGTACATTGTGGATCTCGGATTTCGAGCTTGATAAGAAATCTATTCGGTTTCTTCTGTCATCCGTTAATTACAAAAGAATAAAAAAGAATAATTCATGTATAACGTTTTGCCGAGCGAAGGTATGCGACGCTAGGCACATGGACGCTGCGCAGGCTCAAGAGATAAGGTTGTTGCAGTCAGGGTTTCTCCTGGGTGAGAAAAAGTCGTGTAGAAATCGTTTTGAAAAAATATCATGTTACGAGGAGATTGAAGTCATATTAGAATCCGCAATCTGCCATACAATTTCCTTTTAACATCTCAAGGGTGTTTTTTCCATATCTGGCTTATCGGGAAGGCGATTAAGGCATATGATTTACGCAGTAGAAAGCAATGCCACAACTTTCGACACGGCTTTCGACCAGCGAAGGTCTGGACGTCCTCCGAGCAAGGCTCCCCTGTAAGGGATTTGTGTTCGTTACCGAGTAGGAGTAGGTATGGTTTTAGCTTTGATCAGTACGACTTTGTGTCGTGCAAGGCTTTGCCAGACTATTTAAGGCATTATTACTTGTAAGCTTAGTATTCTTCTCTTCCTTGTCTCTCAGCCAGCGTTTGATGTCGGGCTCTGCAGACCGAGCAAATTAGGAACTAAATTAAATTAAATTTCCTCCAATCGCCAACCGGAGCTAGTTCCTTCATAGCTCCAATGATTTATACGCGGTATCGCGTTTTTCCGATTGTGCTGCTGCAGGTCAGCCTGTCTTTTTAGATCATCTGGTTATGTACCTTCCGTACGTCTCGTGTGGCGGGACTTCATGTGGGATGTTCTTCATTTGGAAAAGCATCATCATCACACCTTTGATGAGTGTGCCTGCACGTTTACGCAACGAAAAGTGAGAAAATGCCCATCAGCAGCAGAGGTTGTAACCGATGTGCGACAAATGTACGAACAAAAAATGCTTCTGTCGTATTTCTGTGCAAAATGTATGGCAAATGTCCACGCCGGTAGTTACTCGGTGAAAATCAATAAAAAAAATATCCATAAAAATCAAGTTTTTTCAAATGCTGTATGAGTAAGACAGCTTGACTTTCTTTTGTCGTACTTAACACAGCAAGAAGTCCCTTAGAAGCATACTGTGAAGCCCGCGCCGCAGGCTACTCCATGAGCAAGACATTTCTGAGATACGGTGCCGGTGGTGACGTCGCCGCTGGGGTCTACGTCGCCGCCGCCGCCGCCGCCGCCGTCACCGCAGTCGCCGCCGTCGCCACCTAGCTGCACCTCGCTACCGCAGCTTTCATCCGGTACACGTACGACGCCGACGCCGACGCTACCGCCATCACTACCCGCTGCCGCGACGGCAACGGCGACGGAGGCAGCGGCGGCGGCGGCCGAGGAGACCGTGTACGGCAACAGCGCAACCTGCCGCGGGACCCAGTGTGTCGCGGTAATGCCTTGACCCAGCTGGCCATGCTCCCCCCAACCCCACGTGAACAGACGACCGTCGTACAGTACGGCAGCACAATGCTCCGATCCGGCGGCCACACAGCGACTGAGCCCCGGTAACGGCACTGGCAGCGGTAACCTGCTGGCGGCGACCACGGCCCCCGCCGCCGCTGCCCCCTCAAGCTCCGCGTCTGGCGGCGGCGGCGGCGGCGGCGGCCGCGCCAACTGTCCGTTTCTATTACTTCCCCAGACCCACACAGCTCCACTCGAGTCCAGCCCGACGACGTGATGCCATCCCAAGGACACCTGCGACAAGCAGCCCGCGACGACAGCAGCCGCGGCGGCGGCGGCGGCGGTGGCGGTGGCGGCGGTGGCGGCTGGGCGACGGCCCCCTTCGTTCCGGCAGCGGTTTAGGAGCCGAGTTTCTAACGGCACTTTATATTGTTTGCGGCAAGATCCAGCATTTGTTAGTTCCAACTGCTGTTGGTTGCGACGGTTATGGCGAAGTAGGCCAAGACCGGTCAAAACCAAGTAAAATTAATATCCGTTAATCAAAACCTTGGGCTCCAGTTCGATTCAAACAGGTCAAACACGTTCGGCCCCAAAAGGTAAATGTAAGGTAAGGAAAGGTAATTGAAACGCCACACAAACATGCAAACCGACGCACGCCACACAATAAGATCGGCAGACCTGTTGCCACACGCGCACCGACGACTCGCATGGTTCTGGAGCGACAGCTCCCGCCTCCTCCGCCAGCTGCTTGCCATAGCAGCTTGGCGACGCCTCCACCTCCGCCGTATCTGCCGTATCTGCCGCCGCAGCGGCGGATGCGACCCGCGATGCCACGTCATCAGCACGTACCCACGGCACGGCGACCTCCGTCGGGTTGCCGTTATCGGGATCGGCCGCCGTCGCCGTCGGCATCGCCGTCGGCATCCCCCGACCCCACAGGAAGAGACGTCCTGCCGCGTCGATCCAGGCGCTGCGGTCACCGCCGCCGTACACCTGTCGTAAAACAAAACAACCCATGCCGGAGCCACGGCCTTTAAACAGAGATGAGATGACCGTTGTTGGTGGTTGTGATGATGGTGCTTATGGCTGTAATGATGAAAGGTGGAGATGAGAGTGATGCCGGAAAAGCGGCGAGGAGGTCTGCGCGAGGCGGCAGCAGCGGCGGCGGCGGCGCTTTCCAACACGGCATCGTACACACCCGGCGACCATGGCCCTCACCGTCAGTGGCGGCGCCGCCATCTCGGCCCCCAGCACATGTACGAGAACTGGCGACCACAAGATGGCCGTTGGAGATGGCCGTTGGAACCGGCTTGCGCCGCCACCGCCGTCAGCGCGGTCTACCTGGCGGGGGCCGCCGCCGCAGCTACGGCCACTGGCTGCAGTGCCTAGTTGCAACCTGCGATTCGATCCAAAGCCGTACACTGCCGCGACGGCCGTAGCCGCAGGAGCTTCAACTGCTCTCGCATCCGGGCCGCACCCAGCTGCTCCCAGCTGCTCCCCAAACCCGCCGCCACTGCTACTGCTGTTGTCGCCGCCACCGATATTGCTGCTGCTGCCGCCGCCGCCGTCGTTGGCGGCCGCCGGCGGCGTCGGAGCCGCCGCCAGCAGCGTGTGCCACAACCCCGCTGCGACGGAGCTCACGGACCACCCACCCGGCAGTAGCAGTTCCAAGGACAGCGGTTGAGGGCGCATCGCGACGGCGACATCAGGTCCCAGGCCGAGCTGACCTCGATCATTCCGCCCCGCCACCACAACCTGACCACAGCCTGGACCGCCCAAAACCACCAACCACCAACCACCACGGTGGAAAATGACCAGCAGGAGGAGCACGCACCCGCACCCCTTGGTGTAGTGAGTTAAGCTAAGGTAGTGATTGGGTCGTTAGCGACCGACCGTCAAAACACAGGGTGTCGAAAAACAGGGAAGGAAAGGAAAAGGAATAGTAGCCGCACAGGTTTGGAGCTTTTTCTTTTTTATTTAAGTGGTTTCACAAGGCTTTAAGAATTGGAGTATTCTTTTTAATGTAACTGTTGTAACAGAGGGATGTTAACTGTTGTAACTACCAACTTCCAAGTAACGGTTACCACAGGATAACCGCTTCGGAAAAAATTCCGACAGGATTCCACTTGGTTAAAAAAAAGCCATCAAGCCCGATCCGGAGGTATGTACGACAGTACGAGTTGCACATAAAACACATGTTCCCAGGAGCGAGGCCCCACCTCCAAGTCCCCCCTCCCCAACCACTTCCTATTCCCCCCGCCCGCCCCTCTTCCCACCCCCTAACCCAGCCCCTACCCGCCAAAAACACAGTATGCTCCCAGCCGCAGGCCACTTGTCGTACTTCCCGTACATGCCCCGGCAGAGCCACGCGCCGCGGCAACGGCAGCACTCGTGTGGCGCCCTCTCCCTCCGCTTTGCCGCCCCCACCGGCGCTTCCAATCCCTGCTGCTGCTATTCCTGCTACTGCTGCCGCCGATTCATCTCCTCCTATCCTTCGTGCGGCAGGTGCTACAGCTCCTGCAGCGTTTGAGGCTACCTTGGTGGCAGCAGCAGCGGCGGCGCCGCCGCCACTACAGCCTCCCAGGTCGGCGGCCGCCGCCGCCGCGGCATCAGCCTGCTGCTGCTGCTGCTGCTGCGACGGGGCTCCGGACGGCTCTACGGCACCAGCCACATCATTACCCCA
>NW_003307566.1:1378871-1391342 GCF_000143455.1 Volvox carteri f. nagariensis
ATCTGGACATTTGCCGCTACTGCTGCTACTGCTGCTCCTACTTCCGTCTCTGTAGCTTCTTGTGTAGCTGCTCTGTACGGGGCAGCTACGTACGTACGTACGGCATTATTCCGCGTTCATAAGGGTTTCGTTGACAGGGGGGGAGGAGCGGCGCCGGTGTCGGGGGAGGAGGGGGGGAGGGAGGAGGAATAATGAACGCGGCCAAAAGCAGCGGAACGTGGGCTTTCAACGGCCGACCGAAGTCAAAATCACTACCAACCAAAACGGGGATCACCCAAAAAGGGGAGAGCGCGTTTGGGGGCCCGTAACTTAGGGAGGGCCCGGGCGTGCCATTGTGTGTGTGTGTGTGTGAGGGGGAATTGGAAGCGCTGGAGCACTGCAAGAAGGGGAATAAGTCGCTCTCCCCCCCCCCGGACCCCCCCGGACCCTCCAGGCCGCCATTTTCACCCATTCCCCCCACATGGGTACGGAACACTTCGACAGTGACCGATCGATTAACGTGCGGTGGCCTCGCGGTTGGGGATCTAACCGACTGGTGGCAGTTACTCACCGCAACCAACGGCATCGGCGCCGCTGACGTCACCATCACTTGAACTCCAGAATGCTACGACATGGTTGCCGCCGCAGCTGACACGGATCGGCCTGCGTACGGCAACCGTACAAGGCCGTGGCGGCAGAGCGCCACCACCGCCGCCGCTGCCGACAGCTGCGCCGTTCCCTCTAGCGGCAACGCTGTCACTTCCCCTGCCGCCGCCGCCGCCGTCGCAGGCCCCTGCAGTACTGCCGGAGGCCGCCGCCACCGCCACCTGGTCTTGGGTGCCGTGGGCGTGAGGGGACTGTGTATGGTGTAGCTGTGGCTGTAGCTGTAGCTGTAGCGGTAGCGGCGGCGGAGGCAGGCGCACCGCAACAGGGTTGTGCGAATCCTGGAGGGAGCCAGTACCTAGTTGCCCTGTGGTTCCAGCTCCGAAACCCCACACGGTCACCCCTGATACCGCTTCGCCTCCTCCTCCTCTTCCTCCTGCTGTTGCTGTTGCTGCTGCTGCTGCTGCTGCTGCTGCTGCTGCTGCTGCTGCTGGGAATAACGTTGACAATGATGTCGGTCGTGATGTTGGTAAAGGTGAATATTGATGTTGATGTTTTCGTGGGTGGGTCGGCCCCGAATGCGGTGTTGCAAGGTGGTGCTCAAGGGAGGGGGGAGCCGAGTTGGGGACACTGCATGTGAGGTCGTTTCCGGCGGCGGACTCGTCGCGCACATCGCAAAGTTGGCGGCCCAGACCCTCCTCTGGCTGCGGCGCCACCGAGGTGCAGCCAGGCCGGGGGGAAAAGCAGAAAGCGGTCAGCATGAAGGCGCTATGATGTCGGGGCGATGTTGACCCGCCTTGGAGATGGGACGGCTGCTAGATTGCGAAAAGTTGGGTGAAAGGCAGCAGGAGATTAAATGTACAGGAAGTAGCTGTAAAAAGTTTATTATAGGTATCGGCTCGCTTTTGAGGAAGATGACGACCCCAGGACTTGGGCAGCCGGAATGAACGGCGGAAGTTCTAGCCTTATTGGGACAGAATGACGAAAAGGTGGAAATGGATGTTTTTTTGCTTAAGTCAAGGTCAGTGATGCCACGGATGTAAGCCTTTTTCATTGCAGCTGATCACATCATAGCAGTAGTGGGGTTGATGGTATGAGCAACGCATTAGTGAATCACTAATCCAGCTAGATTAAGCTTCTCTTGATGCAAATAACGTTTAGGAATACTGTCAGTTATAATGACTAAAAAGCTGAGGCTTTACAAAGCAATCCTTGCAGCGAAGCCAGGTTGGCTGCTAATGCTTACAGCACACGCTGGGGCCCTATCCTTAAACGGACGGACTCGGCAAGCCATGTACCAGCAAGCCATGTGCAGGCTTCATGTACTGCGAGTTCAGATAAATTTACGACCGTTGTACTGACAGCCGGCATATGGAGAAATGCAGGAAGATTCACATATTCCCAACGTTGCGCATGCATTTCATGCGTTGTTTTTTCCGTTGTAGTCCTATTTACAGCCCTTTACTGCTCAGTCAGCGGCAGACTGACGCCGGCAGTGAGCCGCAGTTGTATCATGCTTACAACTCGTTAGCTTAAGAACTGTATCAGAAGCTTTTATAATTCTAAGCTCGCTGTCCACTTGCAACTCGATCCATGGTGAAATCAAGTATAGTTTTAACTGCGCTACTTTATATTGCCTTTCACAGCGCTTCGGGGCAATGGATTCGGGGTACCGGCAACAATATTGCTATTAATATCTCAAGCGACAACATGTACCGGTTTCGTGTGGCAGTTACTCCCAGGCGCAACCTTATCTATGCAATTTCTGGTCCAAATGACACCATCGTGGCATTCAACTTCACCCGTAATACTCGCGGTTTCCAGTCGGCTATTTGGTCTACGCCTCAGATTTCCGGTCTTGCTGAGAAGCAGCCCGTCCTCAACGTTGACACCAGTACAGACCAGGTCTATTTCCTTCATCCAGTCGATGGAAGGATATACTGCTATGACGCAAGCCAGCAAGGTCCCAACGCTGCTGCTCCTGTATGGGTCTCCTCCTTTGTGTGCTCAGACCCCGCCGATACGCGAAACCAGGTAGACGCCGCTACGATTTGGGGAAGTTTCTTAACCCATTGGATCACAACCTGAATCTGAGGTCGCCGGCGATTTTGACTACTTGCGCACTGTCGAATAGTTGCAAGCGTACGGTAATGAGTCAGCGGTAACACGATCGTCTGCTTATGTATGTAATGCTTGTGTTATACGCATTTGACAAAAGGCGAAAACGTTGTTTTGGGATGTTTTCAATCTGGCATATAGGGGCCGTGATAGGAGCCATTCCGTTTGGCAATAGGAATGGCAAGAATATTGATATTGATGCAAGAATATTGATATTGATGTTTACTTCCCTAGAGATAGGCGTGAAGATTAGCCAGAAGATTAGCCAATCCCGAATACTTATCTCCATCCGGGTTATCAGTTTTGACTTAGCGCCTAGCAGCGAAGCCGATTCGCTCCTTCCATCTCTGCCAACCTTTCTGACTGACACTTCATTCTCCTCCCATTCCCCTCGCACACCGACAACCCGCTTCGGTCCCACTTCCCCATTCCCACGTAACCTCTTGCGATTGCCCCCGTCTCCCGAACACACATGCATATATACAAACGCACGTACAGCATGCACATGTTCCCATCTCCCGCTGCAGCACCTTCAAGCCTTCACCGCAAACGGCACATGGCTGCTTGCCCGCTGCAATAGCAGTGTGGTGATGGTGGGTCCAAGGGGCCAGCTGCTAAAGACCTTTGCGGGCAGCAGCATGCGGGCCTACGTGGCGAGCTCAGACCTGGCAGCTGCCATCTCCGTGTACAACAACTTCACTCGGGTAAGAGCGATGTCGGTGTGCGGGGGAATGGAGGGTTGTAGGTTGTAGGGTTTTGAAGTATAGGGTTTAAAAGGCGCAGAGAAGGGAGGTTTTGCAACAGGCAGGGAGTGGCATTGGGGGTTTAGGATGAGAATTGTTTTTTTGTTTAGTTGTGAAGTGGTTTTAGCACCAAGGACCCGCTCGCCCCGATCCGGTTGGGAGTTTACAGTTAGGAAATCCAGTTGGTAGTTGGGTTAACTGCCGCTAACTGTCCCGCCACATAACGGGTTAAGGGTAGTCATTTCAGCGGGTTTCGTCCGGCGGGCCTGACCGTTTGCCGTTGGCCTGTATGCATGTCAGTAACACAGTCCCAGTGGAGCTGCGTGGCTTGCCAACCTGATGCTGTGTTTCGCCCGCCGCCTTTTATCCCCTACCACCAGCCCGCAAGCCTCGTTCAACCCTCCCCCGACCCCCCTTTCCATGCATTGGGCGCATCTTTCCGCCCTTTGCATGTACGACAGTTGACGCTTTGCTTCGTACATCATGTGACTTCCCCCTTTTCCCCTTTTTCCCCCTTTTTCCCTTCCCGCGGGTTCTAAAACCTTCAAAACCTTAAAACCCTTTCTAGATGACGACCTGGATTACCAATAGCTCAGGGGCGTTCCTAGAAATTTGGAAGTTGGATTCCACGTCCCCCCTCCCCCAACGCCCCGCCGCTACCATACGCCTGCCCGCCGGGGTCAACATCTCCGGAGTCAACACCGACGCCCAATGGTGGACCGTTATCGCCGAACGTGCCGTACCTGTCGTACATGTAATGCATTCCTTGACCCTGCAGTACCAGTCTGCGTTTGATTTGGGTCCATTACTTCCCGGCGTGAGGGAGGGGGAAATGGATCTGAGTGTACTGCCAACACCGGTTATCGCCAATAAGTTCATGTACGGCATCGTACAAGGCTTTAAACCGTCGTCGGTTCCGGGTTTATACCCCGACGATTATTGCTGGTGGTTTTTTGCCGTCAATTGTACGGTGCCCAAAACACCTACATTGCTATGGGTGTCCCAGAGACAAGGGACCCGGGGCTTCCTGGCGCCGCAGGTGTGTTTGTACGGATGTACGGATGTACGGAACAGAGGGTTTGGGAAAAAAAGACCCTCAGGGAGGGACAGGGGGGTTTTGTCAGTCCGCTTGGCTCCATCCATGCGCTGCTCGTTGCCATCTCCATCTCTATTGCTGCTGCTACTGCTGCCACCTCTGTCGCCATCTCTGCTATTGCTGCTGCTACTGCCGTCACCTCTGTCGCCACCTCTACTGCTGCTGCTACTGCTGCCACCTCTGTCGCCATCTCTGCTACTGCTGCTGATACTGCTGCTGCCGCCATCTCCATTGCTACTGCTACAGGTTCCCTGGGTGACAGCCCCTGCCGTATTCATTACTGACTACCAGCAGAATGCCACACGGGGGTTCGACAGAACCACGGGTCAGGCCTTTTTCAACGTCCCCACAGACCCCTACACGTTGAAAGGCGCTACTCCGCCCAAGGGGACTTACAAAATTAGGTGTGTGTGTGTGTGTGTGTGTGTGTGCTGGGGGTTCCCGGTGGTGAGGGGGGTATCGTATTGGTGAAAAAGAAGAAAAAGAAGGGAAAAAAGAGGAAGAAAGAAGGAAATTTTTAAGGAAAAGGAAAGAAAAAAGAATAAGAAAGAAAGAAGGAGGAGGAAGGCGGCAAGGATGAATACACCGTGCCAACACGTCGGGGGAACCACCAGCTGCGGAAGGTGTATAAATTGATGACGCAACAACATCGGTTTTGAGGGCGAAGAGAAAGGGAGGGAGGCTTAAGGGGGGAAAAGGAAGCGTAAAAGCTCTCCCCCTCCTCTCCCATGGGGGGAGAAAACCCCACAAGGAAAACGCCTGATACACATCCTTCCCACATCCCCCCCTGGGTCTTCCCCCTGCCCTGCCCCTTCTCCCCACTTCCTCTGCATGCAGCCTGCCATGGGTGTCGTACGACGGTTACTTTCAGGTCTTTCAGAATGACGAATGGCAGTACGACCAAGGCATTGAGGGCGCCGGATCCATTGGGAATATACTTTCCTTACTCGGCACTCCCTTCAAACCTCCACTGCCCCCCTAACCGCGACGCCACCGCGGTAGCCACCGGCACCGCCTTCACCTGCGGCGGCGGAGGCCTTCCACACCGCGCAGCCCCTCACCCCACTCACAACTCCACCTCCCCCGTTTTCCCTGCTGCACGGACAACGTCGCCGTACATACGCCCGCCAGTGCGGCAGTATCGGGATAGCTGCGAAAGTGGCCCGTGCCAGTGCTGCAATACTCGCCTGCGGGGGCCCCCCGCTTCACCCCGGGGGCCGGTTGTCTCATCCCATCAGTATGTTCGGGAGAGCGCGCCGGCTTGGCTTGATGATGATGATGATCTGTGTTGGTGTGCGGGGGTTGTTGGAGGGCTGCTGCAGCCGCTGATCGTACTACCGTACTCGGGTACAACTGGACCTGGACTCTAGGTTTACCTCCTCAATTAGGGCGTCATTTGCCTTTCCCCCAGTGTGACCTTTCTCGTCACGTATGTATGTATGTATATGGGGGGGAGGACGGGAGGGTTCGTGCCGGAAGGAGAGGGGGTTTATGCATGTCCCCTTACGCCCCTCTTGGACTTGCATCCTAAACACCAGCACGTTTCACAGCCCCCGCAGCCTCTCGTTTTATAATTTTCTCTGGTGCACGTTTGGTGCACGCGATTTCCCCCCTCCTCGTCCTCCTCCCTGCGTCCGCCTCGATAAATAAAAAAGCAAAAAGCTGCGAGCTCAACCAGCAGGCAACAGGCGGAAGTCTTAGGTGATCATGAACTTTACTGCAAATATCTGTTTTTGTTGTTGTTGCTGATGTTGTCAAATTGTGATGGCGATAGATCACGATTCGGAAATTTATCGAAAGGATTGCGTCCTGGGGTGGAAAAGATTCTTCATACCTCTCTGGCTTTTTTTCCTGCTTGAAATGCAAACAACCAACTTGTCCTGTGTTGACTGGCTTAACCTGTGCTGTTGCCTTGGGATGGCGAATGTGCCTTTTGAGTTGTGAGTGAATTTGTTGTCCAATATGCTTCGACTTCTCGAAGCGAAGTATGCGTGTATAGATAGGCAAGTAGTTAGTGCGAAGGAACTGCCGTGCTGTGTGGAAGCAGGGCGTATGCATGCATGTGCCGGACCACAGTACGGCAGGGGACGCCAAGCTTCTACTTGGGTCCCACATACTTGGGTCCCACAAGGCGCATTAGTTCTTTAACTGCCGTTGTTTTGACTATTACCGCTGCTGGGACAGTGTCCTCTAGTTTTCCCTCAACGCACCCAGGCAGTCCCGGGATTGCCGCAATGCAGCGGTCCCTGGTTGTTGCTGGCTTTGTGTGGGTCGCTGGTAGGGCTCTTTGGCCCTCGTCGGGGCCCTTGAAGCCCTAGAGATTTAACGGTGCAACGCAGGTAACAGGCTCTATGCGGAATGCGACCCATCTCTGGCTCTGTGTAGTCATATGCCCAAATCTGTTATTCATCTTGCACGTCTGGCCCTGATGCACCTCCAAAATTTCATTGCTAGAAACGTCCTAACGAGAAAGAGAGTTTGTTCGGCGACAAAGGGCTACAACCAACTTTGAACGAACATCACGGAAGTTAGAAATTTTGAGTTTAGCAGAGGTAAATTGTACCATTGGGTGGATTTCCACTTGCTTGGTGGCTTTGTTGAGAATCTCGACTTGAAGGACTGTGCGTTAATTTGACAGCACGGCAGGGCTTCAGTACGACATGATTGCTTCCAGGTCGCGGTTTTCACTATGTTCTGTGTGTCGTATGTTTGTGTCCATGCTGTTATTTTCATGACGTTTCTGGATGGTACCTCCAAACCATGACAAATCAACGCTTGATGTCGCAAAGTGGTTCGGCACCTCGGATGCTCGGCATACGCCGGCGCTTGATTGACAGAAGCATTGCGTCTAGTGGTTTAAATGCAGTGCATCAAAGATGTCCTTTTGGTCAGGTGACTGCGGAGCTTGGCTTCTTACCGACACCTGACCCATTGCAACGGTAGGAACGTGATCAAACACGCACAGCTGCACTTTAGGCATCAGTTTATAGGATTGCATAATAACGTTTTTATCATAGTGTGCTTGTTATAACTAGCAGCTTAGGCTCTAGGGTTTGACTTATTTGTCGGAATGGCGATGACTTCCACTGCCTGCTGCGGACCTGCGAGACATCTTCCGCCCACCTCGATCTCTAGCATGCTCTCGCGTTCTAAACTGGCGATAACCATCGCAAGCCCTCTTCATGTTACACCCGAAAAACATAGTACCTCACATACTCTTATCATCACCGTCGCCACAGAAAGGACAAAAACCTTGAATTACTGCCACACAGCAGAGACCTCAACAACAGACATCCCAGCAGCCGCTGCCCTGGGGCGACCTCGTGTCCTTCTGTCCATCTGTCGCAACCCAAGCTGCCGAGAAGCTTCTGCCCGCCGTACAACCTGCAGCAAAGGTTCCCCACAGCGGCGATCCCCACGCCTGCCTCCCCCATCCCATACCAACCACGTGTATGAGATATACATTCTGCTTCCCAACCGCGGGCCCGGCGTCGTGATCTACTCCGCTTCTAGGTTAGTCCTCAGCCAGCGGAACTCCGCCGCCGCCGAATGGGAGGCGGCGTTACAGGACGTGACCAATCTGGCGGCGGCGGCGGAGGTGGCGGCGGAGGGCCCCAACCGGACGAGTTCTGCAGCCGCCGCCGGAACCTCCACCGTCCGCAGTCCCGGTCCCCTGCGGCGAGCTCTACAGTCTTTGCCGCCCTTCCCCAAAGATGCGTTACTTCCGACGACGACAGCGATAAGCGGCTCGACGGCAGGGGTTGGTACGACGACGGCCGTGACGCCGGCGGCGGCGGCGGCGACAACTTTGGCGGAAAGCGGGGAGCTGTGGCGGGCCTACTTGATGCTGTCGTTCCTGGCGCACGTACGTTATTACAGTTGGTTATTGACGGTTGGGCGTTGCCAGTGAGGCTTTCTGAGGGTGTTGCTGCCGTCTGCCGTTAGCGGCTGTACATTGCGCCGTACACTACCGTACATCGCCGCCATAGTCATACTTTGTGGTTTAGGCATCCACCGCGGCCGGTGACACGCAGGCCTACATGTGGTGTGAGCCTGGCCCGCCGCCTGCCGTACTACCCGCCGTACTAGCTGTCCCATGGGTCCATGTCGCGGCGGCGATCGATATGCCGCCCGTACTGACGTATGCAACGTACAATCTGTATAACTGGAGACGGCTGGATCCGGACGGGCCTGTACGACTGGGCAACATCGTATGCCTGCAGGTACGTGTGCGTCTGTGCTTTGCATATCTTCGTTCGCCGTCTGTCTGTGTCTGTCTGTCTGTGTCTGTCTGTCTGTGTGTCTGTCTGTCTGTGTGTCTGTCTGTGTGTGTGTCTGTCTGTCTGTCTGCCTCAGGAGCTGCTCAGGGTGGGGTAGGATGGTGTACGTGTGTGTGTGTGTGTGGGAGGGGGGGTTCTTCCAGTTTCCCAACTTTCCTTCAAATTTGTCTCCGTTTCGGTTTCCTCCCAGAACTTTCTAGGTGGGCCCGATGAGCAGTGGTTCCGCTTGGTGCATGTGGAGATCGAAGCGCGGGCGGGGAGGGCGCTAGTCGGGCTAGAGGCGGTGCAGCGCGCAGCCCGGGAGGTAGGTGTGTGCGGGGGGTCGGGGGGGAGAGGGACCACAACGGCCCAGGGAGGGAGCACCGTGGCGAGGGGGGAGGGGAAGGAAGGCAGGGCGCAAGACGGAGGGGAGGCAGGGGCAGGGGCGTGGCGAAGTGGAGGGGTCGCCTTAGGTGTGCGTGTGTATGTATGTATGTATGTATGTATGTATGTATGTATGTATGTATGTATGTATGTATGCATGTATGTATGCCGGCCGAATTCGCACTCGGGATTGTTTCATGGCCCCGGGGACGTCCTGCAGGATGACTCAGCTGCCGTACTGGCGGGCTTGATCCGCATCTCCGAGGCTTTACGGGACATGCAAGCGACGCTGGCTCGGATGGGTGCGTGGGGTTGCGCGTGTCGTGTCGTGTAGTAGTGGTAGGAGTGTGTTTTTTGCGGGTTGACAGGTTGACAGCCTAGGTGGTTGTCGGAAGCGCGTATCGGGGTATTGCAAAATGTGTCGGCATGGGCCATGGGCTGACTGACAAGCTGTCTGCTCCGCCAGAGAAGACACCGCATCTATAGAGGTCTGCAAAAACGAGGAATTCGGTCCCGAGGAGTTTAGAAACCCGTACATGTCATATCAGGCCCTATCATAACCCTGCTGCGCCAACTGTTTTTCCAACTGTCTCCCAACCGTAAAATAACGGTTTCCCGTGCGCGCCGCTCACCGGCGGCCGGTTGTCTCTCATCTCTCTGCATTCGAAATCAGGAGAAAAGTGCGATCCGTACATCTACTATCACCGCGTGCGAACGCCCATGTCCGGCTGGCGCAATAACCCGGACTTGCCGCAGGTACGACGGGTACGGCAGGTACGACGACGCTAAGGATGCAAGGATGGGCCTGTGTTGTCTGGTACCTGCCGTACCATACGAGGAGGTCCCATGCCAGCGTTATATTTATACCCTCTTCTAACCACCAGCAACGCCATACCGTAGTGCTGTAGGAAACCCGGAGGGAAAGAAAGCAGCTGGAAGCCTTGCGTACCTGGGATGCCTTCCATACATACAGACGTTATTGGGCTACTGGTATGTCGACGTGAGCCCTAGCTAGGATAGGGCCCAGAACTGTGCCCCGTGCAGCCCAACACTGTGCCATGAAGTATATATATAGAATTGTTTTGGCCGCCGATTGGCACAAATGTGTCTTGACACAGGGCTAGCCATTGTCAATGGGCGGGCACCTGGTGATGTGCCCGGGGGCTTCACTTACTCCAACTCTACTGAGGGTCACAGTTCTATTGATCTGTGCCTTGCATCTTACGGGCTCTTCGAGCAGATTAACACTCTCAAAGTCCTTAGATCTTACTTATGGGGAGAGTCTAATGTGCTGAGTGATCATCACCCGCTTATCCTTCGCCTGCATGCCGTTTTGAGGCCAGGGGCTGCACGGGGTCGGAAGCCTCACCTAGCACGTGAACGGATCCCTATTTTTGATATTTCACGCAAGGGCCGCTTCACTGAGCTTTTTCGTGAACCTGATGGCATTATTACAGAGACCATCAACTCTCTCAAGGAAAAGCTTGTAGAAGGGGCACCCTGTGACGAAAGCATGAATGACCTGCGCACCCTTATCAATAAGTGTGCTAGAGAGACGTTCGGCGATGCACGGGGGATGGAAAAGTCTGTGAAGCGTGACTGGTGGAACGAGGACTGTGCAGCTGCGTGGAATGATATGATGAGTTTCCGTAAGGAGGTCAGGGACCCCGTCTCAGGCAAGCTGCCCGATCTACATAGGACTACCTGGAAGGCCAAGCACCGTGCCTTTAAAAAGGCTAGGAAGGCCGCTATTCAGGAGTTTGAAATGGAAGATATGCGGAGGAGGATTAAGGACGCCCGGTTCAACCCACGCGGATTGTGGACATGGCTGCGTGGGGGAAAACCACCTCCTTGCGGGATCTCAGATATTAATGCTTTTACCGAGCATTTTTCCAAGGTGCTTAATGGTACGGGAGAGACGAGGCAATGCCGCAATGAGGGTATTCAGTTTAGATGGCTGGACGAGGACCAGGTGACGCACAGACGGGAATTAGCTGCTTGGCTTAACGAGGATTTTACGGAGGATGAAATTGCTAGTGGCCTTAAGGCTATGCGCAACAATAAGTCCGCGGGCCTGGAGGGAACCCCGGCCGAGTATTATAAGTACGCTATCAGGGAAACTGAAGGGCAGCAACCCGTGCTTGTGATGGCGCCTTACTTAACGGTGCTATTCAACCGCATATACGGAGCTGAATACCCGAGGGAATTCACGACTAGCACCCTGTCCCCCGTATTCAAAAAAGGGGACGTGTCTTGCTGTGACAATTACCGGGGAATTGCAGTTGGGGGTCCCCTGAGCAAACTTTATGCCAATATCATAGGGAGGCGATTAAATAATTACTGTGAGGGCAATAGGCTACGTGCCGTTAGCCAGGCTGGATGTAGGCATGGTTTTGGCACCGAGCATCACTTGTTTACATTAAGGCATCTTATCTCGAAGCACACTGTGGCCGGAGCCAGGCCGCTTATTATCATGCAAATTGACTTTAGTAAGGCGTTCGACTCCGTTGACCATGAGACACTTTGGGATTTCCTAATGTCGTATGGGCTTCACGGGCGCATCCTCGATTCTTTAAAGGCTAGCTATGCTGACGTGAAGTTTCGGGTCAAGTTAGGAAATAAGTTGGGACCTGAATTCAAGGTGGGGCGTGGTGTTAAGCAAGGGTGTCCCCTTAGCGTAACCCTTTTTGGGCTCTTCATAGAAGTATTCGCTCATTATATTGATGCCCATGATGCTAATTGCCGTGTATGCCTCCCCAGCCGATGGAGCACCCTTCGTGAGCAGAGTGTTAGCCTGGCGGGCGGTGATCTCACTAACCTACTTTTCGTTGACGATGTGTCACTAGTAGCGACAGGGCACGATAGAGCTGAATGCCTTCTGGGGCTACTCGAAGCCTACTGCAAAGCGACGGGTATGGCCGCGAATGCCGCCAAGTGCGAGGTCCTCATTTTTGGGGGTGCTACGCGTGAGCGGAAGCGGCTTGTTGAAGCTGAGTACCGGTTAGGTGGGGTGGGGTTGCGGGTCCTGACCGGCAACGAGACGGCACGGTATCTCGGGTTGCACTATGGCCCAGGAGTGCAGTTCTCAGCTTGTACCAAGCAACTACTCACAGCAGGGAGGCGGGCCACATTTGGGCTCAGCACCCTGTGTCGTGATAAGAAAATTACCACCCCCAAGCTATGTATGTCTCTCTACAATACACTAGTTGTACCGGTGTTTTCTTATGGAGCGCAAGTTTGGGGACCTGACTTCATTAATGTGAATTTTGAAGGTGCTATGGCTAATCCC
>NW_003307566.1:1391392-1400289 GCF_000143455.1 Volvox carteri f. nagariensis
CCCCCGCGTCTTCCCCATAGGAATTACCGGAGCCAAGGCGTGTCGCTATATGAACTGGATGGGAGCTGCCCCGTCAAGGGGTGCGCGTCTTGATTGGCTGGAGCACACTAAAGGGACCATGCCCCAGCGACTTCATCATGTGCTCATGCGTTTTCGGTTAGGCTGTTGGGAGTTAGAGGTTAATAGACCTAATGGGCGTGAGCGCACCGCGCGTACCTGCAGGCTTTGTGACTGTGGAGCGGTTGAAGATGAGTTGCATGTTTTCGAAGAATGTCCCGCTTACAAGAGCATACGGGCTAAGTATGATGGTGACCTAGTCCTTACGGGGCGCAGCATGCGCACCACTATGACTGAGGCGCCACCCCTGGCATTGGCCAGGTACCTCTCGGAAATCTGGGAGGCCAGGCACGTCGCGCTGAGGCGCTTCGCCCTGAAGCGGACGAGGGAGAATGAAGATGACCTCCCGCGTACCCGCATCAATACCAATACAACGTCCATGGCCCCCCCGGCTTTTACGGACACACCCGCACTTGTGTGCGGAACTTGTAACTTGTAACTTGTAACTTGTAACTTGTATATATACGCAGCTGGCCGGGGGTGGCGCGTGGGAAGTATGGATTTCGTCGGGCCATGCATCTTGAGTCATTAATTTCCCCGCACACCATTTTCGGGGCCCCCTACTTCATTTTGGCCACCTGAGCTACCCTCCGGTGCTTTACCTTCCCCTCTTTCCCCCCCCCCCCTTCCCCTCTTTCCCCCCCCCCCCTTGTCCGCGGTCCCCAACCTACGCGGCAGGGTCTTATGTATGAGGGGGTCAGCTCGCAACCCATTCAGGTACGAAATATTCGATACGGCATGGTACGGCATGCGTCGTATGGATGGCTTTTAGGGCCTGCTGTTGTACGAAAAGCTAATGCATGGTGCTGCTACTACTAGTTGTTGGGTATGGTACGGCAACGCGATGAGGCCCTTGGCGGGTGTTCGCAACTGCTTTTCATGAAATAGGAAAGAGTTAGCTTTGTTAACTTTTCCTTGATGAGATAACGTGAGGTGAAGTGAGGTGAAAAAATAAAAAAGATTCTCTGTGTCTTGACTTCCTGTCTTGAGTTGACATCTTGAGTTGACATGTTGAACTGACATGTTGTGGCTTCACCCCTAATTCCCGGACAGTTCTCGCATCCATTTGCATGTGCACGTGTGTCGTGTGTTTTATGAGACGCACAGACACACGCACGCACACACACACACACACACACAGACAGACAGACAGACAGACAGACAGACAGACAGACAGACAGAGAGAGAGAGAGCGGGGCCCTGCACTCCAGAAGGGTTTCATCCTGTTCCTCCCAAATAAACCAGTCCCTCCCGGGTCCGGGCTGCGTTGTCGTAATCACCATCATTCCCATCATCATCATCATCATCATCATCATCATCATCATCATCATCATCATCATCATCATCATCATCATCATCATCATCATCATCATCATCATCATCATCATCATCATCATCATCATCATCATCATCATCATCATCATCATCATCATCATCATCATCATCATCATCATCATCATCATCATCATCATCATCATCATCATCATCATCATCATCATCATCATCATCATCATCATCATCATCATCATCATCATCATCATCATCATCATCATCATCATCATCATCATCATCATCATCATCATCATCATCATCATCATCATCATCATCATCATCATCATCATCATCATCATCATCATCATCGTCATCATTCATTGGGGGGGTCCTCGTCGGCGGTGTCAACACTCTGTCCGGCATGCATCACCTTTGTTGCTCGGCGATAGCTATACGGCGAGACGGGAGCGCAGTCGAGCGTGCTGCATGCCTTTGATGCGGTGCTGGGGGTCAAGCACGAACAGGTACGGCAGGCAGGCGTAATACTGAACTGTACGGCAGGGTTTACACCACGGCCACGTAGGACGGGAATGTACGACGAGAGCGAGCGAGATAGTAAGAGGTGCTGTGCGGGATATGCACCTCTTCGCCATTATGGTCATCATCATCATCATCTGCATCTGCATCATCATGCCGCCATTTGTTCCAGTCCAGCGAGACGGGAGCGCAGTCTCTCGTACTGCTTGGGGGGGGGGTACGAGGACAGAGCACCGCGGGTTGCTCTCCTGGGGGCTGTAGCTGTAGCTGTAGCTGTAGCTGTATTTGCTTTACAGCGCCGATACCGCGGCCCTCCTGCCCTCTTTCCTCCCTCCCTCCCTTCCACCTACATCATCTACATCACCTACATCACCTACATCATGTACATCACCTACATCACCTACATCATCTACATCACCTACATCACCTACATCATCTACATCACCTACACCTACATCTTCAGGTGTGGCTCCGGGACTATTTGGACACCATGGTGCTGCACATGCCGCCCGCGCACAGGGCCTTCCTGCGCCGCCTCGCCGCCGCCAACGACGGCGCCGCCAACGTACGTTCCTACGTCCAGCAGCGCGCCTCACACACCAAGGCATCGGGCACCTGCGGCGGAAGCGGCGGCGGAAGCGTCAGCGGCTGGGAGCTGCGTGAAGCTTACAATGCGGCAATTGAGGAGATGGAGCGGTTTCGGAGCCAGCACCGAGCGTTTGCATATTCGTACATTGCAAAATGGGCCCGACGTGAGACAACGGGTACAGGCGGCAGCGACTTTATGCCGGCACTCACTGGCTATAGAGATGAGACAGCTCGTCACCTTTTACTTTAAAAGTGACGTAGGAGGGTAGGGAGAGATGGCAGTCGTGGTTCGCAGACTAAGCTTTACAGTGGAAGGATTGTACGGCACTGTTGTACGGCACGAGTTCCTCTAGCCGTGATGTTCTCACAGTCTGAGGTCTGTCTTTCCTAGCTGTGTTTCGTGGACGGGCGCATCTGCTGCGTTGTCCGCTCTCTGCCATGGTTAGTTATAGTTAGTTATAGCTGTGTTATAAGCCTTGGTTAGTTATAGTTAGTTATAGCTGTGTTACGACACAATTCATGGCAGGCCAGGGGATCTGGAGCTGTGTAGATGTGTGACCGGCGCCCCTCCCGCGGGGACACAGCTCGAAGCGACTCCACCGCGTGTTGGACTGCCGACCAGGTTCACCCCCCCAAAGCAAAGCAAAGCAAAGCATATGCGGAAAAGCAAGGCATATGAAGCAAAGCAAGGCATATGAAGCAAAGCAAAGCATATGCGGAAAAGCAAGGCATATGCTTAAAAACAAAGCTAAGCATATGCGCTTTGCTTACGGCATTGTCACGTAAAAGTATTATTTCGCTTAAGAGTCGTCGTTGTGTCCCATGTCAGTACGTCACTAAATTGCCCGCAGCAGGAGCAGCAGCAGCAGCAGCAGCAGCACGTCCATCTCTCCATGGCGGCTTTGCCGCCTACAGAGCACACCACACGCAGCCCTCTCCACCACACGCCGCGGCCGCCTCGCGCTAACTATGGCCCAGTGCCCCCCGAACCGGAAATTCCCTTAAATGGCCATCCTTGGATGTAGGGTAAAAGCACAACCTGCCGAAATGTGTGCCGAAAATTGACAAACCCCGGGTGCCGTCGTTTGATGTACGATAAGAAGTTGTCATAAGAACCCACTAGCGGGGGGAATATACAAGCTGACTCAGCTGCAGCTAAGATGTAGCGAATAACGCGGTTGTGGCTGTTAGGATTTCCGTGCGTGTGCTCCCGTTGGCCCAAGCTTGCCAGCAGGGTATGTTGTGCAGGTATAGTACTGCACTGCAATATACTGCAGTACTCTGGGCGGTTGCCCGTAGGTGCGCTGTCTCGGGGCTACCATTGTGACGTAGACACCATCTTCTACCATGTCGATAATAAATGCAAATGGGGGATTGACAGTGCAGAGAGCTGCGGAACACGCATCGCGCAGCACGCATCGACATCACCTCACGCGTTCTTTGACAGGCCAGGGACTTCTTAATTTACATAGTATGTATCCATGCGCCTCAACCTACGTAGTGCTAAATGGATGCGCACCTTGTTTGCCGCAAGCTTGCAGGTGGCTAGATGTTAACGACGAAGTCGGGCTAGATGTATGCTCGCTTGCCGTGAGCTTGATTTGAGCCCTCATTTTTGCAGGAGATTAGTAAGTACATAACGGGAAAGATATTTAATGTTTGAAGTTGTCCTGGCCTTGCCTTGTTGGCTTTCGGTTACTAGTCCTGAAGCTGTCGCATGGACAACCTCAACCAAATCACTAACTCCACGCTTCACCATGTCCCATAAGGAGGAAGCTAATCATGAATTCTACGAATTCGTATCCGCATGATGCTGCCCCTCGCCCCTTAGTCCTTAGGCAAATAATCGTACGGAATGCGAATACGCATAGGTCATCCTAATTTCGGAGTGAGGCGGCGTATGATTATGCCGTTTGAAAAGACATACACTCCATATACTGTTTTCCCTGTGCATTTCAGAGCGTCCATGGAATTTTTGCGAAGCGAATAGACCTATCCGAAGGCCAGGCTTAACACGTATGCAGTCATGCAATCATGTAATTTGATGAACTTGCTAATGACTAGTAGATGAATTTATATCGTGCTGTAGACTTGAGGGTCAGCACCCTGCAACCGCGCCGTGCTTCCAGCTGCTAGCTGGATGAGCGATGACTCGAACAATTAAAGTTCACGGTATATTCAACTCTGCATTCATATTGACTGATGTAAACGTCTACATTGGCGACCAGGCCAGCCTGTTACCGCCAAAGCCATTTCCTTCATACTACAAAAATGGTGGACTGGTGGCTCTGCTTCCGTATGAATTTGAGGTCTCGAGATGCAGGTCATCATGGAGGCTATCCTTTGCGGCATTGGGATTTCATTGACCCGTCCTGGTGTTAGTGGTTGCTGGCAAGTTGTTGGCCAGCCATGAGACGTCCATCCTCGAACACGATGTCCAAGTACTACTGTGGTAAGTCAGGCTCATGTTAAGCACCATTCGGGCAGCGGCTCATAGGTCATGGCTTGTACTCGCTGCGCAGTCGATTCGAACATGCACTCAATAGAAATTATTATGCCCTGCTGGTTTACCAGGAAACGAATCGCGAGCTAATCGCTTAGGCCACCATCATTAAAGATTTACATCCAATATACCATACTCTGCTAACCGGCGACGCGTTGCAGAAGTCCGCGTGGCGCAATCCACTATGTCAGCACTATTTTACATGCCAAGATGACGGTAGAAGGAAGGTTGCAGAACCTTGTGATGCTGATGTTGCCTCTGCAACTGGTCATTGTCGCTGCTTTGGCAGTGACAGCCATGACAGCAGCAACATCGGCAGCGACACAGAAAATGACAGGGAGTCGGACGCGAATGTCGTCAATTTATTCAATATCTAGCATACGTGCTCGAAATGCATTACAAAGGTGCCGCAGAATGCTGCCTGTGACCTGCAAAGCAAGGCCCACTTCACAAGTGTCTATCCGTTAGCGAACCCCACATACGACCGGAACTATCGCAATGAGCCTCAATCATTTCCTGTCAACGCAAGAGTACATGTTCATATACGTCACTCAAATCATAAGTTTACGGGGTCCGCACTGCATTGTCGCAGGCAGTCTTCGCATGCTTTACGTCGGTAACCGCAGTTACGACTCTTCAGACAACGTGGTCTGAGACAACAGTAAACAGGTAGATTCCCGATTGCAACACCTGGAATGATGAATTGTGTGAAATAAGGTGGTGTTGTGCGACCATCTATCCAATGTCCTCCAGGCTTGGGCTGGAAAATATTAACTCACGTGCGTTATTCATTTGCTAATCTTTAATCCTAAATTCTCTATATCCTAGTCTATGCACGAGTACCACAGCTACCACGTGACGCCAGAACGTTCATGCTGGACGTTGTAATCCCAGCGTGGTCCCGATAACCGCCAAACCACTGGAAGGGTTTCTCTATCTGTGGCTAACTTTAGTAGGTTTCTGTATATGATGGCTGCTGGACGCCGCTTAAATTTCCATGGTCGCTTCAGGCCGTCCCAAATGATGCAGCTCCCAAACAGCTCATTCCCCACTCCCCTCCCCCTCATCAGATGCTTCATCGCCCGGACCGCGCCCTTGCTGCCGACGTCGCAATGCCCGGTGCCTCATGGCGTACTCTTCATGTTCTGCGCGTAGCAGGGGTTCAATTTGCTGCTGCAGCTGTAGCTCTTCTCGCCGCTCCTGTTGCTGCGGCTGGTAGTTGTGGTGATGAAGCTCCTGCTGCTGCTGCGGCTGCTGCTGGAGCTGCTGCTCTGGCAGCGATAATGGCAGTGATTGTGACGCTTGTCCGCACGGCGACTGGTCGTACGGACGGTAGAGCGCCTCTGTGCTCACCCCCTCTGCTGTCCCCGCCTGAACCGCCTCCGCAGCAGTCTCCACCGCTTCCTCTGCTGCCGCCTCCATTGCCTCTACCGCCTCCTCCATCACCGCCTCCACTGCCTCCGCTACCGCAGCCTCCACTGACTCCATCATCGCCGCATCCGCTGCCGCCGCTGCCGCCACAGTCTCTACCTGCTCCGCAACGTCCGGCGCCTCCAGCGCCTCCCCAACAACTCCAATCGCATCCGCTGCCTCCGCCTCCACCGCCTCCTCCTCCTCCTCCTCCTGCTGCGAAATCGGCTCTTCTTCCAACTCCCATTCCGGCGCTAAGCGGCCTAAGTGTCGTTCCAGGCCCAAATGCATGAGCTCCTGCTCCTGCTCCTGCCGCTGCTCCTGCCGCTGCTCCAAAACCTCCGGGAGTGGCTGAAGCGGCGGTGGCGCCGGCGCCGCTGGCTGCTGCTGCTGCTGCTGCTGGTGCGATGTCGGCAACCTGGGCTCCGCAACGAACCTATGCTTCTGCCACAAAGGTAATGGCGGCATCATCGCCATCGTCGCCATCGCTGCAGCTGAAGCAGCAGTGCTGCCGCCGGCGCTGCTGCTGACATTCTCAGCGCTGTGGGGCGCCGCGGCCGCGGTATCGAGCTCCAAGGTAATCAGCCGACGGTCGGGACGATAGTACGGCATATCTGTCAATGAGGATGCTCTCTTGCGGGTGTATGTGTACGATACGGCGGCCTCCTCCGCTGCAGCGGCGGCGGCGGCAGTGGGGTCACCGTGCAGTTGCTGGGTCGGCGAAATGCGCCCCTCTGATGACGCAAGCCCCGGCGCCGGCGGATCCTGTTGCCGCTGCGCAGCTACATCATGCAGAGTCTGGGCCGCCAGGGCGGCGACGCCGCCACCTGTGCTAGCAAGGTGACGGTGCGGCGGCGGTGGCGGCGGCGGCGGTGGCGGCGGCGGCGGAAGCGTCCGTTCTGGCTGCGGTTCTACACCGAGATCAGTGCTGTGCAGCTGTTCCTGCTGGTAGTAGTACGGATCCGCGTCATCGTCGCGTGTCGCGTGTCGCGGTTGAGAAGGTTTGGCGAAGCGCTGATGCTCGGTGAGTGCGGTGAGCACCTCGGGCGCCTCTGGGGGTAGCGGCTGCGGCGGCTGCGGCGGCTCAGTCGTCACCATTACTGCGGTGGCTGTTGCTGCCGCCGCCGCTGCCTCTGGTAGCGGCGGCGCCGGCCACCTGAACACCACCTGCACCGCCGTCGACGCTTCCGACGGCGGGTCGCCGGCGGACCGCAACGTTGAGCTTAGCCGTACAGGCCCTAATGCTGCAGCTGCAGGCTCGTGGCTTGCAGCGGAGGCTGCCGCTGCGGCACGGCTCGCTTGCCGCCGCAACCACCTGAGCGTGGCTACCTCCTCTTCCTCTTCCTCCTCCGCAGCCGCAGCCGCAGCCGCGTCCTCCACACCCTCCGCAGACGTTGCTCCTTGTTGCTGTTGCTGTTGTTGCTGTGGAAAAGCCACGCCTGCAGAAACACCTGAATCACGCTCCGCTACCGTGTAGCCGCCACTGCCAGTGGCTGCACCAGCGGCGGCGGCGGCGGCTGAACCCATACGCCGTATAGGAATGCCGTACAAGCCACCCGCCTCCATCGGACCGCCGCTAAATCGCTGCGGCAGTGGCAGCGGCGTCAGCGGCGACGTCAACAGAGTAGGGCGTACTGATGGTCGTACTGGCGCCGTCACCAGCGGCGAGATTGTCCGAAGGCGCTGCACCAGGCCCCCAGACGCCTCGCCGCCAGCGCCAGCCGTACCGCTGATGTCGTGCCTTACAGGTATTCGGGCTGGGCGGGCGAAGGTATCGTACTCGGATGCCGCAAGGAGGGGGTCATCTGCGTCGGAGCTGCCGCGTGTGGCGGCAGAGGCGGCGGCGGCGGCAGCTTCAGCCTGTCCCGGTGCTGTACCCATGGGGGATGGCTCATCGCCGCTGTCCGCTGCCGCACGCTTGCTGCTGCGTCTTGCGGGTCCCTTGGTAACTGGCATGCCGTGGCGCTCCAGCCACTCGCCCAGCGGTTCCAAATCAGGCAACACGCGGATGGACCGGTACCACTTGGCCATCTTGCTGCCACCCACCTGTAGAGAGCGGAAGGTACGAATATACACATACACACACGTAAGGATACATGATTGTAAATTGTAAGCTTGTGCCGTGCATGTACGGCGGTACACGAGCATGCGTGGAGGGAAAGAGGGGAGTAAGAAGCGGAAGAGCTGGAGGATGGGGGAAGGGCAAAATATGACACGCATGAGTGATGCTCGGATGCACTCTCACATCTATCCACTCACACGTTGGCAGCCGTGTGACACATTCCCCCACGGGAGGCGACGTGTGTGTGTGCGTGTGTGTGTGTGTGTTGTGTGTGTGGTGTGTGTGTGTGTGTGTGTGTGTGTGTACATGTTGGACCACATCATGGCAATGCAGCGGCAGCAATGCAGCGGCTGTGGGGAAGGACGGGAATCATGCTATCGCTTGTGTGTGTGGTCTCTCGCGCGGCTC
>NW_003307566.1:1400354-1411044 GCF_000143455.1 Volvox carteri f. nagariensis
CTTCTTCCTCCTTCCCACCCAACCCAACCCCACACACACACACACACACACACACACACACACACACACACACGCACACGCACACGCACAGCAATGTTTGATTTTTTTCCGTCCCCCAAATTGTTGTTTTCCTCGTTTTTATCCCAATTTCTTTTTTGCCCATCGCTACAGCGACATGTGTTTCTCCGTCCCTGCGTAGTGCATTCAGGAGCAGCGCGCGGTGCACCGCGAACCGACCCGCTCGAAATTCGATCGAGACATCCAGCGGCCGTTATGAAAGATGCAGTCGCGACCCGCCAAGTAGCGTGGCACGTCGAACCGGCCTCGTACTGGCCCGGGTGCGTAGCCGGCGCGTAGCTCGGCGGGTGCAGCCGCGCCCTGACTCTGCAGCTGCGGACTCTGCGCCTGCGGATCGTCTGGCCAAGTACGGCCGACGGCTGCGGCGACGCCGCCAATGCTGGTGCCGGCAGCTCCGCCGGCGGCGGCGGCGCGCTGGACTCGGACAGCAACTGTGACTTCGATACTTTGATGTTCGATGTTCGACTCCGGGGGTTGTACGGATGTGCTGGGGGGGGATGCTGTGCTGGCCTCTCCATCGAATCCCGCCCCGCCGCTTTCTTCAGAGTGATCACTGGCGGCGGTGGCGGTAGGATGGACGGCGGCGGCAGCCGCCGATGCAGCGGCCGCTGCCGCCGCCGCGGCGGGGGATGTCTCTGGGTCGTCGAAGCTACGGGAGCGCACGTGCGGCTGCGGGCGCTGCGGCTGGAAGTGAGGTCCAGGGAAGGCTGGCGGCGGCGGCGCTAACGCTCCCGCCACCAGCCGTCCCAGCCCATAGGAAAGCCTCTGTTGTGGGACCCGTGGATCTATCCATGGCGGCGGCGCCGCCGCCACCACGTACGAGTGCCCTGGCATGCTGTTGCCGCGCTGGCGCGGTGGCGGTAGCGCGCCGTACGTCGGGGGTGCCATTGCCGTACGCGGTGGCGGCGGCGGCTGTGCCGCCGACGGCGCCGCTGATGCGAAGGGATGGCGTCGCATACGCAATGGGGTCGCTGGGTCGGCCGCCAGTGAAGACAGATCGTACGGCACATCGGCCTCCGCCCCCGGCGGTGGGTGCAAGGGCCGCAGCGGACGTGCGGCAAGGCGGGGACCTGCAAACGCACGCCAAGGACCCTCTTGCAGCCGTATGGGCATGGGTGGCGGCGGCAGCGGCGGCGGCCCCCGCGACGGATGCGGCGCAGTGTGCCCAGCGGGAGCTATGGCGCGGAGCACGCGCAGCGGCGTCGGCGGTGGTGGCGGCGCCGACGGCCCTGGTTCAGCCTCCCCCTCATCGTCAGGCAGCGATTCAGCTTCAGCGTATAGGGCCCGTGGATGCAGGCGGTACAACGGCAGCTGTGGCGGCGGTCGCTGATGCGGTGGGGAGCTTCCGGGGGTGTCCGGTCTGGATAGGACGATGGGATGCGACACGACTTGTCGCGCACGTGGCGGCGGTGGCAAGAACAAGCCCGGCGGCCGTGTAGACCAGTGTCCGCCGCCGCCGCTGCCGCTGCCATAGCTGGCAGCTGCGGCGGAACTACTGCTGCCGCCGGCGGCGGCGGCGGTGGCGCGCAGCTGAGGGTGGGGTGGGGACGTACGATAGGACTGCAGCAACAGTGGCGGCGGCAGTGGCAGTCCCGCCGCCGCCGCTGCTGGCGGCGGTTGACGCTGTTGCTGCTGCCGCTGCTGCTGCTGCTGCTCCGGGTGCTGCTGCTGTTGCTGCTGCCGCTGTTGTCCCATTCGGAGGCCCCGGCGGGGGGGGATGAGCACCCGCTGGTACTGCTGCTGCTGCTGAGGGGACGGATGCGGGGCCTCTTCAGGGGGTTGGGGGTTATCGTTCTCCTCGTCACTCGGGTCGGTCTATACGGCAAGACGAACGGCAGAGGGATTGGAAGCAAACACAAAAAGGGCCAGCAGCGCAGGGGCGGCGGGATATTTTCAGCGCCAAAAGTCCGCGAGAGGAAAAGAGAGAGATAGAGAAAAAAAAGAGGGGTGGCGAGAGAGAAAGAAAAAGAGGGAGGGAGAAGCGGGGGAAGAGAAAAAAATAATAGCGGATTGTGTGAGGACAGGAGTCTGGAAACGGGGATGGTAGTTGAGGGTGCGCATGGGCAACGGCTATGTGGATACAACCCTGGTAGGTGCTTTTGGGTGGGCGGGTGGGCCGAGGCAATGTGGTCAAGCTTAGCGATGTGATGAAGTGGAAGCGCTCGCAGCTTTACATCGCAAGCAGGCAACCTACACGCTAGAGCAAAGGCGCCTGCCGTGTTGGTGACGTCACCCATGAGTAGTAGCAGCAGTAGTAGCAGTAGCAGCAGCAGGCCGCTACCAGGGGGGCCAGAAAGGAAATAACCTTTAAATCATCCCCCAAACCGGTAATTAATATGTATTTTTTAAATTAAAAACATTCATGGCTGCAGCGGCAAAGATGGGTGAGATTCGAAAGCATGAAGGCTCCTTCCACTATCTGCGAAAGCGCTATGTGCCAGGATCAAAAGGAGGGGAGATGGCCGAGGGGTTACGAAGGGAGAGCCGGAAAAATCGTGGGGTAGTTGAGAGACTGGCGGTGCTCACGTGGCCGAGGTAGGCCACATTAAAATCAGCTAAGCGGCCAACTGACGACAACTCAATACGGACTGTTAGCCACTATCAACTTCCCGAATGCTTGGGCATTTACTTGGCCATATTCAGTGCGATTTCTTCCTTCCTCCCTCCCAACCTTGATCTGGCGGCACACACAAGCACTGCTCGGGGAGGAGCAAACAAGGGCCCAAGCAGCTTTGAAGCTTCAATCTATTATGTCGTTTTGACTGCTCGTCTTCGGAACGGGCTTTGCATCCTTGGCTCCTTGTGCGTGGGCTTTAGCGGGTTGTGTGTATGTATGTATGCGTGTGGGTTCTGGGAAGTCGGTTCTGGGGTTTGAATGGGTAAGTTCCTCTTCCGGCCTCTCCGGTTTCCTAGCGGCAACACGTCGGCTTACTCCCAAGTCTAAAGGAAGGACTGCATTCCAGGTTTGGAAAAAGAACATGGCTTGCTGCTTGTTCCATGCTCCAACGGCGTTCCGTTCCTCCCTCTCTCCGGCTCTGCATCCCTCCCTCCCTTTCCCCTCTCCATTCTCCTTTCTCCCCCTCCCCCCCGACTCACATCCCACGCCTTTCCCTCCCTCCCCTGTCCTGTGTCTGCTGCCTTCGCGGCAGCTGTATGCGCTATGTGGCTCTGACCGCCGCGACCACCACACATCCAAATTCTTATTTCTAATTCGCTCCCTCATCGGCTTCAGGTATCACCTTACTTCTTGGTTCCGAAAGGCGCGAAGGACAAAACCCAAATAACCCGGGAAACCGACACGGGCACGTGTCCACTAAGCGTTCTTGTCAGCCTGCTTTACTTTTCAAGCGCCCGCATTGACGCTCGATTGATTTCCCAGATAACCTTCGCTCATACACACACGCGGTGACACGCTCCTCCGCAGGAGAAAAAACACGCGCAGACACGCCAAAAACGAGGATGGCTAGCTCCGGCAATATTTCCAACATCTCCAACCTAGCGCTACACCTAGCGGTTCAGTAGACTGGACCAACACCTCAGACACAGGCGCGCGCGCGCGCAGGATACGCAACAGGCCATGGAAAGGCCTGCGAGGAACGTGTTTCCTTAACTCGTAAACAGGGGCAGGAAGAGTTAAGAGTCTCAGCGGGGGAACGTTTTCTCCCCCAGCCCCACAGGTCCCGTCATTCATTCATATGCCCCAATCACAAACCCGAACCCCAATCAAACGGTCTGCCTGCTGACCTTGGCTGGTAGCTTGCCAGTTCCGCTTTGCTTTTTTTTGCCATTTTTAAAAAGTTAAAATGACAATAAAAGGAAAGACTTGGAAAGGACAAGCACTTATTTTGGGCGGTGGATCCCATCGACCGATGCGTGTGGGCTTATCCAGGGGCACACACTCTTATGTTTTCATTCCACTGGAAAGCCCACCCACACCGGTAGATGGCCGCCCACTATTGTGACTCTGTGTTGGACAGCATGTCTGTCACGAGCAGGGGTGCAAAAACTGAACACACGACTGTTCGTACGGCAACCGAGGCCTGGTACTGGGAGCTGGGGATGACTCAGCATGGGGGAAGAGTTAAGGACGGTGAAAAGTAATCAAATGTTTGTCCATTGAATATATATATAAAAGGATTCAGAGAGTGCAGCTCTCAATGACTTGGCAAAAGGGTTTTAGAAATCAGTCAACGAGTGAGTGTTCGGGGGGCAAAATAGGTATATAGGGTGTTGATGGTTGTTCGTGATTCAACCCCAGACGAAAGATCCAGCGCGCTCGCACCTCCATGTAAATGTGAACCAGAGCACCACACACACGCACACTTGTGTGTGCGCGCGGGAGCTATAGCCGCTGCGGGCAAGGGCCTATCGAAGCTTCTGACGGGACAATTTGCGAGCTACTTTTGGCAGCACCAACAGCAGCAGCAGCAGCAGCAGCCGCGTAAAAACAGCCCTCTATCAGAAACCGTTTTTTCCGGCACAGGGGCATGCCCCGCGGGCGCTCCTCAGGTTCTGGCGCTGCAACAAGATTCCGCCAGCAGGCATCTTCGCTTCTGCAGGGGGGGGAGGGTTTGGATGGTGGGGGGGGGGGAGGAAGGAGGCGCACCCGGGGAGCCGACCCGCAAGGGGGTTGCAGCGAGCGGGGAGGGCGGGGACGGGCGTGAAATAGTGCCTTGCAAACGTTGGGCGGTAGGGTGAATGAACGGACCATGCAAAAGCTAAGCCTGTTTGATATAGTGAGCTGAGGAGGGAGACAACAGAAGCAATGCGACCCAACTGCCACGGAGCAGATTTATGATCAGCGTAGGAACTGTCTTTTTCAAGCGTGACAGGAAAGCGGCCCGTTGGGTTTGTAGGAGCCGCGACCTCGCGATAGCCTTTGTGCGTAGGGCTTGCCCCATCTACTTTTAACGGTCCAGGCGAAGAAGGCCAACGCTAACGGACAATAAAGCGGTGTCTAGTGTACACTGTATAATGTAAATCGTCTTCACGTATCTATCTTTGAGGCGACCCTATGCTGGGATATAACTAGACGCGACGACGGAGAAACCGACAAGAAACCGTTCAGAATGATTTTGGACAGCGAAACGCATCCTCACAGAGGTTTACGGATGGTGTCAAACTATGTATTTTTAACGAAAAATACGCAAGCGTTTGGTGACCTCGTTGTGCCACATAGTGGCTGGTCGCATGGCGATATTACCACAGCCAAACAACCGTCAACCCGTTCCCAAACAACAGAACCCACCTACCATTTTACCTTAGTGTAAACTATCCTTAGATGCGATGCAGTTAATTAGGTTGGTCTACTCTATGGGCTAAACGCTGGAGCCAACACCCAGCGGTCAGTGTCGTGGGCCGGATTGAGCCTTGTTGCAAGAATACAATCAATTCAGCTCGATGGTTGTAAGTATGGGCCCTTATCAGTATGAAAAACGACCTGAACTGTGCGTCTCATTTGGCAGCCAATTATCAGTGCTAGATGTACAGGTGGTGTAGAGGTCGTGTAGCAAGCCTTTGCGCGTAATGGCCACAGAATTGGATCTTCATATGCGTCGCAAGGAGATACAGTAGAGTCGTCTAACGCTGTGGACGTTGTGACCGTTATATACGACACTTCTCAAATACGCTCTCTCCCAGCCGTGAGGAATATGAGTTGAAAAGCCCATAAAGGGATATTATGACATACTAATTGACCAGGGCTCAACCTACTGCACTGCAACACTCTAAAATGGCCTTGCGTTGCTGGTGCGCGGCTGTGCGCCCGCCAAGCGAAGGGCGAGGCAAGCGTCCCGAATGCCTCATGGAAATTACATACACCCGAATATATACAGATAGGTTAAACTACAGCTATAAGCGCGATTTTTAGGTGTTCGGAGTGTAAGCGGCATGGGAGTTACAGTTTCCGAAAACCAAACGTGCACATTAACGCCATCCATAAGCATTCACAAAGCTTATATTTTGTGCTCGGTTTCAAGTCGCGCATGACATCTTTCCTTAATAGGATGTTACTCTGCAATCGACGCATGTACGTCGAGCCCAATTATCCGCGCCGATATGTCGTGGATAAACCTAGCGCAACCACGCGGTCAGATAACACTTAGGACACATAGCTGATTCAAAGATGGTGAGCGTGTTTCCTTGCCCAGGCATGATCTTCCCTTGCGTGCACAACCCTTGCTTGCAAAGCCCCAAATCGGAGCCCAAAATGACTCTGCAAACTTTACCCAAGACCATTAGCTTGATTTGAATGGCTTAAGGAAACACGTTACATCTTTGCGTGAATCTGTAAGCCGCTCTACTCGTTTCACTGTCTTGCTTAATAATTACTTGTGGCGGCCCTTAAACTGGAAAGACTCCAGCAGAACTGTCGACGACACCATCAGCACCAGCACCCAGCCACGTACCGACCATGCATCCCGGCAGGGTGAACTGCTCCCCCATCGAACCGCATCTCCAAAACATGTTGTGCAGTGCTTCCAGCTAATGACAACTTAAGATGCCCTGCCGCCGTCCCGCGGACATATGCATCAGATCAGGTCCCCCGGCCTGCACCAACACAGCTGATGCCAAGCAGCGCACACATCATTCCTGGCATACATCATTTCTTCATTCCCTTTTGTCTCAGAGCTTCGTAACATATCATCATCCACATCTCAGGTTCACTTGCTTGGAGCTTATGAATATTACCGAATTCATATGATGTACAACAGGTGTACACCTCCCGTACTTGCCGAAGTACGGACATGGACCAAATGGATACGACTTGACGAGCATTATGAATCTGTGTGAAGCATGATACGGCTCGCAACTCACAGTGGCAAGGGAAAGCAGATAACGGCTAAGCCGCGGACGTGGAAGTACTGGAGACAGCTGTCGACAGCTGCCGTGTGTGTGTGTATATGTGTGTAGGTGTGTAGGTGTGTGTATGTGTGTATGTGTGTATGTGTATGTGTGTGTGTATATATAAATATGCCCGTCAGAAGACCGTTCAACTCTTTCTTTGCTGTACAGATTCGCCACTCGCACCGCTCCCACTGCAATCGTGCGACCAGATGCATGGGCAATAAAAAGGAAACGCGATCTGCAATGGCAGGCTGCGGGCGGCTGCGCATGCGGATGAGTGAGACACGCATCCGCTTACTTGCGTCAGAAACCTGCTGTGTGCTCAACACGTCCTCTGATGCTACTGCCCTCGGATGGCCCCACTATCCTGGGGGGGGCCTAGGTACCCCGTTGAACGGTTGCCTAAGTTGCTCAGTAATTTCCCATTTCGGGTGCCTCTGGGCACGGGAGTCACCTCTGGTTGTTTGGCACTGGCTTGGCTTAAGCTTGCGTGGTTGTCGGCGCGGAGCTGGCCTTGGAACTGTGACTGTTTGGGGCGTTTCCCAGCCTTATGTATGTACGTTCTCAGTGACGCTCTTTTGAGGTTGCGCTGGCAGCAGCATTACTGCTATACCGTTAACGACTCCTCTCCCAGCTGTTTCGGTACGGCAATTAATTTTATCCAAAGTGTAGCCCTAACGATCAACTGCTTCCTCCTCAACATATGCCCGCCTGCTTTGGTGGTTGTCTTGGTCGGTGTCTTCCTGACTCACCCTACCCTAGAAGAGTGTGTGTTTGTTGAAGTAGGACTTGTTGAAGGGCCATTAGGCCGGTGCTCAGCAGCATTAGAACTAATGCTCCATGCTCTAGAGCTCCATGGGGGCCGGTATGCGAAGGAGTGAGATAGAGAAAGAAGAGAGAGCATGCACATCTATGTGTGTGCATGTATGTGTGTATGTATGTGTATGTACGTGTGGCGGACACTTGTCGAAACACGACCAGGAAGTCTGAAGTGAGGGAGGAGCCTTGAAAATCTATGCCATAAAAATCATGTTCAGGAGGAGTCGTCGAATAGTAAACTTAAACACTGTTAATAGGAATAATTACCGGTGCTGCCACAAGGTCAAACGACACACACATATGCACACATATGCACACACTCGCAGGTACACACGTCGGATTATACAATTGTACGGTATTATATATTGTATTATAGCTCTTATTATCTACACATACATGCATATATCCAGCCAAAGCAACATCCACATACAGGTTGCTGCAGTGATGCACACTCTCAACAGTGAGATCTAGTTCCGATGTGATGATGTGAGTGTCCTGCGGCCCCCAAGACTGCAGGTGCGCTGTCCCAGTCAGCAGCCGGGTGTGTTGACAACAAGGGATAGAGGATAGATGATGGCCCCGTCGCGGTCTGTCTCCTTCAAGCTTGGAAGGTCTTGGAAGGTCTGGCGGCAGACGGCGCACCTGCGTGACATATGCGGTCGACGAAGGCCAGCAGCAGGTCGGCCGGCCCACCGTATCCATGCCCCCCCGGGCTTTGACGGACGCCCCCCCCCCGCCCCCGCACTCGTGCGGCACTTGTAACTTGTAACTTGTGACATGTATATATGTCGCTGAAGACCCAGCACACTTCCCGTCCCTCCCCCTCCCCACAGACCCCCAGGTAGGCCTTGGGCCCTCCTCGTGCTTTGACGGATATACCCCCCCAACCCCGCATTCGTGTGCGGAACTTGTATGTATGTATGTATGTATGTATGTATGTATGTATGTATGTATGTATGTATGTATGTATGTATGTATGTATGTATGTATGTATGTATGTATGTATGTATATATACCTTTGTAATATATATACATGGAACGCGCGCAGCACGCAAAAGCTGTGCGCGGCAAGATAGGCACAGACGCGACCACCGGCCATGAGTTAAACAGTTTTTTATGCCCAACGCCTCTAAAAACCACCTGCCAGTAATAATTTGATATATATATGTATGTATATATGTATGTATGTATCCACCAGGGCCCTTCAGCCGCAACATTGTATAAAGCTACGGCGCATTCTCAATGGATATGATCACCACCGCGTCCGAGTATAAAACTGTTGAAGCCCAAGCCAAGATAACAGACACCTGCTGCATTTATATACCATCCTCTGTGGCCTTCGGTGCGAATCGCTGGAAAGAGAACAACCGAACAACCTTTTCTCCGCGCGCGCGCGCAAGACGATGCCAGATGACTACGACGATTTGTCACAGCAGCCTGCCGCCCTCCTGCCGCCTGGCTTTTAATCTACCTGCCAACAGCTATTCCTCCCCCCCCACAAGCCCCCACAGGCGGCCATCAAGCTAGCATGGTAGCATTTCGCAGTTTGTTTTTCGTATTTTCGTTCATTCATTTACACATAAACCTCTTAACAACAACGAGCATAACACAAACATGTTGCATCTTACAGCACACATAAAGATAGTAATGCATAGCCCTATCGCGGATTACAATAGGATTTCTTTGAGCCGTGGACCTACATTAAACCCCCCCAAAGGTGTATGTGGAGCGGCCCGCTCCCAAGTCCATGCGGCTGCTCCTCCTGCTTTTCCACTTCCTCCTCCCCCTCGTCCTCCTCCCCCTCCTCCTTCCCCCTCTCCTCCTCCCCTTTTTTCCCTCCTCCACCTTTCCTCCTCCCCTTTCTCCTCCGCCTCTTTTCGCCTCCTCCACCTTCTCCTCCACGTCTTCCCCCCTCCCTCAGCCCCCCTCCTCCTCCTTCTCCCCCTTCCCCCCTTCCTCCTCCTCCTCCTCCCCCTTTCCCCCTTCCTCCTCCTCCCCCTCCCGCTTTCCCCGTTCCTACTCCTCCTCCTCCCCCTTCCCCCCTTCCTCCTCCTCCTCCCCCTTTCCCCCTTCCTCCTCCGCCTCCGCAGCCACCAGTGATGCCTGCCTGGGACTGACGACACGCGGCCCCCGGGCATCTCCGACTACGGGCACGCGGCGGCACTGGTCCCGCAATTGCCGCCGCCGACCTCAACACCCCTAGCTCCATTCACATGCCGCCCTAGCTGCAACATAGGTCAACACACAGGAAGACAAGGAGGTAAAGAAACAGGAAAATTAAAGCAGGCAGTGGTAGGGGTCGTGGTGGGCTCGTGGTGGGCTGGCGAAACAGGCGGTCAAAAAGGGGGGGAGGGGTAACCTCCACGCCGGCCGCGTACAGCGCATTTTCACCCAGCAGCACATCTTAGCAAGGGCTGTCCACAGCAGCTGGGTCTGTCGCCTTCGTGCGCCGCATCGCAGTTTCCGACAGGCACAAGGCCATTGTTCCTGTTGACATACACATACATACATACATACATACATACATACATACATACATACATACATACATACATACATACATACATACATACATACATACATACATACATACATACATACATACATACATACATACATACATACACACACATAGGCCTTTCTCCCATCCCCATCTTCCTGGCCCCCTTCCTGGCCCCCTGTTTCCCTTCATCACATGCTTTAACCCACCTATCCGCTTGCCCTCACACGTGACTGATTTCCCTCCCCGCGGACTTGATTCATCTTTATAACCCCCTTCCCCCCCTCTCCTCCTCGCTTTTAATCCCACCCATGATTCAATGAGACACGCGCCCGGCCCTCACCACCAGAGCACCTTCACAACAAGCAAGCACATTCCATACCCCTCAAACCACGCGACCAGGCGATCATCATCATCATCATCATCGTCCTTACCCGGCGAGACCGC
>NW_003307566.1:1411271-1469472 GCF_000143455.1 Volvox carteri f. nagariensis
ACCCACGCCGCGCACCCACGCCGTCACCCTCACCTTCTACCTTTTTCCACGGCTACATTGACGTCCCCCCTGCCCCCAATCACCAAGTCGCCATGGTCGTCACGGGCTCCGCTTTCGCGCTCCCGCCTCGGCCCGCACCTCTCCCCTCGCCCTCGCCCTCGCCCGGGGGCTCATGCGCGCCGCTGCAGGGTGCCAGCCGACCCAGCCGCGGGTACCCCCCGCTGGCGGTATTCGCCAAGGAGCTGGGACGCCACCGACCCACGGGTCCGCAGCCGACGTGCGGCGGTGGCCCACTCAGCCCTCGGTTGCTCAACGGCGTCTCGTCCGGGATGCGACGCCACGGTGGCGACGGATCGAGGGCCGTTGCCGCTGCTGGCGCCGTCGCCATGCCGTCATCGTTGTTGTTGCTGTTGTTGTTTTCATCCACCTCAGGGGACGGCATCCCCAGCACCCGTTGTGCACCATGGCCGCCATGGCCGCCGCCGTCGCCGTCGTACAGTGACACCGCCGCCTCCGGCAGCCATACCGTTACGACCGGTAGAGCCCGGTCATGGCTGTCGTACTTCCATGCCGCCGCTCTCATCACCGCGTCGTCTGGGAATGACCCGTGGGGCTCTTTGGGTGGCTCTCTTCTCTCGTCCTGGACGAGCAGGCTCCTAGGGGCGGTGACGCCGTACGGCACCAGCGCTCCAGAATTGTCAAGAGTACATAACTCATCATTATCCTTATTCTTATTATTGATATTACTTGTAACAGCTATGGCAGCTCCTCCACCAGTCAATCCGTTATCACCGGGGTTGGGAAAATCAACAGCCGCCGCCGCTGCAGCCCAAGTCGAGGCCATGGGGTACAGCTTCAAATGCCACGTCATTCTGTTGCCGCCACCTCCACCGCCATCTAGAGAGTCGCGGCCTGATAGCCGATGCGGCGGTCCTGCACCCCGAAGAAGCTGCGGCCCGTCCGGCCCCCGCGGCGGCGTCGGCAACGTTGACGTCGAGGATGGCGGCGGCGCCGCCGCCGCGTCAACATGAACCCCACCACACGCGGCTGCCGCCGTCGCCGCCGCTGTAATACCGTAGGCCGCGTCCCGGCGGTCGCCGTCATCACCGCCGGAATACGCCGCCGCCGCTGCCGCCGCCGACACCGCCACGGCTGACCCCCTCGTTCTTTTCCCTCCAAAGCGGGCCGGCGGGGACGCGCCGGTCTCGCCATCGTCCACCGGTTCGAAATCCTGATATGTCTGATCGACAAGGCGACAAGGCCGCTGCGGACTCACTATGCAGTCTTCCACGTCCGGCGGCCGTACAGCGCCAGCACAACGAGGCGCAACGCGGGAACCGGCCGCCATGTCCATCAGCGCTTCAACCGCCGCCAGCTCGCAGCTCTCGGAAGCTAGCGGTGCCAAGACTGACGCTACCGCCGCCTCCGCCGCCTCCGCCGCCGCCGTCGCGGCCCTAAATCCCGCCAGGGCCACCGCCGACAACTCCGTAACATCCTGAGTAAAGGCTTTATTCCGCCAGCGCCGCGTCGGCCCACACGCAGGCCCCCCTGGACGACTCCACCCTGCCGCCCTGCTGGACGTCCCCGGAACACGACTTCGCAACGATGGCGATGGCGATGGCGATGGCGACTGTAGCTGTAGCCGGTCTTGCAGCTGCCGCCGCGGCCGTTTCGATTGGCGCTGCCGTTCATGCAGGTACGGCACAGAAAACCCCTGACTAGCGTCGTCCTGCCCAGCGGCAGGGTACGCCGCTGCCGTGCAAAGATAAGGCTCGTCGTACACGTCCGTAGTACATCGGTACTGCCTAGTAGCTGGTTTGCTTCCTCCGCTTCTGCAGCCGCGGCCCGATAGCGGAGCGGCATCGCCGCCGTACAGCGGCGGTGATGATGACGACGACGGCGGCGCCGTCGCGTTGTTGCTATCCCCGGGTGATCCCCCCCGCCCCGCCTGCCGGGCGGGCCCCCAGGGCTCCGTTCCCAAAACACAATCCATGTCGGCAGGCTGTCGCATCAGTACCTGCATTGGCAGACGCGGCTGTACCCCATGTATCGCCGGCACGGGTTTCAACCCATGGGTCACTGCCACAAGCGGCTGTGACCCATGGGTCGCAATCGCCGCGCTGAGACGTCCGGAAGGCCGCGGCGCCCAGGATGGCGTGGATGGGCGGCGTGTGAGTACAATATCTGGATGACTCGATACATTGGGGCCCACACTGCTTTGGTGCTGGTATGCGGCGGTGGTTCGTAGTGACGGAGGTCGTGTTGGCGCTGATGGCATGATCTGCAAGGCCCCGGAGTGCCAGGGGGCGTCAGGATCATCGTTGTCGTCCGTGCCGCTGACGCCATCATAATCGTCTCCGTCGTTTTCGTCATCGACTTCGTCGTTTTCGTCGTCGTCGTCGTCGTCGTCGTGGCCACAGCTGTTGTCATCGTCGTCGTCATCTACCCCGCGGTCGCCAACACCAGCACAGCCCCAAGGCAGCTCTGAAACCATGAAACCGCGGCTGCTGCCCCCGCCGCCGCCGCCGCCGCCGCCGCTTCCGCTCCCGCCGCCGCTGCCCTCCCCGCCGTTGACTGCAGCAGCCGCCTCAGCAGCCGCCTCTACAGCCACCGCGTCCGAAGGATGAAGAGATGTCCGATACTGTCGCTGCTGCTCCTGCTGCCGCTGCTGCTGCTGGTAATCATGCTGCTGCGGGTAAAGGTTTTGGCCGCAACCTGACGGCGACGAATGCAGCGTTTGCACCGCTCCGTTGGCTCCGTACGACAATGACGAAGAATGGAGGCCCCCCTCACTGTCATCATCATCCTTGAAAGGCGGCGGCGGGGCGCGAGCTGCCGCAGGCGACGGCCTGGCGAGGGCCGTCGGCAAGGCGTACAGTTTCAAAGATCGTTGTGGAGCCACGGCACCGCCGCCGCCGCCGCTCCTGCCTGCATCGCCACTTGCGCATCGCCACTGCGGCATACCATGCGGCGGCGGCTCCCAGTTGCCCAGCCAAGAAACCTCAAGGAATGGAACTTCAACATCTTGGGTTGATCCTCCCTCCTTGCACCTGCCGCCATCGCACTCGCCGCCGTCACACTCGCCGCGGCATGGTGGAGGTTCTGCATGCGTGCGGGGCACGTGCGGGTGATGCCTGTGCTGCCAGAGGGACTCTGAGGTGAGACACGGGGGTTGGAGCCTGTGGGAACGGTCCCAAGATAAACCGCCGCAACTGCTATGGATCATTTGCTGGCGCTGCTGGCGCTGTTTTTGTTGGCGCTGCTGTGGCGGCGGCGAGGGCAGCTGTCCTGAAGTTCCCGGAAGTGCATTGGCGAAAAGGAAGCGACGCTGCCATTGCTGGTTGGTGGTGGCGGTGGGGGGAGCGGCGATGTCGCCGTAGGTTGTGTGTAAGGTTGGCTCCTGGCCGGGGGGCAGATAGGGAAGGAGAACGGCGAACCGGGGGGAAGAAGAAGCGGGTGGTGGCTAAGTGCATATTTTGCGGATTGCGAATGTAGGATAGGACGGTCAAGCGGACAGGAAGGGATAGGGTGAAATGGAGTGAGAGTGGGGCGCCTCAGGCGTTTTGGCCGTGTGGGAAGGAAAAAATGTGAGGACATCGGAAGAGGGTAACCGGGTAACGGGGGGGATTGGGGGTGAAGTGGCAAACCGGGGAGGGGAGGTGAAGGATGCGCAATTGGAGGGGTTGAGATTGAGGGCACAGCGTCCGATGCACGTGCCGCGAAGGCGCGTGCCCGTGCAAAGTCTGGAGATAGCGGAGTCCGGTAGAGATATCAAAATAATGCTCGCCATTATCTCTAATAAAATTTGTAAGACTGACTTCCATAGGGTCACAAACATGACGAAGCAGCGAAACCACTTTACGGTACAAGGTGCAGGACCTTTCGGCCGAGTAGCTTGTAGGCCCTGAACCCTTGTGACTGTGATGGACTACAGGAATCAGGAGAAATTATATTCGCTTCGCTGAACAGATGCGAAACCTAACGGAAGGTCACGTGCACAGGCGGCGCTCCTCACCGCCATGCGCCTCAGGCCACTAAATTAACTCGTCGGATTGCTCCACCTCAGTCCTACACAGGTTTGCAGTTTTAAGTATATTTTCAATGGCCTGGATATCGGTAAGAGAGGTGGCAGGCGGTCGACACAAGGACTCCGTTTCATGCTTAAGGCGTTAGGTCTTAGGCAAGACATGGCGAGGAATAGCGGCAAAGTATTGCATTACATCGTGCCAAATTTTTGAAATATGGTAACGTCTATAAGGCCATTGAAGGTTACACCAGTTTCCCTGGCGTCCTGCCACTAACACAGAAGTGCGATGAATGCAAAGCTACGTCCAAGCCATACAGAAATGTTACAGATGATGAGTACTTTAATTTTAACGTGCATGCTTACAATTTTGGGATGCAGGAGTTCGGGCCGTTTCCTGACTCACCCCTGAAGTATGAAGAGCTTCCATAACTAGAATTAATCCCGCTCGTTGTACGGGGTCCACCTTTTCATCGAATTAGCAGCATTCTAATCTCGTCAGGTTCGTCGACCTATCTAGTTGACGCGGCGTCGGCGCGCCAAAGCCAAAGCGATATAATAAAAAGTTAACGTAACGTCAAACCCAGTTGCGAGTATGTATCCATTATCAAGGTAATAAGAAAGCGTGGCAATCAAAGAGGCCAATGTTGCGGGCTGCGAATCTCAGGGCGTCGTACAACACAGTTTCCGTGAACCGCACTGCACATTCCCACCTGGCAGTTCCAGATCTCAATACCAACGTAAACACTTGCTGGTTACCCTCCTCCATCACCTTATGCACGCTTTATCCATGCGCCGTGGCTACCATCTGTCCAAAGATGTCGACCATCAAGGGCAGCCCTGGTATGCCCACCGCCCACGCCTCCACGGAGACAGTGGTGCCTGGACATAAAATCAGATCAGGAAACACGTCGTCGCCAGAACTGCGATCAAATCCGCCCACACGACTGAAAGGTATATAGAGTTACGGTACATGTTCTTACATGTACACGTACGGCTATCTGACTAGCGCGCCTGCTCGCTCTGCTGCGTCTGAATCCATTACACTGCCGCACATTCTCGCAGTAGCTTCCGGAAGGACGAATCACTGTTATGAATTGCACAGGCCCTTGAACACATGGTAATCCATTGCGGAAAGTAGTTACCGTGCACAGTAGCCGTTACCTGGCAACTAACTCGCTAACTGCCTCATGCTGACGAACGAAGAAAGCCGCTTGTGCTTCAGACATAGCCCTGACCAGTGAGATCTGCGTTGGGGCCCGTACCGCCCTGTAAGACAGCTGCGTGGTGCCGCCCCTTGCGCGCTGTATATTTACGTACAAGCACCAACATACATGTTGGGGATCGAGACCTGTCAGGGTCGAAAATCCTTCAGATGGTGGAAGGTATTGCGCCCCTAGTTGATGGACGGTGGTGACTTGGGATAAAGTTAACCTGCGAGCCGACCAGGAATGGAGTTGGGCCGCTGTCGACCCGGCAGATTCCGTTGGATGCTGGTGGTGGGTGCGGAACCTGAGCGATCCACTGAGAAGTTGACTAGGGTGACTGGATGAGGGTGCCCCGAAATACCGGGGAAGGCAGGGTTTCGCAGGGTAGCTGCCACGGGCGAAGATACACCCCCCTGTTTCACACATCATAAGGTAGAAGGGCGTGTAGCCCGTGGCTTCACATTTGCTGTTGTTGATGGCGAAAGCCGAAATACCGGGGAAGGCAGGGTTTTGCAGGGTAGCTGCCATGGGCGAAGATACACCCCCCTGTTTCACACATCATAAGGTAGAAGGGCGTGTAGCCCGTGGCTTCACATTTGCTGTTGTTGATGGCGAAAGCCGAAATACCGGGGAAGGCAGGGTTTCGCAGGGTAGCTGCCACTGGCGAAGATATACCCCCCTGTTTCACACATCATACATGTAGTCACAACACATAAATGTAGTAACAACACATACATGTAGTAAAAAAACACATACATGTGTTATGACAGCAGTGTGTTTCCTTTCGCTGCGTCGTGGTCATTTACCGGAGTGTTACTATTACTGTAATCGTAACGGTGTAGCCATTTACTGCTATTGCTACATCACACCGCCAGTCCGGGTGGTGTCCAATGACACCGGATTCGGTACACCAGCGAAGATGTAGCCATCCGATGTACGACCCGTACAGCGACGTACACGGAAAAGCAACAGGAATAACCACCTGAAGCCCTTTGATACTGATAATGGTAGTGGTATCAGAATATCGCAGCATATGCCAGAAGCCACATTGTGGAAGCACCGGCTTGGGAGGTCTTTAGCTATAGCTATCAACCTTGATAGTGCGAACGAATGAATGGATCGCGTTAAAGTTACAGTGGATGTAAACGGTTCGCCGCATTTGGGCCGTTGTATGGGCCGAAGCCGACCTGCTCAAAACTGATTAGATTGCCGACTGAAGATGGGCACGCCAGACCCTGCCTGATATGATGTCGCCTTTGTCGCATGCGTGCAGGCCCTACTACTGTGCAATCCTTGCAGCGATTGGTCCGTAACCCCAATGTCTCAGGCATACTCTGTTAGTGCTTTGACGGTTTTGTTCTCGTGTCAGTTTGCGATCGTCGTGCCTGGGCCCAACGCTGCATTACCGATCGTATGAAGCAAACCGTCTTGATGGCACGAAACGGCTCCATTATCTTGTCGAGCTGCTACCGGCAACATGCGCACGTTGGAAGCAAGGTCTATCGGGCTCGCGTTCGTTCGTACAGCGGAGGGAGGATAGCAGGGGCTTACGTCCTGCATTACGGCCCATGAGTGGTACGACTATTGCTGCCGATGGGCACGTTGAAGGAGGCTGCTTTCCGGCGCCACACCACCGGACAGTGCGGTTGGGCAAGCGGATTTCCTTCATGCTAATTCCTGATGGAAGCCTTTCTCCTTCCGCATACTAAGGCGCGACTAGACACCTTCCCATTGCGGTGGTCGATATCCTTCTTCTCATCTTTTCGGATCTGCTTCCGTTCCCTTTTTAGGAACGTATTGCTATGTGCAGCTCCTACGGAATCACGTCTTTCCATGGAAGAGTTCATAGCCCTCTGCGATACATTCGTCCGATCTGTTTGGCCTAGTGTCTGCGCTTACCTAGTATTGACCTATAGGCAGGTCCTAATGCTTGTGTTAGTTTCAACGGTTCGAAATGGTCTCCCCACAATGCTCGAGGCACACTTGGAAAAGGAAGAGACGTACATTGCATGTATGGCTTGGGTCCGGCAAATTGATGGAAAGTCCGGATTGCTATTATATAGGAAATAAAATGTTTGAAATGATTCCTTAAGAATGTTTTCCAAACCTTTCTTGTAAGACTGGAGGGTTGTGAAATCCGTACATCTGGAAGGCCTCTAGGGGCTTCGCTAGTGGCTTAATGTTTAGGATTTATGATCTAAGATATAACGCTGCAAGAACTATGTCATGCGGGTATGGACTGGCGCTGAGAAGATCTACGTGCTGTTAAGCTGCTGCGAAATAGCCATAAGCTACGGGCAGAAAGGATGTGTTCATTGCTATATGAGCTATGCATTACGGATTTAATAATGTCAGCCGCTCTTTGGAAGCGTAAGCTGCATAGGAGCGTCAATCCCACCGAGTCGCATGGTGGGCGCATTCGGGCGCACGGTGGGCGGTCAGGAATGCCGGCAGGTTGTAACCGCTGTTGAGCTAACACAACAAAAATGAAAACAGCATGCAATAACCTGTACAAACGTGATATAAAAATCTTTTCAGTCATTACTCGGATGCACTCTATTTTGCCACAGTAAGCGTTTGTGGAGCGCAAAATGTCGGTACCTGCTGAAGCTCATGAACTTCTGCTTTATTTTACATCGGCTTTACATTATCTTTTCCTAAAGGCTTCGTCCATATGACGGTCGAGGCACGCATGCCCTGGCCTGCTGTTCACCGCCGTCCAATCATCAAGTTATTGGAAAGCTTGGAAAAGGCTGCGTGCACCGAGATATGGTTTGCCATGGCGGTCATACACTTTTGATCACACGCGCACGCACAGAAATGAAAGCTCACATCAAAACAAATAATGAAGTGATGGTTTCCATTGGGTATTGGCAATTTGGGTCGACGGACGCGTTATTGATTGCAGGTACCGGCAACCAAAATGAGGCTGACGACACCCGCGCATCAGGGGCACCTTTCCACAGTTTAACTGCCCATCAGCAGCCACGTTTTTAGCCGTGCTGCACATACTTGTTGCCCAGTGGCAGAGCTCATGAAGCTTTCCTTTGCTCTACCTGAAGCGTTTCCGCGTCAAGGGCGATAGGATCTCCCTGCTGATGCGCATCATGCGCATCATGCTATTAGCTGCCTAGCTGCAACTAGATGTGGCACGTTGCGTGGTTCGTTGCGCGGTGTGGCCAGAATTCTTCGCATTGGCTAGTATGGAGATCCCCTGGCTCGGATCAAACGGTAAGCCAGCACTAGCCAGATAGAACACCAATCCAGAGGGCCAGCAAAATGGTACGAATACTGGGAGAACCCCCGAAAAGGTATGGCGAGGGAGGCCCAGACTCGCCATAAGACACGGCAGAATAAAGGTGGAGGGGTGTCCACAGAACGGTAGGCAGGGCCTACTACTATGCACGCCTTGCATGCGGGTTGTACAGGAAGGATCGCCAGGTCTTTGGGTTAGGCACATACCGCCTTAAAGTCTTCCTCGTGCGCTGCGCGTTCATGTACCACCAACTCCTCATTATCGCGGAATCATAAGCTCTTGTATACTTATTTCGGGACATATATTTGGCCCCTGCTTTCTCTGTTACATTGGTGTGGATTGTTCTGGACCTTTTGCTTACATACGGTACCCTCCCATTCCATGAATCAAGGCCATCTTAGCGGCCATTACTTTAATTTTGTGCGTTAGTACGTAATGATTTGTAGCTCGCAGTGCTTATGGTCGGTTCATGAAGTCAATCCTGTACGTGTCTTTTTGTCCATTTAGTTTGCAGCACAAAGCATGAGCCTACACCCATGGGAAAATTAATTTGAACATAATCTTATCCCCAAGAGCCTTTGGACATTTATATGCTCGCGACGCATCTTACTATAGCTGCTGGCTCGGCCGCCCGTTCATCGCGCCAAACACTTCGCAAATTTAGATTAACCCTATTTATTTAGATTAACCCTATATATTTGAAGCACAGCCTGAATACAGTTCATCACGCTTAAGTGTTTGATCTAACTATTGGATGCGCTCTACAAGCGTGAGAGAAGATACGGCGAATGCCGGCACAACCTATAAGTAACAAGGTACAAGTTACAAGGTTCGCCGCACAAATGACTGGGCCGTCGGTGAAAGCTTTCAGGGGCCCGGGAACCTGTTCGCTGTCATCACGCTGTGCGTCAAACCGTGGGGCCGCCTTTATCCCAGCAGGTCGAGTGTGGCAATCCTGTTGCCTACTTATCCCGCGCCTACCTGCTGCAATGAAACCAAAGTTCTAGGTGTGCCATGCGCGTAAAGAAGTAAATACGCGGTGGGACGCAACCAGTGCGGCCATGCTGCTGCTGTTGTTGTTGTTGTTGGTGTGTTACACTGTGGGAAAGGACGAGCACCTGCTGCCGTTGCTGTTGCTGCTGCTGCTGCTGCTGCTCAGCAGGCTGCAGCAGCTGCTGCTAATTCAAACGACGTACCTCTGCAGTGTTGCACTATTCCCAGCGCACCCCCTTAGGTCGGCACGAGGAAGCATGTTGGCGGCTTAAAGAGCGAACCCGGGAAATACCTCACCTACCCGGGTGGAGAGTTTTAATGAAAGCGTCTGCTGATCTGCTGCTGCTGCTGCTGCCACTGCCGCTGAACAGCGTTCTGTGAGTTTCACAGCGCGTTGTGATATCTGTGTGTGTGTAACATGGTTGGGGGTGCGTGACCCCATACCTGTAAAACTACCCATACGAGCCGAAGGCCCAAGGGCAATATCCATACGCCTAAAAGCCACGGAGAACAGAAAACACCGCACATCAGGCCAGACTGGCGTCCAAAGGGGATAACCGAGTTTCGGTGGGCTTACATACGGGGGTGGGGTGGGCCCACATACGTTCCAACATCCTCGCCAGACGTACTGGTTCCCATGTCATGGCCTCCAATATGCTCTGTTGATGATTGAATCCCTCTTCAGCACGAATATCATTATAGGCTGGGCATTCCAATAACACGTGTTTTTCATCCTCGATTCGGCTATTAGTACCACAACAGCGGCAAAACCGTTTCCCCCTGGGGACATGGTACTTGCCCCTTCGCGCTCTGTTTACCTCCAAAGCCCAGCAACATAAACGAAACTGCATTTATCCTACGATGTGCTAAACGAGGAATGATAACCTTAGCATGTGTTGGCCACATGACGGCTGCGGCTCCCGAAAAGGGCAGCCCCATCCAGTGCTTATACTTCACCATTTGCACTCCCGGTTGCTTCCCCTCTGGTGGGTACTCCTCTGGCAAGCAAGACAGTCAGACGCTCATGTGATATGCAGCGGCGGTGGTGACTGCAGGCGCGAAGGCGCGACAACGGGAGCCTCCCTCATTCCCACCGCGTTCGCAGCCATAGGGCAGCCATAGGGCCAGTTGGGAGGGGTGGAAACCCAAAGCGACAAAGGAACCCGCCTTTTGCCGGGGCTAATAAAGGAATGAAGGTTCGAGCGAACGTTTGAATCGGGAAGTGTCGAACGGCGGACTTTGTCAAATTGGGCGCCGCCATTCATCCGATCCTGCAGTCCTTAGTTCCTTCGCTGCCAATTAAATTCAAACACTTGTTTTCAAATCGATTCCTCCACTTGTCCAAACAAGGGCCAAATACTTTTTGCACATCGTAAACCGTGCCAAGAAAGGCCCTCATGAGGATGTATGTCGTACATTACGGCATGCATTTTTAACGTCATTAATGTGTACTTGCTAACGCGGCGAGAGTAGGCGAGCGAGGTGCCGGCTCCAAGTTGTCCTTCTGCCCTCTTAGCAGCTCCCTAACGTAGCTCCGTCTCACAGGAGTGTGCAAGCTTTACATTTTGATAGCCGTAAGCCGAAGAACCACCAGTAGGCCGAGTCGCCTACTACTTCATCCGGGAGTCGCAGATGTCGAAGAATGAATATGCACGCAAGTACACGCTGATTGTTCGTTGTGCATACGTGCGTACGGATGCACAACGCCTTCCGTGCCTTATCAACTTCAGCGAAATGCAACTAAGCACCCAGCAACCATCCAGCAACCACCCAGCAACCACCCGGCAACCACCCGGCAATCACCCAGCAACCATCCAGCAGTTAGTCTCCGGTCGGTCAGTGTGTATGCCGGTTTGCTGGCTTCATCGCGCACATTCCATCATCCCGATTAATGAATTACGCAGCGCGGTGGTCATCACCGTGGCGCCCCCTGCTGCGCACCTCGGCGGCCGTCCTGCGCATCAGTACTCGTTAGACAGCAGCAGCGAAGCGCTCGTGCAACCTGCAAGCGGTGTTCCTGAACACCAGCGCCAAATATTCACCGCAGTATAGAATCCCCCCTCGCTCGCGCACACACACATACAGACATTCACACATACAGACGTTCACACAGACACACATACACACATATGCACACATATACACATACACACAGACACACACAGACACACACATACACACATATACACACAGACACACACATACACACATACACACACATACACACAGACACACATACACACACATACACACATACACACACATACACACATACACACATATACACATACACACATACACACACATACACACACATACACACACATACACACACATACACACATATACACATACACACATACACACACATACACACACATACACACACATTTACACATTTACACATACACACATACACACATACACACATACACACATACACACATTTACACATTTACACATTTACACATACACACATACACACATACACACATATACACACATACACACATATACACACATATACACACATATACACACATACACACACATTTACACATTTACACATACACACATTTACACATACACACATACACACATACACACATATACACACATACACACATATACACATATACACACATATACACACATACACACATATACACACATATACACGCATATACACACATACACACATACACATACCGGTGTGTCCTCAAATGTCAGTTGTGCAGTGCATACGTCGGACATAGGTACAGAATTGATATCTTGGAGAGTTATGGTTATAAGAAGAAAAGTGCCTGCTAGCTAGCGCTGTTGCTTTCCAGGCGGCCAAGCCATGCACTCAAGCACAGCCAAGGCCCGAGCTGCCGCATAACGTTCAGCGGTCAGTCTGTCGCCATTGCAATCATCTATACAGTCTTGTTAAAGCCATCGGGAGTGCACCTTCCTGTGGAACGGTCCCCATGAAGGCCGCCCCGAGCTCTCAAACCCCACAGGCCCCATATCGAGCGTCAATGTTTCCCCCTCCATCCATGACCCCATGCACCTTTTGCCCTAGTGCCAGAACCACTCTGGGCCCTCTTCCATATCCTTAAGCAAACCTTGGGTTCCCGAGAACCTTTTCCTTCCTAGAAAGCGAGTTATGTAGAATGCACAGATCAAGCAAGCAACGGAGGTATGCCAAAAATCTTCACGTTAAGTTAATTGCGGGTGTGTGTGTTCGTTAATGCACAGCTAAAACTTAAGTGTGGGGCAGCGAAAACACAGCACAGCGCATCACAGCGCACATACATACAGCGCATACAAAACGAAATGTGATGCCGCGTACATTAGGGGGGCCGGTTGGGCGTGGCGCGGCGCAGCACGGTTTGGAATGGAAAGTAAAGGAAAGCAAAGGAAAGGAAAGGCGCGAAACTGTGCAGTGCACAGCTGAAACAAGAAAGGCGATACACACACACACACACACACACACACACACAAAGACAGCGAAGGGGGTTACCCGCGGCGCGGCGCGCGGCGGTGCGCCAGCCTCGAGTGCGAGATTGGCGAGCGCCGAAGTGGCCGCAAAAACGAAAACGAACAAAGGGGTCATGGCGCAGTTAAGGCCCGGTTGGGGCAGTCCGATGGACAAGATAGCACAAGACACGTCATGGCGAACTTTGCACACGACATACATACATACATACATATTTTACCCTTTCGCGCCTTTTGGGCGAGCCACTTCATTCGTGTACGCGCACACATATTTGCGGAGAGCCTGAAGCCTGATCAGGACATGCACTGGCATCCGCGTTGGCGGCTTGGCCCTTCTCACGGTCTTAACACAAGCAGACATACGCACGTACATATGCACAGGGTTCCGATCCAGCGGTTGCTGACGGGTCATGTACAACGCGACACCCTTGGGCGGGGGTTCTATCGGGCCCACCTGCGCGCCCGGACGCGCACATCCGACAGCGCTTAATAACCTGACAATGAATCCGTTGGTCCAAGCTTGTCAGTCAGTCAGTCAAAAAACAGTCAGTCAAGTCAGTCAATCAGTCAGTCAAGTCAGTCAATCAGTCAACGTCACTTAGTCAAAACAGCGGACCAGTCAAGGTTTAAAGTCAACACCAATCCGCCAATGCCAAACGTCAGTCAAACAGTCAATCGATCACCGTCAAACATTCACATCATCACCATCAGTCAATTAGTTAAATATAAATCATCCAGTCAGGAAGTAAATGCACAGCGTCACAGCGGCTTACTGTGGGCCAGCCACCATCCATCCATCCAGCCAGCCAGCCATCCAGCCAGCCATCCAGCCAGCCAGCCATCCAGCCAGCCATCCAGCCAGCCAGCCATCCAGCCAGCCAGCCATCACTCCAGCTTGTCTCCAGAACCCGGTTGAGTTCCATCCAGAGAGGGTGACCAAGGCACTGGGGAGCTTCGGCGGTCCGGCCGGCGGCTAGGTACGGCACCGTGCGGTGTGTCTGGTAGCTGATGTCCCGCAGCATCACCCTCCCCATCCAACTCCTCCTCGGCATCCTCCTCCTCTGCGGCATCCCCCTCCGTTTCCCCACCCCCCTGATCTGCCAAGCCCTGCTGCTGCTGCTGCTGCTGCTGCCGATCTGGCTGATGTTCGGGATGTTGCTGCACGTTGCGCCGCCGAAGCAGCCGCCGTTGCGCAGCATGCAGATCGAAATCCGCACGCGGTTCGGCAAGGTCGAGAGCCATTGCCGTGGGATGCTGCCCGTGATGTTGCTGCTGCTGCTGCTGCTGCTGATGTTGAAGAGTCGCGGTGTGCTGCTGAACAAGCTGTGGCGGCAGCAGGGTTGGCTCCGCGGCAAGGAGACCTTGCGGTTCATGGGCCCCCGCAGCGGAGAGCGCTCGCCTCCGCCAAAGAGGATGGCGCGGAGGGGGGTAAGAGTGGTATTGCTGGTGCTGCTGATGAGGCAGGCCTGCCACTAGCCCTGCAGCAGCGTCTTGAAAACCAGTGGCAGCGTCACCTCGCCTGCCCTGTACATCGGGCTGCAAAGGCTGGTAGCGGGATGACCCCGCTTGCGGCGGTGTGGCGAAGCGGTGCAGAGGTGGAGGCGGCGGTGGCGGCATCGAGGGTGCAGCAGGCAGCGGCACCAGCGGCTGAACTCCACTCGTAGTCATCGCTCGTAAAAGCAAGTCACGTGCGGGTGACAGCCTCGAGGTGGGAACCATGCCCTGACGTAGTGTGGTGCCCGCTTGCGGGCGACTTGGCGGCCGAGCCGCCTCTGTAATGTCCCGATTAAGCTCATCCGGGACCTCATCAAGATCCCTCTGTGACAGCTGGGCCTGATGCTGCCGCTGCCGCTGCCGCTGTTGTGTCCGCTCCTGCTGCTGCTGCTGCTGCTCTAGCTGATTCGGACCAGGGTACTGCATGGGGCGGTGGCGCTCAGGGGCGACACTTCGACCCGCCCCCTCTGCATCCTGTTGGCGAAAGCGAGCCAGTTGGGGCGGCATTCCCGCACCCATGCGTAGGACTGGTGGAGGCGGCGGGGGTGGCGGCCGCGAGGCCGGCGTTGCCAACGAGGGGTGCTCCACTGCCTCCGCCACCACCGCTGCCTCCGCTGCCTCGGCTGCCTCCTCCGCAGCAGCTGCTGCAGCCGACGAGGCTGCCCAGACATGCGTTCGCGCGCTGGTCTCCAGCACACCCACGTTGGCTGGATCGAAACGAAGTAGGCCTTCCACGGTCACCCGCTCACTACGTTCCTCGGAGTCCTCATCTCCTCGGTCCCCGGCACCCCCAGCTGACCACCGTGCGCGATGTATAGGACCAGGCATGGCACGGGAGCCACGCCCAAGCGTAGATCGTCGGGATAGACGTGGGTCACCACCGTGAAGGGAAAGCTGCTGCTGCTGCTGCTGCGTCGGCGGCGGCGCCGGCGGCGGCGCTGATGACTGCATGAAGCGTTGAAGCAGCAGATGAGGCGCAGGCGGCGTCATTGGCTGTGGCGGCGGCGGCAGCGGCGGCGATGACCCATCGAGGTCGGCGGGTTGCCGGTGGGGGGTTGCCAGTTGCTGGGCCGTACGAGGCCGCACGGGGCGCCTCTCAGAGCGTTCTCGTGGAATCCCCTCCCCACCAATACTAACAGTGCTGGCGCCGCCGCTCTGCAGCATGGCCAACAAGTCCGGATCAAAAGCAGGAGGGGGCAAAGGCGCCGTCACCTCCGCCGCTCTGGTGTCATCCCAGTTCGGCGAGCCCGACGGGTCACTTGCGGCGGCCAGCGGCTCGTGGGCAGGCGGCTGCTGCTGCTGCTGCTGCTGCTGGAGGAGGAGCTGTTGTGAGGGGCGGGGAAGCGTGTTCCATAGCCGCTGCAAGAAGGTAAGACCGGCGGCGGCGCCGCCGCCACCGCCGCCTGCGCTGCTACCGCTGTTGCCGCCAGCACCGCCACTGCCGCCGCCACTCCCGACGGATGCAAGGGGGTCCAACAAGGGGTCGGTCAGGGGGTTATTTATGCCCAGGGGCGGTTGTCGTACTGGTGCCATGGCTAACGCCGGCGGGGGCGGCGGCGACGACGATTGGGGTTCGTCACTGGGTAGGTTCTGGAGCTCGGGACGCTGGAGACCGGTTTGGAGCTCCAAACCGGTGTGGCCCAAATGCTCGTCCCCGCTCTCCACCGTCGTTGTACGGCGGCTGCTTCGTCGAGAAGGGCCCTTGGTAATGGGCATGCCGTTGCGCTCCAGCCACTCGCCCAGCGGCTCCAAATCAGGCAACACGCGGATGGACCGGTACCACTTGGCCATCCGGCTGCCACCCACCTGGGGCCGGGAAAGGCAGTGGTTAAGTAATGTGCATAATGAGCGGATTTTGCAGGTACGAACGGTCGTGGGCACTGCGCCGTACTGAATACGGCATTTGTAGATTGGACGGTACCATGAGATTTGGGGGCAGACATAGTTAGTTTTGTCTAGTGAGGATGTGTTGACCTTGCATGCTAAAGGGGGACGAAAAAATAATGGGGGGCGACGAGGCGACGGCTTTACATCAGTAGATATGTATGGATGAAAACTTCCAGGGCGTGCGTCCACGATTTCCCCCCCCCCCCCACACACACACACAACTTTGGACGGTGCGCGCTGGGAGGGACTTCAAAGGGTTTCTAAACTCCACAATAATGCTTCGAACGTCCTAGGCATCACGTTCAACAACGTGGCTGTCTTACGCATCAGGAACATTTTTTCTATACAAATTTCATACATTACAAATAAACTTGTTATTTTTAATTGGTAATTTGGGTCCTCTGCTTAATTTCTGTTGTGCCTAAATCGTCGCTGAAATGCCGCCTGCCTACGCGCCATTCCATCTGTACGATGGACGCACGTGTCGACCCGGCAACCCTCGCTACCAGTTTTAGAGTTAGTCTAACGGGCTTCAGCAAAGCAGCTGCGTGTTTTGGTTAACTGAGCACTAGCTCCGTACTGTAGCCTACTTGCGGCGCAAGCACCGTGTAATAAGGAATATATTCTTATAGGCGGTTGCGTCGGCACTCCATTTTTTTTATCAACACTCCGATTGACGGAATCGCGCAATATCAGCCATTTTTTGCCTATGTTCAAGGGCGGGAGGGGGGGTATAAATGGCCCGGGGGGCTGCCATTTCCCATGACGGAAGATACCCCGACTAATCGTGGGGATATTTGTAGGCGAGGGTTCATGGCACGTAATTTGTGCGCTCCAGATGTTTTGGCGTGACACAAGCTCCAGGACTTCCCCGGAGAGCTAGTTAGCTGATGACCTGCTGCTTTCCCACATACATATCGTGTGCTGGATCGCATCGGTCACAGCTTTAGAGAGTCTGGCCGTGTGGTAGCTGTGCAAGTCAGGGCGTCCCGAAACACGGCCCCCCGAAACCTGCGCGCGAACAATGGAGGCCTCCCTTCTGTGTGCCAGGGATGAAACCCTAAGTTTCGTCCCGTCCTAGAACCTGGACGCGTCATGACCCCTCTCACTAGTTCCTTCCTTACCTTCTCAAAATGCGATCTAGACATCCATCGCCCGTTAAAAAAGATGCAGTCACGGCCCGCTATGTACCGCGGCACGTCGAACTTGCCGACAGGTTGGCCCCTGACTGCGCTGCCTCGCGACACCACTTCCTCCCTGCCGCGCCTGCCCCCAGAGGCTGAGCTCGTGCGAACGGCTACAGTCACGTCTATCGGCCCGAGCAGTTCTGGAGGAGGCGGGGCGATATCCTCCAGGCCGGCAACGCCGGCAGCGCCTACACCACCCCAGGCGCCGTCCCCTCCGCCGCCATCACCCCCGTCATCCCCGCCATCATCATCGCCTTCTGCAAGGGCAGGGCCCATCCCCAATCCTGGCAACTGCTGTGGTATCTGTGACTGATGTGGAACTGGCTGATCAGGAGATGGAGCGATAGGAAGTGCTTGTAGTGGAGGCGGCAGCGGGTAGCGAATGACCTCCCTAGGCATCGGCCGCAGCCCAATGGCCGGAGGACCAGCACGCTGATGACCACTACCTCCTACTGCCGCTGATGCCAATGCAACGCCGGCAGCAGCAGCAGCAGCAGCTGCTGCTGCTGCTGATAGTGGCAGACGAGGGACGGTGGTCGGGTACCTGAGGGCTAACCGTTGTGGTAGTAACCGCTGGCGTGTTTCATGCATGTGTATGACTCCTTCGATTCTTCCGTCGCTACCCGGGCTGGCAGATCGCTCAAGAAGCGGTCGTACGGCATCTCGTGGGCCGAGCGGGGACGCAGTGGAAGTCCTGATCAGCTGCTCCCCAAGTGAGGCGACTCCCGAGGTGGTGAGAGCACCGGCGCCGGCAAGGGCCACTGCCGCCGCTGCCGCTGGCGGGGCCGTGGTGATGGCAGGTGTGGCAGCTGCCGCAGCATCCAGCTCGGCAGCGAGGGGAGAGATACCTGCGGCATCCCCTGTCAATCGCAGCAAAGGCTCAGGTGGTGACGGCGATGCCGCCGCTGCTGCTGCTGCTGCTGCCGCCGCTGCCGCTGCTGCCGCTGCCTCTGCTTCGCCGCGGCCAATGTCGTACACTTCCACATGTCCGGCGGCGGGAATATGTACTACGGGCTGCAGATGCGGAGGTTGGGGTGCACCGCCAGGAGTTGGCCTCAATGGTCTCAGGATGGGCCGTAGAGCGAGTTGGGGGCCCCGGGGAGGAGGTGATACGCTTTGCCCCGGCCTCCGGGCACCAGCGCTGCCACCGGTTCCAACGCCTGTGTTGGTCGCTGCACTTGCCGACTGCGGCTGCTGCTGCGCCTGTTGGGTCTGTTGCGTCTGTTGGGGCTGCTGCGGCTGCTGCGGCGGCTCCGGCTGCTGCGACTGCTGTGGCTGCTGCGGCGGCTGCGGCGGCTGCGGCTGCTGCTGCTGCTGCTGCGCTTGCTGCGGCGGCTGCGGCGATTGCTGCGGCGGCTGCGGCGGCTGCGGCGGCTGCGGCGGCTGCGGTTGCTGCGGCGGCTGCGGCGGCTGCGGCGGCTGCGGCGGCTGCGGCGGCTGCGGGTGCTGCGGGTGCTGCGGGTGCTGCGGGTGCTGCGGTTGCAATGACTGGGTTTGCTGTTGCTGCTTTTGCTGTGGTGGCGGTGGCGGCGCCGCGGGGGGAAGGTCCAGAGGGGCCCTTGGCAGCTGACCTGCTGGAATGGCGGAGGTCGGCAGGACGGCGGGAGGACGCTGCAGGTGCTCCAAAGGTGTGCCATCGCCACCCTCATCACTTGTGGGGTCGGCCTGGGAACAAGCCAACGGTCATGCAAGGGCAACTCCATGGTTACGGGGTGCAGATGCAAACGACGTGATGAAAACAATGGCTTGATGTGTCGTGTTGCATTATGGTTGGTATGGAGCATGGTAGGGGTTTTGGCTCGGTTTGGGGATGCGAATGAGTGTCTTGGCTCCCTCAGCGGAGATGGGGCCAAAAGGAAGCGTCGAGCCTAATTATCTCAGGTATGGGAGCGCTAGGTTATTCTGGCAACGCTGGCGTGCGCAGAAGCTATGGATGCAAGATATGATGTGACACCTGGGGTTCAGAGGTCAAGCCGGATAGGGTTGTGTAGGTCAGGTTAGTTTACGGTACTGACTGCCACACCAAACGTTACATTCTGTGCGGCATAATTACTGCTAAACCTGACCTGATGTCATCTGATTACATTAGACGCCATAAGTGCGTTGATGCCTGATAGTAAACGAGCCAGCATGACCTAGAACAGTTGCCGTCAGATCAGAAGCGGCCCCTTGACGGGTGCGGCCCTTCCCGACAGGAATCCGCCCTGCCTTGCGGCGGCCTCACCTCCATGCCGTGGAGACGTTCTTCAGCGCTTGCTTCAGCAGGGGCTCTGGAGGATCCAGTTTATGTCTGCATCTTGCGTTGGCTGCAGCGGCAGTTGCGGAAGCACTGGCAAAGCGGCGGCGGAAGCAGGCGCAGCAGGCTGAGGACGTTTGCCACGGCCGTTTCCAACCGGAAAGGAATGTAAGGAAGTTGACGCGTGTAACTGCGGCTTAGCTGTGGCGTCCCCCCTTACAGGTACATGGACGCGATCACCCTCGCATGAAATTGTGGGATGGTAGAAGGCGAGATCGTCCTGCAGGGCAAAGCAAGGGGACATTGAGTGAGCTGCTGTCCTGGCGGGTACGATTTCGGTTACGGTTGTGGTTACGGTTACGGCCATGAAACAATCTTGGCTGTGATTGCCGGAAACATTGCCAGCAATATTCGATAGCTGAGACAAGCTAAATGCGTATTCACAAAATACGGGTCTAGGTTTTGCAGGTTTGAAGTTGTGGGTTGAAGTCCCCCGAACGGTGTACGGGGTTACTTCTTCTGGTGGTTGTGTGATAATGGCTGGTCAGGGTTACAGTGCCGCGCTGCGTTACAACAAGTGCGAGCATGCAATTCGGCGAGCTGCGCAGGTCGCAGCAGCACTCGAGTTATTGATCTACAAGCTGTTATTTAATTTCCTAGGCAGACATTTGCGGCATTGAACGTGCATCACAACGCGACGGCCAGCGCTTAGCAGGCGTCTTACGCCGCAGGAGTCTCCGTTTTCGACAAGGAAAAAGGACGCTCACCTTTAAAATGTATATGTTGACTAGTCTTAAATGCCGTTTTGCGGCGGCCGCAGCGGCTTCGCAGGACCTGCCCACTGCACACCACAGGCTGGGCACCCGCAGCCGCCCAGGAGTTTTTAAGTACGTGTAATTAGCAGCAATGTTATTTTAAACATTAGTCGTTGCTTCTGCATGGATTGCGCAAAACTGCGGAGCCCGGCGGGCAAACACCGACATCGCCATAGCTTGTTGATAATTTATCTTACCTACCAATTGATTAATTCTCCTAGCAGTGATTAACCGGGAGCTGGTATATGCCCAAGCTCTATGCACCTTGGCGACTGTTGGTCGTTGACGTACGTGCTGCTGCACGATGCACCATTCTGTAACAATCCTAAGAGTTTTTTTATTTCAATGTTTCAATTGGAGATATTTTCGATAATCCTGTGGAGAAGTAAACGCAATTACGGGGTCATTGCTGTCAGGGGGCCCACCGATGTTGTGTCTGGCAACGTGCAATAAAAGGAACAATATGTACCTTATGCAATACATACAGCTGAAGTCAGAAGCTGACTGTAGCCATCGATGAAAGTACGGTGGACTCCCTTTACTGAAGGTAACGTTGTGGCGGGCGGGACATTGCGCGATGCCAAATAGACATAAGGCAGTGGGAATGTCTGTGTTCGCACACCAGGAAACTCTGTGAATGGTGGAATGAACCGTGTCGGATGGTCAGCAGTATCGTCCCTCCTTGTGCAAACCTACCGGCACTGTTTTTCGCTTATCTTTGGTTAAAGATGGAGGATCAACTACTTGGGATCCATATCCTGCCTTCATATTTGAGCGGGCCAAAGCCGGAAGAAAGTAACTGTCGTACGGATGTGCATCGTCGCTCACAAGGAGTCTCCGGCACGCAGTAACGGCCAAACTGGACGCCTGAGAAAGAGTTCTAAAAGAGGAATCAATGTGGGATTTTATCTAGCGAAGGTGCGCTATGGTGTGTGCGCTGTTTTCGAGTTGCGCTCAATTAAGGAATGTCTGATAGACCAAAATAAGTTGCAACATATCTAGGAAAGACATAGAGTTATATTTATGGTTTCCAACGGCGATTCAGTCACAACCGTCTCACGGCGAAGGTCGATGTCCTCCGAACAAAGTTCGTCGGAGCAAGCTGCGGGGCGCAAAACCAGAGAACTTAATGAAAAATGTACTTTTTATGAATATTTGGTTGCAAATAACGGTTAAACTTGCAGCAAGACAGAGTCTTTCTTGTTAAGGATACCTGTTAAGTCGTAACGGTTGTAACCCAGTCGACATTCGGCAGTCAGCAGCCGGCGCATGTGGCGCACGTTCGTGCTGGCTATTTGTTTAGCTGCTCTATGGTGGAGAAAGCCACTTGGGAGGTCTTTTGCCAGCTTGAACTTTCCTGATATTCTTAAGTACAGCAACTGCATGTGCATTTCCGCTGTCTTGCGCCGCTCGTGGAACACCTTTGAAAAGTTACGGATAGGATATTGAAGGTCTATCCACATGGCCTTTCACATGGCCTTTTTTGAGTATATTTAATCATACTGCAACTCGGTTTTCTGTTTCAAGCCGGTGCTTCCTAGTTTCCCTAACGCCAGTGCGTGGAGTTTCAATCGCAGGCGTCTTATTTAGGTGTCTTAAACTCTAAGACCCTGTGGGGCTCTTCCTTCCTCATATGAGACGATTTGTAGCTGCGGAGTTAAGAACACCCAACTCCCTAGCACAGCCACACATACGCATACACACAGCACGCAATAGCTTAATTAGAAACACAATTGGGCGAAAGCCATGAACGCCGGCCTCAGCTTGGCCGGGTTATTACATATTAGACCGCCGCCTCGGCTACCGATGCATATCTTTGGGCGCAGTGGTGCATGTTTAGCGTGATGAGGTGCGGTGCGTCGCATTTGTGCTGCTGCTCAATGAGAGCGAGGGCGACGACGTGGTGAAAAAAGGCGGGGACGCGTTCCTCACCTCACCTTTTGCCGGCGGTCCCAGCGGACGGTCAGGCTGGCTTTTTGGTCCCATGCAGGCTATGCATACATTACCGCAAGGGGCCATGTGGGCCGGTCATGTGCCCGAGGGTGGTTGCCTGCCGGCAGAGCAAGGCATATGGCGACAAGGAAAGGCAGGTAAAAATGCACACGTGCGCGATATTGATGAGTGGGACAGGGGGGCATATCTTCACCCGTGGCCGCTACCTGGCGAAACCCTGCCTTCCCTAATATTTCGGGGCACCCGCATCTAGTTACCCTAGTTAACTTCTCTGTGGATCGCTTTGGTTCCGCACCCACCATCGACACCCAACAGAATCTGCCAGATCGACGGTCAACAACAACTCAATCAATGGCTCCTTCTGTAAGGCAAGGGCCAGGTAACAGTGCCGGGTCGGTGTTCATGGCTGTGGCCATGTATCGCCTCCCATGCTCCATGGCTGACACCGCAGCAAGAGCCACAACATCTCAAACACATTGTTGGACTGTTTATGGAGCTTGGACAAGCCAAAGTTGTTCACGCGGCACTGGCAATCCTGTTGACAGAGTGAGTTGGTCCACTACTGCCGGTGCCACAGGACAGGCCCAGAGGTGATGACAGCGAGGGGACACCCCCCCCAGGGAACCTACTGGATAACCTCCACACCCACACACTGCAGTTTCGTTTATGTTTCTAGGCTTTGGAGGCAAACAGAGCGCGAAGGGGCAAGTACCATGTCCCCAGGGGGCAGCGGTTTTGCCGCTGTTGTGGTACTAATAGCCGAATCGAGGATGAAAAACACGTGTTATTGGAATGCCCAGCCTATAATGATATTCGTGCTGAAGAGAGATTCGATCATCAACAGAGCATATTGGAGGCCATGACATGGGAACCAGTACGTCTGGCGAGGATGTTGGAACGTATGTGGGCTCACCGAAACTCAGTTACCCCTTTGGACGCCAGTCTGGGCTGATGTGCGGTGTTTCCTGTTCTCCGTGGCTTTTAGGCGTATAGATATTGCCCTTGGGCCTTCGGCTCGTATGGGTAGTTTTATAGGTATGGGGTCACGCACCCGCAACCATGTAACACACACACACACACACACACACACACACATACACTGCTGGTCGCGAAATCCTGCGATGGGAACTTCCTAGCATAGGCACCCCATCAACCGTGAGACGCCACCAAAACTCATTTTGTTCATTTTCTTATCGTATGTGAGATCATAAACGATGGAAGGCCCGTTGCAAAAGTAAGAATAGTTTCACCAAGTACCACAGGAGAGCCCGTCGCCTCTTCAATAAACAAGGTGTGGGATACTCGACGAGCCACAGAAAATGGCAAAAGTTGCATGTCAGTCGCTAATTCAACGAATAAATCTTTAAGTCTGATGGGGGGCCCTCCATTCTACTTAGGAAAGTTACAAAGGGATTGGGCTAGTGAGGTCCGCGGCTGGAGGTATTGCCCCATTGTTTGATGCCACTGCCATGCCCTGCGCATTGCCAGACGTGCCTGGTCGGGTGCATGCACCACCACACCTAGAGCATCCCGCACAAGAAGAACATCCCCCGACGTTTGCAGTGCCCTACAGCCCAGGAGTGCTTGGTGTCGAAACTCCAGCCCTGGGCAGATGTTAACTGACGGGACAGTCAATCTCTCTTCCGGAAGAACAGGGTTTCCCCACAGAGGCAAACTCGAACACCGCGCGTTAGGAACTAACGGATGAACGTCAACCTCTTCAACTGGGGGAGATATGCCAACGCTGTAACAATGTGCTGAACATCTGGCGTTAGAACGATTACCCCAAACCAAGGCACCCCCACCTGGGGCGTAAATCGGCACATGATATTGTACGTCGGGTAAAGGGCATATGCAGGAAAGAGGGCATGACCAACACACCCAAGGCGGTCGCGTCAAAACTGCCTGGGCTATCGCCCTCACAAAACGCACCGCCCAGCACGCCCATCACACTTTAACATGCTCTCGAACAGCTAGTGCCCCCAAACCGCCCGAAGATGGATGGCCATATAAAACACGTTCTTAGGAACCCCAGTGGGCCATCTTGTCATGTGCATCCCGGCCGCGGCCCAGGTCCCGATCAAAACGCTTGGCAGCTTTAGCCTCTATGTTCATTAGTTTACTTCTGGGGGAAGCCCCCCGTGTACCATGTGCCACGTAAAACTATGCAGCCCATAGGTGGCCGTTGCCTGCGCATGCCCAAAAATGGAGAGGTGCAGCATGGAAGTGCGTAGGAATCGAGTCCAGACCTTGTCCAATTTCATGTCCCAGTCCGTGACCCGGGTGTTTTCCCCACATCTGTAAATGGAAAAGTGGGGACCGTAGCCATGTGCACCACCTTCATATCATGAATCATTTGCACTTGGTGCAAACTTGCCCCCAGAAATTTGCCCAAACTGCTGTCAAGGTGCGATTGGTCGTGGCAAAATTGGACAAGAACGTTTCCCTCACGGTTCCCAGGAAGGTTTCCTCTTGCAGCTGCGCTTTGCATGGTATTTTAGTGCGTATTATGTGTACGGCACGGCGAAGGTACGGGTACGGTATTTACAACCTTATTCTGCATGATTTTGTGTACGGTCTCTTTTCCACCACTAGCCCAATTCTTATCCTTCCTGACGCTTTCTCCTAAACGCGGCCCACGGGTTCCTTGTAAAGTATACATCCGAATAGTAAAAGAGCAGACAGCGACACATCAGGTCCATACCCCACCCTCGGCGGATAGAGGGTGTGGGCGGGCACCGAACGACTGGTTGCGAGGAAATCGCACGCACGCACGCACGCACGCACGCACGCACGCACGCACGCAGGGCACTGTTGTGCGACACACACATCAAACGCGCACGCACTTGACAAGATCGCCATCTTATGCGGAAATAGAATAAGAAAGAGAGAGAGAGAGATGGAAAGAGGGAGTGGTTCAGTGTCGCCCGGGATTTGAGGCCTCTCGTTCGCCAGCTTGCTCGGAAGACTAAGAAAAGCATACGTCCTAAGGGTATCCCGAGTGTCGTCCGATAGGTCCCCATCGAAAGCTAGGACCGGCCTCAAAAAAACCCTAAGCGATATCCTTTTGTACTGGCGTCGTTGAATTCCATCCACCATCAGATCGAGCTCACTAATCTATCCAACAAATCTTCGCGCAAATCCCGCTCAGTCCACTTTTCCGAGCGTATGTAACCGAATGTTCTAACGGCTGTCTTTTCCTAGCTAGCACCGTACAACTGTATCCGGAGCGATCGCGGCCCCAAAACCTGGGTAACGACATGCTGGGCAAGAATCTAAAACCAGGCGCGGAACGCTACTCTGTCGGCAGGCCAAATACTGCTGCAAGCATCTGCGGAGATTACCACTGCATTCGTCATCCATTCGTACCGTGTCACCTAGACCAACTTGCACCATGTTCTCAATCATCAGCGGCAGAAAATGGTGTTACCAGACGTGTGCCTTAATAATGGATTGTGACATTGAACCTGACATACAGGTCAACTCGCCCTCCGTTTATGCTCTCCCCATCAGAGAGCCCTCCGCCGTCAGATACCTGACCTCATTTTTTCGCAAACACACATAAGCTGCCTTAAATTATCGGCCTGCAGAGAGAAAGAAAGAGAGAGAGAAAAAACAGACAGGCAAGAACACAGCAAGAGTGTGCACTGGCACGCGCGCGGTGGGAAGGTGGCTGGCTCCCGTCCGGCGTCGCCTGCGGATCGGCACGACCTATGCCATGGGTTTGCTGTTGGTAGGCTAACCGCAAAGTCGGAGTTTCGCGTCCCCGGGAGGACAGCAAGCTGCCATGGTACGCTGGCTGCCACTATCAGCGGCTTGCACCGGGCTTCAGGGCTTCAACAGCAACCTTTGCGCGCCGGCGCGGCTTCCGTCCGCTTGCATCCCGCATTCTTCACACCTTCAAAATCACATAATAGCGCGCTTTTAGACAAAGAAGGAGGGCGCAGTGAGATATCGACAACAGGGCCGTCAACTGGCCATAAACGACGGCATGGACATACATACATATAGGCAAAGCAGCGTTGTAATCTACGCGGTCCCGTGCCCGATGTCTCAGCCTTAACACGGCGGTTTTGCGTCCTGCCCCTGAACGTTGCTGGATCCAAAAAGCTCTGACCCAGGCGTTATAAAGTACTCCACAACCCTACAGTGCCCTCAAGAGGAAATAGCCTGCCTTGATGAGCCCACTCTTAAGAACAAATTTTCTTTTCAGAGCCTTTCACTACAAAAAACACGCATGAATACATAACCCCTTCCAAATCATATGCGAGAACAAGCACTTCCCTTGACCACGCACATAAATACAGATACATGCACATATGCGATATCTCCTCCTCAGCCTTTCCCACATGCATTTCTGCTTTTACACACACACACACACACACACATACACACACACACACACACACACACACACACACACAAAGGCACACACACACACACACGAAGGCATACACACACACAGGCACACACACACACACAAAGGCATACACACACACAGGCACACACACACACACACAAAGGCATACACACACACGAGAGCGAACTTCGCTGGCACAACATCCATCTTACATAACCATACCAACCTCGCCGTGTTCTTTTCGCCGCACTCTACCTTGCATGTTTCCATTTAATGCACGCTTGGTGCAGTATTAAGTGTTTTAATAATGTGCGTTGTGCGACAACCGATTCTGTGCGGCCTGTGTTCTCAGGGCCGTTGTCCTAATCCTAATGCTGATGGCGCATCTTTTGTTTTGTTGTTCTCACTGTGCACCCCCACCCACTCGCCCCGCGGCACAACGTGCATGCCTGGCCCTCTCTTCTCTCTTTCCTCCTTTTAAAGTAGGCATGCCAGTCTTTGACCTGGCACTCAGCGGTGTAAAAGCATGAACAGAAAACTAGGTATAAACACAAGTAACGCAACATTATAAACCCACACACGGGCGATCCAGCAACCAACCCGAAAATGCAATCTATGGGCGCATGTGGCCGCTGCCCCCTGTCCTGTCACCATGTCACGTCGGGGGCCTGAATTGAAAAACTGCGTTGCACTAATTAGCCCGCCCGCCATGATGCCATGTACACTTCAAACTTGGCAATTTTTGGCCGCACTATGGAAGCGAGATCACTTTACACCTCGTGCGGGGGAGCCTCCGGGGGAAATAATTCAGTCCGAAAGGGAATCATCTCCAGAGCGTCTCGCCTGCTGGGGCCAGTCCGTTCGGCGCCCCTGGGACTCCCCTTGCAGGACGGGCCCGCCGCGGGGCCGCCGCCACGATGATGCCGCGCCCTCACGGTTGGCTGCCATCACTGGCCGTTGCGGCGTGTAGTACGCTGGCCGACGGGCCGCCACGGCGGGCAACGACATCGCTAGCGGCGGCACTTGCGGGTGCTCACCTTTGGCATCTCCGACTGCATTAAATCCGCTGCGGTACGCATGGCGCCTAGTGTCATCCGCCCAATACTCCGCCACTCCTCCTCCCTCCTCCTCCTCCTCCTCCTCCTCTTCCTCCCCCTCTTGGTGCTCGTCGTCCTCCCCCAGTTCATCGGCTGCTGCTGCGAAAACGGCATGCGCCCGCCGTCGGTGCTGTTGCTGCAGCAGCATCGATGGCGGGGGGTCTTGCAGCCGGGCCATATGCTGTCGTACGGTGTACGGATCAACATCTATCGGATCGTGGCCGTTAAGCTGCGGGAACGGCGGCTGACACTCTCCCTCTCCCAGCCTCTGCCGCTTGTGTGGTAGCTGCTGTTGTTGCTGCTGCTGTTGCTGCTGTTGCTGCAGCAGATTTGGTTTGAGCTCGGCGGGAAGCCTTGGAAGAAACCTCGACGGCGCCTCGCACACCGATTCCCTCTGCCGCCATACGTCCTCCTCTTCCTCCGCCTCGTCCTCCTCTTCCTCATCCTCCCACGGTCGGCGCCGACGCCGCAGTGAGGCTGCAGCCGCAGCCGCGGCCGTGGCCGCATTGCTGGCTGCGGCCCTGCGGCTGCCCTCGCCGTGATACGTGTCAGAGCGCCCATAGCCAAGATCCCCCGATGCTGAGATATGCTCCGGCTCTGGTGCATGTGGCCGGTAGCGTCTCTGTCCCGTATAAGATTGCCCCAAGTATTGGTTCAGAACCGACGCAGGGGTACGCGTCAAATGATCTCTGCTGTGCCCTGAAAGGCCCCCACCGGCAACATCTAAGCTCTGTAGGGCGGCTAGGCCCCGCGCCAAAGTGGCGGCATCCAGTACCAATGCCGACGCCTGCTGCAGGGGTGCCGATGGTAGCGGCGGTGGCAGCCGACGCTCCTGTCGAGGCGGCGGGCCCCCAGCAGTAGCAGCAGCAGCAGCAGCAGCGGAACGTGTCGCTGCACTGGCAACTGCTCCAAAGCCAGCAGAGGCAGGGTCTAGCGCTGCAGATTCAGACGGCTCCACCCTCCTGACACGTGCGCCGTTCGGCAATGCCATCCCGGAAAGGGCTCTCCGAGCTTGCGGAACCTGCGACGGTGGCGGCGGCGGCGGCGGCTGCAGCGGCGGCGGCGGCGGCTCCTTGAGTGCCCGAGTTGACAGGTCCACCCCCACGGCATTGCTGCGCATGCCCACCCCGCCATCTTCCTCCTCTTCGTACTCAGCTGCGGCATCATTACCATAGTAGTAATCCTCAACCGCCATAAGATGCTGCTGTTGGGCTAGGAGGCGTCTCAGCAGCTGCAGCTGCTGCTCTGTACGGAAATGCGCCGCTGGCATGCGACCGCTGACGCCACGGCCGACGCCGTCCACCACGCCCGCCGCCGCTAGGCCCGCCAGGATATCCCGGGAGATGTGGGGGTCCTGAAGGTCAAGGTGAAGCATTGGGGGCGTAGCCAACGCTTCGTGGAAGGACTGAGACCGTTCTAGGCCTCCACCTTGCTGCTGCTGCTGCTGCTGCTGCCGCATGCGTAACCTGGCCGTATCGCCTGCCACCGAAGATACATCTGCGGCTCGGTTGTATCGCACAGACGCAGCGGCTGCCGCGGCCGCGGCGACGGCCGCGGCGCTTGGTGTAACACCTATGGCAGCACCCGCAGCCTCTGACTTGAGTGCTGCCTGCACCTTTGCTAGGCCTTGCATGTCAGCGCCTGGAACGCCAGCAGCGCCGCGTGGTGGCGGGCTTACCGAAGCAGCTCCGCTTACACGTCCTGCCGGACCATGTGTCAGTGAGACGCTTCCATGTGCGCCATAGTCACCGTAAGCAGCGTAGGCACCGTAGGCATCGCGGTCAAACTCCTCGTTGTTTGTCGCCGCGGCGGCGGCGGCGGCGGCGGCGGCGGCCGCCACTGCTGCCGCTGCCTCAGCAGCAGCGCCGCGAGAGAGCGGCATCTCCGGTTGCATCGGCAGAGTGTTGAGCAACACCCGCAGAAACCTGGCGTCAATGGGGCGGCCGCTGCGTTGGTGCTGTTGCAGGAGGCGCTCCGCCAGGGCCTCCAGTGGAATCTCCGCCATTTGTTCCGCTTTTAGCTGGGGAGATGGACCCGCAGATCCCACCGCCTGCACGCCAGCCGATCCTGAGGCCGCGGCCGCGGCCGCGGCCGCAGCTGCAGCCGCCGCAACCGCTGCGGCAGCGGCTTGTGGCGAAAGCTGCCCCATGGGCGTCCGGGGTGTAAGCGGTGTTCCGGACGATAGTGGTGCCATAGGCGGCATTGCTGCCGCGGCTGAGGCTGGTGCTGCTGGCGGCGGCGCTGGGCCTGGCGGCACTGCCGGAAGAGCCGCCGTGGGGTCAGCTACCCCTTGGCCTTGGACGTCATCTGGGCTTGCCGCCACACCCTCTTGTTCCGCGCCTTGCCCCTGCTGTTCCTCACCGTCGCCGCTTTCCGCTGCTCGCTTTCGACTGCGCCGCGCGGGTCCCTTGGTAACTGGCATGCCGTGGCGCTCCAGCCACTCGCCCAGCGGTTCCAAATCAGGCAACACGCGGATGGACCGGTACCACTTGGCCATCTTGCTGCCACCCACCTGTAGAGAGCGGAAGGCAGAGGAGCGATGAACCCCGCATGCAGCTGTTTCAGTGGACATGGGTTTGGTACAGTATGATGGGCCGACATCCGGCGCTAGGATTGCGCCTCGAGTACTAGTTTCTTACTGAACCCTAGTCCTTTTGCCGGGGGGGGGGGGAAAAGGTCGCTTAGCGAGCCTTAACAGCGATAATGCAGCACAATTTGGGCATTATAATTCACAAAGATCATCCACTTCTTAGCTGTCCAGGAGGCGCCTCCGAGTTTCAAGGGCGGATCTGCGGCGTCATATTGGAAAGTGACCGACACCCATACCAGTGCATGGTGACAGCAGCAGTTGGACCCGGGGGGGTCCGTGGCGCTTTGCAGTTCTGACAGGTTATGAGCCCTGATAGCGCTGGGCGCTGCGCCGAAAGGTCGCCGAGATTTGGATCCCACTGGCTTTTGTTCAGAGTTAGAAAAGTCGGGATGTGGATATAGGGGATTCCCTGAGCGAGCGAGTGTCGCTCACGGGAACAAAGGTTGGAAAGTGACCGACACTCATATAACAATCAATTGTGGCAGAAGTTATAGGACCCGAGGTGTCTGGCGCTTTGCTGATTCAAAGACATCTAGCTGCAGCCGTTATCCCACAAAATGGACATGAAGGCATTGAGGCATCCCATGGCCTGAGACCATATAGCAGCACTGGGTCTTTCAGTAAAATACTAGCTACATAAGCCGGCCATTATGTAGCTTGTCCCTTGATTCCTGCTTTTGGCTTTCGACGGAGTTGGCGGCGGGCGCGAAGTCGTTTCGGCTAGACACAACTAGCGATGTTTGTTTGGCATACAGACAACGTTCGTCGACGGACCTTCACAGGACGGATTGCGCAATCCGCAAGCCATTACATTCAGTTAAATTATAGCATTAAGTATGAAGGAGTGAAGCGGAACAGCATAGCAGCTAGGTTCTGTATGCGAGCGGAAAACGATGCCGCGGCATCACGCTGAGGCACCTGCGCAGCACCTACCAAGTTTCGTCTATTTGCGCGTAATTCAACGCAAAACATCTTGAATTTCATGTTAAATTACTTAATGAAATTATCTAGCTTTAGATCGAGCTTGGAGCTTAGTGCATGGGTTCTAAGGACAAAGTTTTAATTGTGGCGACGAAGTTTCGCGCCAAGCAAACGCCTGCCAAAGACCACCGCGACACACATAATTTTGCATGCGAAACAAAAACCTACTTTTGTTTTATTCATTTAAATAATCACACTTTATGCTGCGAACGGGTGGATCAATGATGCGCAAACCAGCTGGACTTCCTTTTCCCCTTCCCTGCACTGCCGCCACGTCCCCACCTTTTCGAACTGCGAGCGAGACATCCATTTGCTGCCATTGTGAATGCAGTCCCGACCGGCAAGGTAGCGCGGCACGTCAAAGACGCCGCAAGCGTGACCTCGCATGTATCCGGAGCGTGTGTCCTCCTCTGGTACCCGGCTGCCGCCGCCCCTAGGTCGTCGACCACCGGCGCCGACGCGTACGGCAACCGTCACTTGTATCGGCCCCGGCGGCAGAGCCGCCACCAGCTCTTCCAGGTTTTGCGCAAGGTCTTGGTTTGGTTGGCCTGGTGCCTCGGCGCAAGTGTCCGTTGTATTGGCGCCGGCAACATCACCGCCATCAGCGCTGCTGCCGCCAGCTCCTTGTCCTGCATTCTCATTTGGCTGCACCGCATCGTCGGAAGCCTCAGGAGATTGGCCGGCGGATGCTCGCTTCGGCTGCCCAGGCGGCGGCGGTGATTGCTGTGGCAGTGCTGGTGGCGGCGGTGAGGACTGGTACTCCTGTATGTTTTGCGGCTGCACCGGCGGGACCGCCGCCACCTCTATGGCTTCACCTGTCACCTCCGCCGCCGTCGGCGACGACGGCTGAGGCCGAGCGGTGCCTGACGAGACGCTGCCACGCCCCACCTCCTCTTCACTGTCCGACACAGCAGAGACAGCCACCGCCTCTGGGGGAGAGGCACTGTGGGGCCCGGCCAGACGCTGCTGATCTTGTTGTTCCTGCTCTTCCTGCTGCTTTTCCTGCTGCTTTTCCTGCTGCTCTTCCTGCTGCTCTTCCTGCTGCTCTTCCTGCTGCTCTTCCTGCTGCTTTATCTGCTGCTGCTGCTGCACACCTTCGTTGGATGGCAGGTCGGCTCCCAACAACTCACCGCCGGCGGTGCTGGTCGCGGGGCCCTCTGTAACCATTAAAGAGCCAATTGCCGACTGGAGGGTAGCAGTCGTAGCTGGACGCAGCTCAGGTTCAGAGGGTGAGCCTTGTGACAGCCCGTCATCTTCACCATTTGGACCGGCGGCTCCGCCACCGCTGCTGCCGCCGACACGCCCACTGCGGGGGTACGCAGCCACAGACGTCAACGGTGGTTCTATGCTTTCATCGTACGGCAGCTCGCCACTGGTGACGGGCCCGTACGCAGATAAAGCCGAGCAAGGCGCTGAGATAGACGGCAACTGCCGAGCTGTTTGTGGAGTACCATCGGCATTGCGAACCGTCATTGAGTACAAGATCGGGCGGAGGGCCAACGGGGTCGACCCACGGCCAGGCGACTGCACCCGAATGTGACTAAGGGGTTTCACGGCGTCATAGCCGCCGTTGCTGCCGCCAGCGGGGGTGGCGGCGGATGCCAGCTCGGTGTTTTGGTCAAGCGCCATTTGCTCTAGGGGACGCGGCTGTTGCGCAGATTGTTGCAGGTGCTGCTGTGCCGCAAGCTGCAGCGCTTGCGGCTGCAGCTGAGGTTGCGGTGGCATGTCTTGATCTTTTTGTTCTTGTTGCTCCGGCTGCGGTGATTGCTGTGTTTCCGCTACCGGTGCAATGTCGGAGTCTTCCTTACGGAAGCCGATCTGCGAAGAGGACAAGAGCACGCAGGCGGTCGCATGATGTGAGTGGATGGGTCGTAGGTTGGATGCGTGGGCAATCCAACGTTTCTGGATGTGTGCGTGTGCACACAGAGCGGCCGGAAAGGCGATGACCATTGCGGTTTTTAGTCGTCAGCATCAGAGCCTCCTGCCCACGAATTCTACATGAAGCTCACTCCCATCATCCATGACCTTTTTTGGGAAGAGTAGAATCCAGGTTTCCCAAGAACCGCACGCACTCTGGAGCATGCTGGGATGCAAGTGACGCGCATTATTATCAACTTCAAAAAAAACAATACTTGATGGGGCGCAAATCGAGGATATCCGATTGAGGCAGGATTTTCGTATGGTGAAGGTGCTCCAGCCGTAGCTTTACCATCCGTGAGTCAGCCCTCGAAGCGTGCGTACTTTTGTCTCTGGTGGGCATGGTCGTGCCGGGCGCGGCATTCGACGGTTGCAAACAAAACAGCAATGGCCATGCGACGTGGCCGTTCTCTTTCCGTGCTCCTGCACTTTTGATTTGCTTTTCCCTGTTGCAGTTACAGTCTGCGTGCCTCGGAAGGGAACGCGGTAACCCGGAAGTAACTCCTGTGCCTTCGGAACCGCCTCGGCCGTCGAATCTGCACTAGCCTTACGGATGATCCTGTGCGCGGTCTGTGGATCCCGGCCATTTGAGGTTTATTTCTTTCCAAAGGTTATTTGTTAATGCATGACTTGCGCGTTTCGACGTTGACCACAAAAACTGTTGGGGGAGAAGTGGGAAACTTTCGCGTGTGTCGCTGCGGAACAGCGGAAATTCCGTTCGGAGGACACTTTCAAACCTAAGCAAGCGGTTTAGCGATTTCACGTTGAATGATGTTTCTGGCACAGCGTGCTTACCGTAAGCGATCTAAATTGCCGTTCGATGAATGCGTTGTTAGTAAGCACCAATGTTACAGGTAAGCATCGTTATGGTGTGTACGCAACGGCATGTAATGTAATCTCTATCATTCGAAATATATCACCTGAGACCAGGTATGGATAATGCTTTGATATGCGTCGCGCAACCGCGATACACCGATATGGGTCGCCTTCGCCCGCATCCGCTCATTCAAACTAAGCGATGATATGATGCAGTGAACATGGCAAATTTAAGAAATGCACTTTCAACGTGCGCTTTATCCTAAATCTCTATCGGTTTGCACTAAGAAATTCGACTGCGTTACGGACAGGCAATCGCTCGGACTAATGCATTTTAATTAATTTGTTACATCTGATATCAATGTAGATATATCCCCGCTGTAAACTTTCAAAGTACCCGAGCTCCTGGGCGAACAACGCCGTGGCTGGACAGCGTTCGTGACTATCTCTGTTATCTGGGGCTCTATTTTTGACAGCGAGGTTGTGATCTTTTGGTTAAGCATGCTAGCTTGGGCTCAGATCCCGGAGGAAGGCTCTCAGATCAACGCATCCCGCCTCGATCTTCCAAAGGGGAAACGCACGCCTCGCAGGACATCAGCGCATATGCGCGTGCGTTGAGGCAACGCGCTAGACATTATTGGGCATCTAAATCGATTCCATTTCCTTGGAAATGAAGCTCACCCACCTGGCCTGCAGCCCTTACAAGCCCCCTGAACTCCGTTCCCTTGTGCTGTACGCTAGTGCCACCCCCTCCTGTCCCAATCACGCAGGAAAGCCCCTTTTAGCCAGCCGCCTTCCAGATCCGTTGCGCGCACTTCACACGCGCAAACGTATCGGGGTCCGCAACCCTGACGCACTCCCCCGCCCTCTCCACCGTAGCGCACGCAAGCACGCTCTCACCTCCATGAAGCTGCTTCGCAGCAGCAAGGTTTTCGGGAGTTCTCCTCTTCCTGGGTGGTCCGGATGGGCGCGAAAGGCGACAGACGGGCAACCATGTTAGCTTGGAAAGGCGCAATAATAAAGCAGGGCCCCGGCAGGAATCCGACATCGAACATTGGTGGGACTTCGGCGGGTAAAGGAAAGGAAGGACTGCAAGGACGAAAACAGGCCGGCTAAACTACGAAAAGGATAATCTTGTAGAATTAAGCTTTCTATTTGAACAAGAGCTCTCCCTTTTCGTGCAGGGACGGGACGGGGCCGGTTAGGTGCGGGGAGCCGCGGAGATATAAGGGGGAAAAGGGGAAAGGGTTGTGATACGCACACTTCATGGCCAAAATCGCGTAGGCAGCTGGCAAGCCTTACCTCGTTACATAGGTTTGTTGGAGTACTAGGCAGGTCCTTGGAAGATCTGCAGACAATGCAAAAAGCACAAGGTAGGAACACAAAGTCGGCAATGGCTGCGGTGGTGTGAAGGTGGAGTGCCAGGGTGCCGTCGGGTTGGGCAGTTTTAAAGGCATCTGTGGTGACTGCGTCAGTATTTGCAACAACCAGAAAGGAAGGAATGAACGCGTGCGTCTGGGATCAAGCTTGCGGCTGAAAAGGTTGGAGGATATGAGGGCGCGACGTCTGAAAAAGAAGCGCAGCGGACGGAGCTATTTGTACAGCTGTAAGGGAGATCAGGAAAAAATGTTTTCACAGCGCTTGGCATGAGCACGCCGGTTTTGAGAGAAAGCCTTCAGTGGCGCCGGAAAATAGCACCAAGATTCTCTCGAGCAAATGCTTTTGCAGGTCCCTGAGCCTGCGTTATTTTGACCTAAGCCTAAGCTTGAGCTTAAGCCCGCCTCGATAAGCAAGAGAAGGTGCGCGCTTTGGCAGAGGACAAGCCCAAACAAACGGCCAGGAAGGCGGCCCAAGGATTGTTAGTCCGCGCAGCATGTGCACCGCCTAGATTCTTACAGAATGCTACTAGTTCATACTGAATGCCCTTGCTGCAAGATGCTAGTCTCTAACATCCAAAAGAGCTGTCATGAGCCCCACACACAGGTACCTGGAGGTCCGTTAGGAAGCGGAACAGGCTTACCGTTCAAGATTTTGGAGAGGAAAACGTTACGCGCAACGTGTATGCTTCAACAAGAGGGCTTTGCCATAACGCCGGCCGACGGAGACCAGAGCAGGAGGAACGTCACTAAGGCTCCAACTGTGGTTATCCACAGTGAGGTGACGAAATCTCGTCAAATGTCGTTATAACTAAGTTGTATGCAGGAAGTTATCTGGACAAGTGGTGCCCATCGGGACGCCGACATTTGCCCTGCTCCTCCCGTAGTGAAAGTTCTGCTGCACTGTCGTGTATATCAGTAGTACCAAAAGAATTATCTTGTAAATAATTGAAGAATCTGACTGCAAGGCAAATGCCACAGCGACTGTTGTTCGTTGGCGTACGTGCTTCTATCATGCGATCGCGGTCTCCTCAGCCTACCTTAAAAATTTGTTTTAAATGATTCTCTAAATTTTTATGGCATAAGGACGGGAAATGGACTCCAGAGGACTCTGACGGGGGTGGTGGGCGTTGCTGGCACGTCGCCCACCAAGAAAATGCTTCCCACAGAAGAACGCAAGCAAGGCTGCAATTTTTGTGTGGAACTTCAGGAATTCTTCTTGAGCATTGCTGAGTGGTAAGCGCCTGCCTGAAGGGCAAAAAAGTTACCACAAACAGCAAAAGTTAGGCCGCGGGACACGGCTTCATTTGCAGCTGAAGGAAGCATTATTTTAACATAATAACAGGATTGAGAATCGCCATTTCGAATTAGGCTAAAGGACATTTCTGACTATCATGGAGTGGATGGACTACCAGTCCTTTGCCTGTCCAATAATTGGCCAAGACAAATTCGGTAGAGCTACAATATGGAATGCATGACCTAATACAAAATAACTATGCTAGCCCAATGGAGTCATGTGCAATGGACCGCGTGCCGGTTGACCCTACCTTTGAACTGCGCAATACTCCACGTTGTTCCAGTTCCAGCAGCAAATTTCAAGGTAGCAAGGATACGCCATTGCTAAGTGTTGGAGTTTTCCTGGAAAACTAATATGGCTTTCCAAAGTTCTAGCCGACGTTGACCGTGTGGGTTATTTTGCGTTATACGAGCGAGGTAAGCCAGCAGCCCAACGCATGCCTATCAACTAAAGTTTAATCTTCAGAAATAACTGGAATGCGCTAAAATAGTTGTCTGGGCCACAAACCTCAGACGTCTGAGTCTCAACGGTGTAACTAAGAACAGCAAGGATACGTTATAGCAAGGGCTATGAGTGCTCCATATTGTTTAAACAGTTCAATTAGGAAGGGTCTCCAACGCAACGACAATGTACAACAAGTTACAATGTACGTTCTTGCATTGGCTTGTACGCATTTATCCCAATGCCAGATACGGACAGGAATTGTAAATTGAGAAGGGTTGTGCATCCTTAACGGACTCAATAGCCCTTAACCAGGGCATGTGCGACTACGGTGGTTTTAGCTGGAGACCGAAGCTACGGAGCTTGTTAGGCCATAATCGATCGTGTTACACCGTTTCAAGTCATTCCTGGCGTCCCATACTTGGGCAGTCTTGTGCATCTCTACTTTGCGACCGTAAGGTGAAATTTTATTAAAGGCCTTGTTTTTTGGAATGCCCTTTGGGCTTATTGGCATGGTAAGTCGCTGGTTCATTCCCCAAACCTATATCTCCGCAGCCCTGCTGGTTTAATTGTTTGCAGGCTGATAGGTCCTTAATCATTTCCTTATGTTGCAGGGTAATATGTCCTTGGATGGCAAGTGTCAGGGAGTCGCTCTCTTGGCGGTAATTATGTCGTAATTTGTAAAGTTGTAAAGGGACTGGTATAGCCGTTTGCCATTAATTATGCTGTTAGTCCCGAACTTAAATGGGCTGGGATTTATGTAGGGAAAGGCGTAACACGCGCTTGTGCCCCTTCGGGTCCTTCGGAAACAGAATATTATTACTCATGCGAGGAAGCGCAACTGCTCTGACCCGCTCTTGCTAGTTTCCAAAGCAATAGAAATCATGGTGAAGATGCCTTAATATCACTTTACGGAACTTCCTACAGCTTCCTCTTTGCACTGCCATGCTCCTTCACTTCACATTTTCATCGACCTGCTAGGTGCATGCATACCGCGCTACAGTTCCTTAATTGAATCGTAGCGGTAGCTGGCCAATAAGAAAACACGAAGCTGAGTCTCGTACAGTTGTCAACTGCTATATACCACGGCCGTACCGATCTTAACAGCGACTGCAAACAGACGGAGCCCTTCCTGGACGAAGGAATGAAGGGATGAATGAAGGGGACATCCATCCCTGGAGAGCCGCTTCATCTTAGCTTAAGGTTTCTGCGTACGTGGGATGTGGAATGTAGAGTGTGTTAGGAGGGATACGATCATCAACAGAGAATGTTGGAGGCCGTGAAATGGGAGCCAGCACGTCTGGCGAGGATGTTGGAGCATATGTGGGCTCACCGCAACTCAGTTATCCTCTTTGGACGCTAGTCTGGGCTGATAGTGCGGTGTTTCCTTTTCTCCGTGGCTTATAGACGTAAAGGTATTGCCCTTGGGCCTTCGGCTCATGCACCCCCAACCATGTAACACACACACACACACACACACACACACACACACACACACACACACACACACACACATACACACACAGGCGGTCCGAAACAAGCTAAATTACAACCGTTCGGAAGCTTGCGAACACAAATAAAACGGGTAACACGCCAATAGTTGGCACAACACGCCAATGGCATTGACAAGGAGGCATCGGAAAAAAATGTGCTGCCGCTGCATTAGCCTCCAGCGCGCCTATTTGCAGGTGCCCCATGCAGCGCACGGCGCTCTAAGACCGGGAATGGCGGGGAATGACGGCAGGGCAGGTTTGAAGTACTGGGGGGCCCCATGGCAGGACAGGAACTGGAGACGGTGATACAAAGTAATTTTACTTGTACAGCTTGTTGCTGTGCTGTTGCTTGTGGGAGCTTGGCATCGAACAGCGCCTTGGGCTGCGATACCCGCAGCACAGGCCGTGCTATCGTCACCGCTGCCATCTGCACCATGACCGCCCACCTTACCTACCCACCTACCTACCTACTTACCTGCCTATCTACCTACCTACCTACCTACCTACCTCTACTTATCTACCTACCTACGTACCTACAAGCGTCATGGTGCAGGCAATAACGCGCGGCGGCCGCTCTGCTGTACGACAGCAGTACGGCCTAGGTTAGATCGTTCGGAGGAATACCGGAGCCTTGGAGCCCGGGGCCTCCTCCTCCTCTCGCAGCACCTGTCATAGATTAGAAAGCTGGTCCCACAGAAGCAAACTGACGGCAAACTCAGGTACATTCTCCTCAGGATCGGCGCTCACACCATTATCCCTTTCCATCTCCTAAATCCTCTCCCCCCTCATCGCTCGCCCCTTTGCATTCTGTTCTCGCATTTACGCCCTCCCCCTTCCTTCGTTACCTCGCTCTCCTCTCGCACTTCCCAACCCCCCCCCCTTTCCCCACTAACTCTAGTCTCCATCACATCAGGCCTGCATCCCGGGGAACGCTACTCTCCCGGTACAGCATTTCCAGCGGCGCCTGTACGGCAAAAAGGTATGGTTCCTTCGCTGCGTCGCATTCATTGCCAAGTCCCGCGTTGGTCGTTCTATGGAGTAGCAGCCGCGGGCGCACTAAAGGGGCTGAGCCGGGGTAGGGCTCCTCAACACGCACCCGCTTTAGGAGCGGCGGCAGCCCAGCTACTCCATTGCCTGACGGAGCTCCTGCCGAGCTCAAACCGCCACTCGTTGGTAGCAAACGGCATTTTAGGGGGGGGCCGCTGGAATGCTCCGCAGTACTTGCAGGTTCAGCAGCCGGGGGCTGGGAGTGGAACAGCCTCGGACTCCGGGGCGCGTTGCTCAGCTGCCGACCGGGCGCGCGCGCCCACGGCAGGAACAACGCGAGATGTGGTGGCGCTGGGGGTGGCAGCGGAGTGGCTTTCATGTCCGGTACAGCTCCCAGCTGTACGGCGGGCATTCGTGCGTTGACATCGCGAACCTCCAGCTCCAGCGCCGCCGCCACGCTCAAACCCCCATGCGCCTCGTTCACAGCGACATCCCGCATTGCCATGGGTACCAGCGTGCCATTGGCTGGGGGTGAGCATTGGCTGAGGGTGCATGTGGCCGCGGGCAGCAGCATGGAGACTGGCGGCGCCTGGGGACTGTGCTGCGGCCCCACGACGCCGCGAACGTTGCCGTACGCGTCTGGGAAGCAGCGTAGAGAGCTCACGGTGGCGCCGGCAGCACCGGCGGCGGCGGCGGTGGCGGCGGCGGCATGCTCAGCGGATTTGTTAGCAGCGGTGGCAGCCGCCGCATGTGCTGGTGGCCGAAGGAAGGGCTGCGACAAGGGCCAGGTGTTCAAGAGGCGCTGTACGAGCAAATCGTCGCCCCCGCCTCCGTCACAGTGTTGCAGCAGCATGCGATTGGCCCAGGTCTCCGGTGAAGGCGGCGGCGGCGGCAGTGGCGGCTGCTGCGCCGCGACGGCGCTGTTGTCTGGCTCGAGTTCTTCCTGGGTGCCTTCCGCTGCGACTGGGATGGTCACTGCCGCGGCGGCGGCGGCATGGATTCCACACGCAGGGCCGGCGGCCTCTTCATCGTCTTGCCAGCCACCCATTTCATCACCGCTGTCCGCAGCCGCCCTTCTGCGGCGACGACGGGCAGGACCCCGCAGCACTGGCATGCCGTGGCGCTCCAGCCACTCGCCCAGAGGTTCCAAATCAGGCAACACGCGGATGGACCGGTACCACTTGGCCATGGTACTGCCCCCGACCTACGTTCGTGTACAGAACGGAGATGCCGGCCTCGCCGTTTGTGGCTCGCGGAGTGGAGGGAGTGGAGGGAGTGGTGGGAGTGCGGCGACAGAGCACAAGGCGGGAGTGCAGACGGCAGACATGCAATGGCAGACAGGCAATAGCAGACAGGCAATGGCAGACAGGCAATGGCAGACATGCAATAGCAGACATGCAATGGCAGACAGGCAATGGCAGACATGCAATGGCAGACAGGCAATGGCAGACAGGCAATGGCAGACAGGCAATGGCAGACAGGCAATGCCAGACAGGCAATGGCAGACAGGCAATGGCAGACAGGCAATGGCAGACAGGCAATGGCAGACAGGCAATGGCAGACAGGCAATGGCAGACATGCAATGGCAGACAGGCAATGACAGACAGGCAATGGCAGACAGGCAATGGCAGACAGGCAATGGCAGACAGGCAATGGCAGACAGGCAATGGCAGACAGGCAATGGCAGACATGCAATGGCAGACATGTAATGGCAGACAGGCAATTATAGACAAAACATGAACGCTGCTTCAATTTTGTCCTTTGGAGGTCATCTGCTCGCAGCTTCACGCAGCTTCAAACGTCCACGACAAGACCTATCTTGCCTTTCCGTACCTTTTCAAACTGCGACCGTGAGATCCAGCGGCCGCAGTGCCGTACGCAGTCACGTCCCGTCAGATACCGAGTGAGATCGAAAACACCGCAGGCTGGCCCGCGCAAGTAGCCGCCGTTATGCATCGCACTGACGGAAACATCGGGTCCGGCGCGTTGACCAGCGTTGCGCCGTTGCGCAGCACCAGCCTTGGGGCGAACTGCAACAGTGACATCTATTACTGCCCAAGGCATTCCGGCAGCAGCTGCAGCTGCTGCTGCGGCAGCAGCGGCTTCGGCAGCGGCATCTGTAGCGTCCACATGACATGCACCGAAACCATCCTCCTCCCTGTTGCTGTTGTCAATGGGTGGGCATCCACCGCTAGCTAGGGGGATTGCTGCGTCCCCGGCGGCGCCGCCGCTGCCACAGGCGGGAGCTACGACAGCAGTCGTGGCCGTTTCAACAGCGGCGGGGGGGCCGGCTGGTGCTGCCACGCCTCCATAATCGTCCCCCAATTTTGAAGGACGCGTACCACAGGGATTTTGTCGCGGCTGGAGCTGGAGCTGGATGTACTGCTGCTGCTGCTGCTGCTGCTGCCGTTGCTGCAGAAGATGCTGATCACAATTTTGGTGTGAAGTGTGTTGCAAATACAGCGGCTGTAGTAACCGGCTCGGCCAATTCTGGCAGCCTGAGTCAATCGCCGTGAGCCCCACCGTTGCCGGCGCTGGTAGGGTTGGTGCCATCGCTGGCCCGGGGCCTACTCCGCCCGTCATGGAAAGCCGCGGAGCCGCCACACGCATCTCAACGTCCAGCAAGGGTGCCTGCTGTTGCTGCTGAGGCAGCGGCAGCGACGGCGGCGAGGCTTGTACTGGCACAGGTTGCTCGAAGTAGTCCGCCTCTCCTGCACTCATTCCCATATGCAAACAGCCACCGCCGCTGCCGCCACCACAGCTGCCACCTCCAGCTTCATCCGCTTCTGCGGACCGCTCGTTCATAGGCCACACCGGCCGCAGCAGCAGTCGCGGCGTGGCGGCAGTAGCGGCCTGGGGGCCTCCATCCCGCGATGTGACAGCTGGTGGGGGCAGCAGCGGCTGCGGCTGCAGCTCTGGAGACGAGGGCGCAAGGTCGAAATCACTCTGCGCAACGTTGTGGTCATATCGAGGGCTGAAATCCCGGCTTGTATCGCCCTCTAGGTGGCTGCTGGGTGTGTGCGGCTGGCGCGCGGGCGTGCTTGGTGGCGGAGGCGGCAACGACTGCTGGCTGGTTGCCTCACGCACATCTACGGTGGCTGTGGGCGGCGCCGGCGCCATCATTGCACCGTCACCGTCGAAGGAAGGTCGCCGCACGGGGTAGATGCGATGCGGATGGAGCTGCTGATTAGACAGCGGCGAGATCTTGAGGTTACCGGCCGTGGACAGGGTGATAAGGCGGCGTTTCATCGGCGGAATGATGGTAGAACGCTCCGGGGGCGCTGCCGCAAATGTAAGGCCACAGGCGCGACTCGCACCAAGGCCAACCCCGGCGTTGCTGATGTTACCTCCCCCGGGGGCAGCACCGCCGATATCGCCACTGCTCGGCTGCAGCGGCCGGCGGCTTGCGCTTGCAGGTGCGCCATCGTTGACTTCCTCACAGAAATCCGCCTGTGAACGTGTGCAGCATTGGTTTGGAACAAAGGAAATAAACTGTTTGCCTGGTGTGTGGGGGGAAGGGCTGACAGCTTTTTAGTTAGTGTTGGTTGAGACATCTGGTGCATGAAGGTACTAGATTCGGGTCGAGCCTATTAAGGCAGGTCCACAATCAGCCCCGAAGCTGCTGTCTCCGCCGGCCGTCTGTTGGGGGCCTCCACACACCAATAACTTAGCGGATTTCCGAGTGCTCCCTATTAACGAAAGGGAGATAGGGTGGCCTGGCACATAGCTGGCGAGCGTGCTCGGGCTTCTTGTATTTTTCGATTGTAAGCGATTATCGATTGTAAGCGATTAACGTACCAACGCAGTACTACACAGTTACGCGGCTCGAGGCCACAATACGTCGCAACCGCGCTGGAAACATTTACACCAATCTATGCATGAGGTCTAAGTATAATTATATCGGCCATATTGGTAACACTGATAACTTGGACTATTGAGATGTTACATCTCCGGTGCAGTAGCGGTCTGGGCCAAGGACTGTAGTCTTTGTCCAATTAACAAATCGTAGTGGACAACGAGATGAAAATGACTATTCATAGCTACTTGGACTAAATGCGTGCGAAAGTTTTCTGCTTATCTGGGGGCTTATTGGGACAATCGCTTCTGGTGCTGTAGTCTTTTATCAACGACCGTTTGGATCGCTGGGTTCTGTGAGAGCTGCTTAAGATGATGACGCATTTCAGTCACATGGAAGAGGAAGGAAAGCCGGTTCCACACCGCTGTATCCCACGCACTGCTGTGTCCCATATGTTGCCGGAACATGCGACTAAGGTGCTGTCGCCATTCCTCTCATTAAATAGCTTCGTAGCAACATAAACTCCAGGCTCATATTGCGCTCGCACCTCCAAGAAATGACAAGTGAACCGCTGACCCGAGCACAGATTCTGTGGCGACATATCTATATGAAGCTTTCCAGTAGTAGTGCTTAAGTATGTCACCAAGTCCCTGCAAAACGGGCCAGTAGCAGCAGCAGTTGAACGTTGCAAACCCGAAACGAACTCTGTCATCAATTACAATGAACTCCACAACATGACAACAGCATTCCATGTCCATTAAATAGCAAGCTTCCTGCCTATATTCCATGTTTATTTGCTATGCGAAAGCGAATGCGTGCAATAGGCGACGTGGGGACATTTGAAGTTGTACATGATTTATTAACTACATGCTTATGTGCTCATCACATTGTAACTGATTGGGGACAATGGCAGTGCTGTTGTGTTGTGGGTCAGTTGGCATTGACGTTCGCTAACGGACTCGGCTCGCGTACATGGGCAAAAGGTGCATATGAGGAACAAAGACCCACTTACTGTGATCAAGCAACAAATTACGACTAGCGTATCACAGTTCTACTGTTGTCCTAGAGGATGCATTCCAAACGGTTGAGCAGTGTAACTAGCTATTGTAATGGTGAGCGGGAAAGGGGTAAAGTTGCTGGGTTGCTCATGTCAAAGGTTGCACAGCACTTCGGCAAAATTTGTGAAGGTTAGCACAGCAGAAAAGCTATCGGCCAGCAGTGAATGAACTCTACCCAACGCACACACTGGATACGAGGAAGTCTTAGCAATATCGGCGATGCAATGACAATGTCTTTTAAAAAGCTCATAGATTTAATTGTTCTTTCCCTAAAGCCCCCTTCTGTACCAGCAGGCTGTAGTTCCTCGTACGGCATTGTGCCAAGGTACAGCTGTGACCTGCCCCGTTGTATGTCAGGTCATTTCTTTCGATTGTTTCTTTCCTTTACATCCTGCATTGTAGCGACCCAGGAGGCGGCCTGCTCGCTTGGACCCTACCTGCTTAAAGCTATGGTCACCTTAATCCTTCGCTGCGCAAATTGCAAAAATTATGTGCTTGTAAATATCGTTTCCAATTGTGACGTCAGCGGCGACATGCAACACGTGCATGCATTCCAGGCGCCACGTCCGTAGTACAGGTATGTAAGATCAAAGGTTCAAGTTCAAGCTGTCTTCTGTAACCGCAAGCGTTCCGCCTGCATGAATGATTAGCTCTTCAGGATTCGGAATTGTGTGCGAGTATTCAGGTCCTTATGTGTAACATTGCACAAAGCCGAGTGGTGGGCGTCGGAGTGCGTCAGGTGCGTGGGGGAACGCTTAGCGTCGTGCGTCGGCGACATCAACGGCTACACGACTGGTCGGGCGCCGCAGCATATTCAATTAAACTTCTTGTAATTGTAATCCAAGAATGAAAACTGAAACGCTTTCTACAACTGTTTCTCTTTTGCGCACCCTCAACGGCCGCAGTCCCAAGCATCTTGACCATTGGAGGCGCTGCGACGCGAATTGCCCTTCTTATGCATCATCTCATGAAGAACAACAACTGGTATCATTTTACACGGTACGCGTGGAAACGCGTCGCATGAATTCCTAGCTTAAACTGGTGTATGGCGCTCACAATTTTCCTGGACGACGCGCACATTTGATGGCCCCATGTTGCCAACCGTTCCACGCCATCAGCTACTGCGTGCGCGTATCTGCATCCCCCCTCACTCACTCACTCTTTCTCTCTTCCCACGATCATGTTTCGCTAAATAACAACAGTCCGATTACCGTTCTCGGGAACATGGCAACGTACCAAGCACCGAAAACAGCGAAATCTACCAAACTAAGCGACGGCAGCCAACGGGGAGGGTGCATGATCAGCGCTAAGGGTGCATTCGAGTGTTTGGGCATGGAAGAAGGCTATTATCCGAACACGCTTTGGTCGGCCAACAGAAAAGCCGCATCCAAAGCCGCGTATGGAACCGTTGGCCACCGTTGGCTCGCTTTTTTTTTCCCGGTAGTGAATTGCTAGCAGCATCATAAGCATTATGTGCGTGTATTGCCATCAGAACTAAAGTGCGTCTCTCGGCCCACCAGCGTGCTTTCATCCACGGCATCCATTCTGCACTACTTCTAAGTCTACGGGTTATAGGTAATAAGGCGCGCCGGGCCGCCATCCCGTACCGTACGGCATGGGCCATGTACGGCATGCTCCACTGCAGGGGGCCAAGGCCATCACATTCGGCATCGCACACTCATCCTGGAGTCGCCACAGCTGCTCCCACTAACGAGCTGGGGAGCCTGACTTGCGTTGCCAATACAACACCGTTGCATCGCCAGGAAAGAGGGGCAATGCACCAATTGTTAGCACAATTACCACGTCAGCATGTAATCAATAAAGGGCGGTCGCGATTCTAGCGGCAACCGCAAGTCCTTTCCCGAATTTCTGGCTTAAACACTTTTTTTTTGGGGGGGGAGCGCTCTTCTCTATTATCGTCTGCCTGACCCGTACCGTACGGTGCCGTACCATTCAACATCTTAGGATCTAGCACCGCGCAGCCATACGAGGTAGGGGCAGATGCCCGCGCACCCGCGCGTCCATGAAAGGATTGCGCGTTGATCACAGAGATTACTCTAAATTCAAGACATACTGAACCAACAAACTGGACCGGCACAACCTAATAGTCGACCGCAAGCGACGCTATCGAGCCGTGTCGGAGCTATATTCTTATCTTATTATATAATGCTCTGATCATGCCAGCAGAGCGGGACAGGCAGGGCCGCACGGCCACCAATCCGAACCCCTTAGTACGATATAAAAACTACGACAAACTCTTGATGAAACATTCGGCTAGGTTCGACAGCCTACCTGTGCAAGCTGCATGAAATAAGCAACTTGCAACTTTCCAGACCTCCAAAACTCCCGCCGCTCCGATGATAACGGCGTCCATAATTAAAAAACTTCAGCCATGCTAAATTTTATTAGTAAAAACCTAAGTACTCAAACGATCCTAAAACAGGAAATCTGAACATCGCAAGCCTGTTGAGAATGTGTGTGCATGACATCGGTAATAAGATAGCGACAGGTCACGGCCAGGGACGGACACACGCGCGATTGTTGTCGCGCATCTTGGAAGTCAAGCAGCTCAAGATGACTGCGGGCTCAAGTGGAGATGCTACTTGAAAGGGCAACATGCGGTTCGAGGTTGCATATCGCCACTTTATAAAGCTTAATGACTGGAAAGTAGATCGCGACGGCGAGGACGGCGCGACTTGCTGTGCTCATCCTTACGGAATCGCTCAAAGTTGCACAGCACTTTCAGCACCCTGTAAAGGCAGCATGTGCAGGACCTCGCCGGACTGTCGGATCGGGATGGGAACTATCAGACGCACCGATGCAAAATAAAACAAAACCTTCCCCAAAAGCCTATATCCTGGATGGCTATTTTTTTCTCAGCACCAGCGCTCATAACAGGGCAGCTACAAGAACTCAACACTATATTACTTTAAAAATTGAGAGTATGCTAAGGCTGCCTAAGACTGGACCTTTCTCACCTTCCACGCAGTTAATACGGAACTTTATCAACGCGGCCGCATATCGGCCGAGACATTTTGGCGTGGCAAGGCCCTGGGCTCCCGGCGAGCCCGTAAGGGCATCGGGTGTCATGGCGCGGGGTCACGCAACCCCGGGCTTATAACGCATTTACACAAATACGCAAACCGCATGTACACAAGCGTGCACGCCTATACATACAAACATACGCTCTTGCATACAGAGATACAGCCAAACACGCACACGTTAACACTCTCTCACGCTCGCAGCCTCTCAAGCAACCTTCTCAAGCAAGCGGGAGCTGCTGGGAAGCTGCGTGGTCCGCATGGATCGTACGACAACTCAGCGCGGGTGGCTGCCGAGGAGAGTACGAGAGCAAAGCGCAAAGGTAGCTGGCTACTCCTACTGCTGCCGCGCGCTGTTCACGGTGCCCGCCGGCGCAACCACGCGTTTGCGGATGTACGACGTCAGGATCTGCCGTACACGATCCTGCACGCAGTTTGCACAAGCCATAAAAAGCAACAGGGGGCAAAAGAGTCAGTCGGTGGGGGTCAGCATGGGAGAGGGGGGTCCCAGAGCAACGCAACTGTTCTACTACGGATCACCGAATCTTGATCGGGCTAGTTTACTGGGGGATGTTACAGTGGGCTCCAGACTCACGAAGGGTAGAGCCAGCGGGCCAGGCACTGGCCGTGCATTATTACTGCACCTGAGACGATCAGGGCAAACAAGACACCCATCCAGACCACCAGACAACGCATGTCACCTATCTACCAGACAGCAGAAGGCGACCCCAAAGGGAAGAAGGCTCAGAAACCCATAACCACGGGGGGGTTTCTAATAAGCTCCACAATCGGCAACAGTCCCCGGACCTCCACCAGAAGGCCTCCACCAGCAAATATTTAACGGAACTTGCACGTTGGGTTACCAGCTGAGGTGGTGCTGACTTCACTGGTGCTGACTTTACTGGTGCTAGTTTTTACCACCCCTTCTACCGTTCCAACGAGTTGTCATAACCCTACACGCATGCACGTCCGCACCTGCCGTGCCGCCTCTCCGCGCCGCGCCGCTGCCTCAACCACATCCCCAGCCAGTGTCTCCGCCAAGCTCTGCTCAAGCTCCGAAGCTGTCACTGGTGCCGCCGTTGTCGCCACTCTTAGGCCGGACTGGCTGCGCGCAATATCGAATGTGAGCGGCCACCAGTCCGCCGTCCTGCACAGTGTTGTTGTTGGGTAACAAATACCCACGAGGTCCGTGGGAGTGGGGATCGGTTTTGTATCGGTTTTAGAATCGGTTTTAGTATCGGTTTTAGTATCGGTTTTACCGGGGTTATGGTTGGGTTAGGTTGGGTTTCTTAGGAAATATATTAGGAATTGGTGCGGTACGGTACGGTATGGTACGGTACGGTGAGGTACGGCATTGTTATCTGCAGGGTACGCGTCCGGGTCTTCTGGACCTCTGGGCCCGCCGCCCACCTCACCTTCGCGCCATAGCGTGGAACATGACCATGAAGGCAAGAAGACGCTCCAGGGAAAGATACCTGTCGCGTCGGGTTTCGGAGGAGGGAGGGAATACATGCAAAAAACCCAGGGAGGTGGGCATGGGTCGGGTGGGGTAGTCGGCAGGGCGATAGGCTAGGCCGGCAGTGAGATGGGTTTGTCTGAGGATGGAGCGATGAGCAGGCTGGTGGGAGGGTGGGAAGGGAGTAGGGAGGGGCCTTATGGGATAGCGCGCTGCTGTGCTAGAGGACAAGGCCAGGGTTGGGGACCGGGGGAACCGCAGCTTCCATGCGGCTGGAGAACGCATCACCGGTAGACCGGAGCACGCACGCACGCACGCGCGCAAATCCAATATGCCTGCACGTACGCACCTGCTCTCGACCAGCTGCTCCATCACGGTCTGTTTGTGCAGCACATCTTCCAGTCTGGAGCCTACGGCGGCGACTGCTTCACGGACAACCGACTCGCTGATCTGCACCAGGCCAGTCAAATAAAAAACAAAAAGATTATTTGGATCCAAATCGGACCTGAAGTAAATTGAAGAAACCAAACAAAAGCTGGTCCTCCTAATCTGGATTTTGTTTCGTCATAAGCTTTAGTGCAAATCTGTCCAAAGACTAGCATAGATGAGTCTGTAGACGGCTTATTGAACCCCTCAGAAACTTGCTACCTCCTACCTGCTTCGTGGACAGTACGCTGGCCAGCTGCCGGACAACCCCGACCTGCGAGTAATTTTCGAAATGTTATTATCAGGTTTTCGGTAAAATCTGAAAGGGAGGAACGTGCTCTGACGCGACCCGAAATCCTCATGCATGCAAGGGAAACGACCATGCGCAAAACGCACGTTTATAAATCATCATGCAGCAGCAGCAGGGAAATGACGTCACTAATGACCTAATGAAATTAAAATGACGTCACTATGACTTGCCTTCTCCCACATGTTGCGTAACTCAGTCTTCTTAAAGATGCCGTACAGCAGGTGACCCCCGACCAAATGCTTGCTGTCCGGTCCCAGTAGCGGCCGGAGGTCCGCAGCCGGGCTGTGGGTGATGAGGAGCACCAGGAATAAGAGGGTGATGAGGAGCACCAGGAATAAGAGGGTGATGAGGAGCACCAGGAATAAGAGGGTGATGAGGAGCAACAGGAATAAGAGGGTGATGAGGAGCAACAGGAATAAGAGGGTGATGAGGAGCAACAGGAATAAGAGGGTGATGAGGAGCAACAGGAATAAGAGGGTGATGAGGAGCACCAGGAATAAGAGGGTGATGAGCACCAGGAATAAGAGGGTGATGAGGAGCACCAGGAATAAGAGGGTGATGAGGGGCTGGAGTTGGAAGACTGGTGGTTGGTGATGGCGGAGGCGGTTGTCGGTTTACTGTCGTGGCAAGCCATGGGGGCCTTGACAGCGGGGCTTCAAGCCGCGCGTGTTGCAAGGGGGGGGGCACCAGGCCAGGCCTTCTTTGCTACTTGTAATTTTACAACTGTCTGCAGCCCTTTTACGGCATCGCTTTTGCTCCGAAACCCATCCTAGCCACACAGTTGGCCAAACTCAAAACCATAAACCGGGTCATGTTTGGTTCCAAAAACACTCACCTTTCCTACACCACACACACACAACTCACCTATTGAGGATGGCCTCGCCGCTGAGCTGAGAATAGGCGTTACAAGGACCCCGCATTAGGCGTGTCGTACGGCGACCCAAAGATGGCGTCCGACCGCCGCCACCGGCCCCGCCGCCGCGGCCCCCAGCGCCACGGCCGCCGCTGACGGTGGCCACGTTAGCGTGTACGACAGCGCGGGCGCCGCTGCTGCCCTCGCGATACGACACCGGGGGTATGCTATTGGTCTTGTACGACGGCGTGAAGCTGCCGGCGGCTTCCTCCATTTCTTGGAGCAGCTCGTGCGCCTTATGGTGGAGGGGGAATTTGCTGATCACCATGTGCCTGTGTATGTACGGCAAGGCGAACAGGTCATCACGCATCGTGCGAATTACGGCAATACGGAAATGACGTACTACAGGTCCGAGTACTCTCAGGCCCCTCCTCACCATGAGGATGATTGGGCTGCGTGGCCGTGCTTGTGTGAGTGGAGGAACTTTTGTGGCGTGTCGTTGTGGTATTTATATGTGTGTGTATGTGTGTGTGTGTTACATGGTTGGGGGTGAGTGACCCCATACCTGTAAAACTACCCATACGAACCGAAGGCCCAAGGGCAAAATACCTGAACGCCTAAAAGCCACGGAGGAAAGGAAACGCCGCACTATGAGCCCAGACTAACGCCCAAAGGGGATAACTGAGTTACTGTGAGTCTTTGTATGTGTATGTGTATGTGTATGTGTATGTGTATGTGTGTATCGTACAGTCTCGCCTTTCCGCGCGGCCGCTGCCTACGTACCTCCTGCTTGCCCACATCTGGTTGGGGTCCACTGCCCCCGTGTTGTGCTCCAGAGCCTCGATCAGCAGTCGTGGCCGGTTGGTCGGCAGCTGTAGGGCAGGTGGACACGCGCGTGTGTGTGTGTGTGTATATGTGTGTGTGTATGTGTGTGTGTATGTGTGTGTATATATATGTGTGTGTGTGTGTCCCATCCGAGGGTGAGCAAGGCGCGGGAAAAGGGGATGGCGTGGGAAGACTCAGCTTTTCTTTATCAGTCTTATCAGCCGATAACTTACATAGTGGCTCCATAGTGAAGGCTCTTTGGCCCTCTCACGGCTCGGAACGTTTTATCTTAACGCGCTAAGACCAGGGCTCGTATGGGCACTCGTTACACCTCTATATCTGGGTAACGCAACCGAGGGGTAACACACACACACACACATACATACGCACTACATAAATGGGCATATACGCACATACATACATACATACATACATTACCTGCAGATGTTTATTCACCACGGAGGGGTGGTAGGGGTTGTGGCCGATGGAAACCACCTCGGGCTGGTGGCCCCAACTGGTAATCACCTGCGTACATAATAATGGAAACAAAGTACGGTGTTGTACGAAAACAGTCGTACGGCATGATAATATATAAGTATTAAATATTTGACCGAGGGAGGCCTGCCTGCCTTCAAAAGGGCAGACCCCTACACCTTCCCCCTTCTCCCTCGCCCTCGCCCTCACCAACGCCTCCACGACCTTAGCCAAAACCCAAACACCCTTCCTCCCGCACTTGACATGGCCGCCCGATTTCTCCATCCCCCCCTCCCCCCCCTCCCCCCTCGGTGCCCCTAGTCCTCCGCTGCCTGCATGCTGCGCAAGTTCACACCATCACCATCACCATCATCACCATCACCATCATCACCATCACCATCACCATCCTTCTTCCCCCCATCTCGCCTTGGCCTGCAGTAGGCCCAGCAGCACCCAGCTCTCGCTCTTGGTCTGGGAGTACAGGCGGCCGTCGGGGCGGCCCAGGGCGATGAGGAGACCACGAACTACCCGGTGAGTGAAGCGATGGACGAAGTGGTCCACGGGGTTGGCGCCATGCACCTCTGGGGGGCACGCGCGCGCGTGTGTATGTTTGTGTGTGTGTGTGTGTGTTTGTATGTATGTGTGTATGGGGGGGGAGGGGGAGGGGAGGGACGGGGGCAGCGCAGGGAGGGTTTTCGACTGGGGGGGGAGGGGGGGAGGGATTCGGAAGATGGAGGAAAGCAGGGAGGTTGCCGCAATGGGCAGCCTCACCACGTGTGTGAATGTACGAGTGCGTCAGTAACACCGCCCGCTGTGGCGCTCGAATGCGTTTGGCCCGCGGCCATTAGGTCTTTTACTGCGTCTAGACGCCATTACCCCACAGCCCCATCAGCCCCATCAGCCCCAATAGCCCCAATGGCCATACGAGGCCCGCAAAGTTGTGATTGGGAACCTTGATGGCTGGACCCCGATGGATTGATCAATGGACTCACCCACGGAGGCGATGCCGTACGATAACGCATACATCTTGGACACGAACGTCTCGATGATCTGGTGGACGTACGGCACATCCGCTACCACAATCGTACGTTTGCCCATGCGGTGCCATATCGGTCTCCTCTGTGGTAAGGTGGTGTGGTGGTGGGAGGGGGGAAGAAGGAGGAGGCGAGAGGGGGTGGCGGGGAGCCGGTGAAAAGGGTTTTGGGTATTGCCACGGTTTACACACACACACACACACACACACACACACACACACGAGCGCCCAGCGCATAGCAAGCATTGCTCATGGCGGCATGTGCTGCTGTGAACAGGTACTTTACGTACAGACATACATACCTGGATGATCCGCAGTATCACTGCATAGATGATGGGCAGGAACATGTACGCGACTGAGTCCACCGCGAGCGCAACCCTAGAGGGGGGTTGCGGGGGGGGGAGCAAGGAGGGCGAGACGAGAGGAAGAGACGAGGGGAATAAGAAATGAAGGCAACCGAGTTTGCACCCGGAAGTTAGTCAGAGGAACTACACAAACATAACCCCCCTTTCCGTCACCCTCCCCCCTTCAAGATCTCCCCTTCAAGTTCCTGCCTTCCCCCAATGAGACACATACACACACACACAGACTCTCTCACACACACACACACACTCTGGGACACAGATAGACTCACACACACACGCGGACTCTCTCTCTCTCTCACACACACACACACACACTGACAGAGGCACACAAAGACAGACAGACTGACAGACTGACAGACTGACAGACTGACTGACTGACTGACAGACTGACTGACTGACAGACGGACAAACTGACTTACTTGGACACCGCCAGGTCAATGGGCTCGCTGGCCTTCACTAGCAGGCAGATGCCATGTGCCACTGAGTACAGCACGGGCCACCCGGACACCACCGTAGCCAAGATGTGGATGAGGCTGAGCACCCAGGCAGTCGGGGACTCGATGACATGTAGTGCCCACCTGAGAAAGGAGCGAACGGAGTAATTACCGACGGCCGGTGGGAAGGAGGGTTGGGGTCGACAGGCGCTGGAGGCTAGCGGGCTGATGATGTCCCTACTATTCAGGTCTTTGCCACGCAGGGCAGGACGAGCGGGCTTGCGGTCAGAGCAGCCGTACCTTTCAGGCCCGGCAAGGGGGAAGGATCCACGCACCGGCGACACGTGGCTCAGCTTCTAAACAGGCACATGCATACATGCATACATGCATACATGCATACATGCATACATACATATGCACAAAGACGTACGCGCTCCTATACGGTCCACACACCTGCGGCCCTGGCCCACCAGGTTACGGTGGTGGGGGGACTCAAAGGGCTTCCCCTCCGCGTCGCGACCGGTCAGCTGGGGTGCACTAACGTCGATGAAGCGGTCGCGGACGGCCCTGCGTTGGTGTTGGAATTGGTGGTTGGGGCCCGGCGCAGGAGAAAGTGGCGCAGGTGAAAGAGATTGCGGAGAGAAATCTGTTAGACAGGGGGGAATCCCTCCCCCCCAGCACACACATCCCTCTGCTTCCAACCCCTCCGCATCTCCTCCTCCTTCCCCCCTTCACTTTCTTGGATGCCCCCCTCCCTCCCGTTCCCTCCTCATTCAGCAAGCATCATCTACTCGGGTCGTCCGTCCCCACCCCGTCAAGCAACCTTCCCACCCATCTCGCTTTTTCCCCCTCCCCAAAGGACCCAACCATCACCATCCGAACCCAAACACCCCGCCCATCCGGATTTCCAACCTCTAACCCACCCCTAACCCACCCCAGACCCTAAGCCCCTAACCCACCCCAGACCCTAAGCCCCTAACCCACCCCAGACCCTAAGCCCCTAACCCACCCCAGACCCTAAGCCCCTAACCCACCCCTAACCCACCCCAGACCCTAAGCCCCTAACCCACCCCAGACCCAAATCCACCCCAGCTACACAGCCACACACAGCCCCGCACAGCCCCGACCCACCTGAGGTCCACCATGTCGTCTTTGGTGAGTATCATTCCGAGGGGGCGACCGGAGGCACACACACTCGTCATGCGCATGCGGACCTGATGCCAGGAGGGTGATAACAGATTGGGGATGCGGATTGGGGGGAAGGGAGCGCATCCTCAGGGATGGGGGAGCTCCGCGGCGAGTGGGGGGAAAATAGATATTTTTGGGGGGAAGATTGGGGGGATTGCGGCCGCCAAACGTTTGTCATGGCAGAAGTGGTTGTGGTGACGTCATGTCAAGTACGGCAAGGCGACCAAGCTCATGTAGCTCAGGGGTGCCCGAGGGCCTCATGGTTGCGGTGGTTCTGGTGCTATCGTTGTGGTGGTTGCGGTGGTTGTTGGGAAGTGGTTGTGGGAGTTGCGGCGGTTGTGGGCTGGCGGCTGGTGGGTCCACGTATGGGGACGTCGCGGGAGGATATATACCCATTTCACACCAGGAAAGATGCTGATCAACCTAAAACCCTAAAACCCTAAAACCAGGCCGGATCTCACCACCAGGAAGGCCAAGAGCTCGCTGAGTGTCTGGTGCAGCGCCACGCACACGATCGAGGGGGGCTCCGCGCAGCGGCCGCCGGCACAAGAGGTAAGCACACGGCGGGTGAAGGGTGAGTGAGCCGCCACTCGCTGTCCCAGGGCCAGAGCCATCTTTGTGTCGATAGAGCCACACAGCGCGAAAACCCGGCCGGGGAGGAGCTGATTGAGGATGCTGCGTGAGGGGATCGCGTGGATGGGTGGGGGAGAACGTGGGGGGGGGCGAGGGGGGAGGGGGGAGGGGGGAGGGATGCTACAGGGTTGCAACAGAGTGAGGGGGTCGCTGCAGGACGAAACTCACGAAACACACCCCAACATGCACACGTCACGAAAACCTGCCCAACCCGCACCTCCCCCTGGAGCGCTAGCTCATCCTCCATCCTTTCCCCCCACTGAGCGAGACAACGTCAGTGAAGCTGACCCAAAGCTGACCCCGACCCCCGACCCAACCCAACCGCACCGTGATGCGTGGATGGTGGGGAAGGTTTGTCCGGACTGGCTGACTGCGATACACAGCGTGTGATGGTCCGCCAGGAAGGAGGAGGAGGAGCGGCAGAAGGTGGAACCGGTGGGGGGAATGCGGCCGCGGGCGTTACCCAGCACACTGATCACCTGCATGCGCGCGCGTCGTCTGTGTGTGAGAGAGAGAAGGGGGGGAGAGAGAGGGGGAGAGAGAGGAGGGGGGGAGAGAGAGGGGGAGAGAGAGGGGGGGGAGAGAGAGGGGGAGAGAGAGAGGGGGGGAGAGAGAGGGGGAGAGAGAGAGGGGGAGAGAGAGGGGGAGAGAGAGAGGGGGGGAGAGAGAGGGGGGGGGGAGAGAGGGGGAGAGAGTGTGTGTGTATTTGTTACATAGCGATCCATCGGCCAGGGGTACCTAACCATATACCCCAACGCGAACGACCGCTGCAGCATTCTCCTACTTGTGCGTGGAGAGGGCCGTGAGGGCCCATCACCCCTCCTACTCGACCTGTTATATGTATTGTATTGTATTGTATTGTGGTTACAGTATTTCCGCCGCCGACGCGGCGGGTGCCCTCACGAGCCGTGAGGCTCCAGAGCACGCTGTATACATATGTGCGTGTATGTGCGCGTGAGTTCGCGTTGAAGTCCCTACTCGTTCCTTATGTACACACAGATTACGCAAAATAAGCAGACATATATACATAATATATATAATACATGTAATATTTACCGCATAAAAAATGGTAGTACGGTAGTGTCGTACATACCTTGTTCGCGCTGACTGCCTGTACGGAAAGTTGTGGGAAGACCAGTTTTAAATCCCCCGCCCATTGTTCAGCAATCCACAATGAGGACTCCACGCCGGTGATGAGAACGTCCACTCCGGGTCGCTGAGAAGCAGGACCGCCGCCATTCATGGCAAACTGCCGTACCGATTATTATTTTGCAGCGGAAGGGTGGGGATGTCCGTGTGGGATTGAGCAAGAAGGCGGAAGCGTGTGTGTATGTGTGCGAAAGCGTGTTTACGTTTGTGTCCATGTTGGAGAAGGGGTAAATATGGGTTGGGGGAAATATATGGGTTTGAGGGAAATGTGAGGAGTTCACGAAGCAAAGCATACGGGGGGAAGGACCTGGGCGGGGCGAAGAGATAAGGCGCGACAAAGACTACTCCACCCCCTCCACCCCCTTCACCCCATTTCCACCCCATTTCCACCGTCCCCGCCGACCCGAATCCCCTTCACCCACCTCCACCAGCTTGTCCAACATTTGGAACAGCTCCTCAGCAGTTTGGCGGTTCAGAGAGCCGGGGTCGGTCCTGGAGCAGCCAGGGTCGGAGCGAGGGAGGGGCGGTGGGGTGGGTGATGTGCTGTGGGTGGGTGAGGCGATGCGCGTAGGAACGTGGCACGGGCCCTGGCGAAACCCCTACGCCCCCACATCTCTAAAACCCCCTAAAACCCTAAAACCTTAGAAAACCCTACAGCCACGCCTCTTCCCCCCCCCCACCCAACCCCCCCAACCCCGCCACCCCCACACGCACCAGGTGTCTCGTACGATCCCAAGCACCCGAGTAACATCCGCGAGGTCGTCCGCCACGTAATCCCGACCCGGGGTAAGGTCCAGGGAGGGGGAAAAGGTGATGTACGGATTGTTGACCAGCTGTACGATGCGTTCTGCAATAGTACGGGACGACCGACGGAGGAGAAGGGAGAGCGGGCGCGTGGAGGTGGGTTGCGTGTGGTGGGGCGAGGGGGGGGCCCTTGAAGGGCCGGGGAAATCGAAGTGAGGAAGAACAGAGAGGCGAAAGATAAGATGGAAAGGGGAAATGAAAGGAAAGGAAAGGAAGGGGAACCAACGTTCCCCCCCTTCACTGGCGGCAGCGCCTAGGACCTCTCATTTCCTCGGCTTTTGTCTTTATCTTGTCTTTATCTTGTCTTGTCATGTCATGTCTTCCCTAAATTGCGGATTGTTCCGATTGCGGCCACTGGATGTTATCTTCTACCATGTTCCTAACCCCCACTCTGCCCAGTTCCCCACTCCCCACATACTCCTCCCTCTCTCCCCATCTCTCCCCCCTCCGCCCCGCCCCTCCCCTCCC
>NW_003307566.1:1469522-1503615 GCF_000143455.1 Volvox carteri f. nagariensis
GGCGACCTCCTGACCCGTCCTCAGCTGGAACACACGCAGCCGTACAAAGGGGTGTACACGGAACATGCACCAGGCGTCAGCGTTGTCCACGGCGGAAGCTGCGGGGAGGGGGAGGAGGTGTGGAGGGCGAGGGGAGGGGGAGGGGGAGGGGAGGGGGGGGAGGGCGAGGGGGGGGGGAAAGGGCAGGTGTGAAAAGTAGGTCGAGGAGGAGGGGAAGGGAGAGGAGCAGAGGAGGAGGAGGAGGGCAAACCCGGCAAAGTACTTGTTAAGAACATGTGCAGTCAGTGTGCTGCAGTGTGCTGATCAGCACAAATGACCACCTTGCACATCCCCCCCCCACCCACCCCCCAGGCGTCTGGCAGCTGGCGTCATGAGGATAAATGTTAATCCGAGTTCACTTTCCCCTTTTTTCGGTGCTCCCGCGGTGTTTCACCACCCATTCTCCCTTCACCCACCCGCCTACCTGGCGGGCGGGTCCCCCCCCCCCCACACACACATACGCATACACATACACACACACTCACTCACTCGCTCACCCATCCCGCACCTCCCCACCCGCTCACCCACCCGGGTCGGTTGGGTCCGTTAGGACGAGCTGCATCATCTCCCCGCTGCCCTCATCGATGTCAATCCGGTGTGTGGCGAATGCGGGGCCCCAACCGTTGTCCACAACCACCTCGTCCATGATGTCCGCGGGCGCCATCTCCACCACGACAGATGCCTCCGGCAGCGCTGCACCGCAGCGACCGCAGGTGCCGTACGTGCACGGGGGCCCCTCTGGTGTTGGCGACCAGCTACAACCGTTTTCGTTAAAGCCCTGCGTGTGTATGTGTGTGTTTTAGTATTTTGCCGAAGTTGAGAGCACGCATGTTTCGGTTTACATGCGTTTTGGCCCCCTTGAGATTCCCCGCAGGGGGGAAAAGGGGAAGAGGAATTGGATGGCAGTTTTGCAGTACAACGGGAGATGTGGAGGGCGGGGCGCGTGTCATTTGTGTATGCGTGCGTGTGTGTGTGTGTGTGTATGGGCCTGGGTGAGTTGGGAGTTAACGGCGACCGCATTCTAAAGGGGGGCCTTTGAAAGGGTTGGCCATCTGGCAAATCTGGATTTAGATGTGGCCTTGGGGAATTAGGGTCGATGACGGCAGCGGGGGCGACGGCGACGGCCGTGACGGGTACGGCAGCGGCGGCGAGCGACAGCGGACTTACTCTTCCTGAGTCCCGCATCTCCACGGCATGAAATACGTCCCTGCCCATCTTTGCGTTGACGGCGGTGGCCCGGGAACTAGCCCCTCGGCCGCCACCTGCCGCCGCCGCTGCCGCTGCGGCTGGCGGCGATGGCGGCGCCATCGCCCGCGGGTCGCGGCGCCGCGCCGCTCCGCCCACGGGCTCCCTGCAATACACACCCGACAACACAACAGCAGCACAACACACGCTCTTGATCCCGAGCGACCTCGGCGCTGCGTTCAGCACTATTATCATCACTAGCTGCGCGACAGGCACCACTGGCAGCAGCCAGGAACGGCCTAGACAGGTATCCGGTACATATTCCGCCGTATGTAATGTACGACACGTACGGCACTTGGTACACGATACCCACCCATGTCCGCAAACGAACAAACCTCCCGAGCCCATTCTTATGAAGAATATCCTTTTCTTCCTCTTTTTCCCCCCCCCCAAGAAAACGCGTTCACAGTACCCATATGATTTCGGAAAGTCAGTGCAGACCAAGAGGAAAAATGTTGTGCAGACCAAGAAACAAACAAATTTTCTCCAAGGCGGGCTGTCAGGCGGGCAGAAGAGGGGAAACCTGAGCACACCGAAGCACTTACAAGGACTCTCCGAGCGGCTGGCCCCGCCTGGCAGTTCCCGTCGAAGGACCCGTCGGAACTCGAGGGGGTCGCCCGCCACCATGACGGCCGCCGCCGCCGCCGCCGCCACCCGCAGCGGGTCCCGTATAAGCAGCAGCGTATGTGTTATGGCGGGGCCCGCCACCGCCACCGCCGCCGCCGCCGCCGCCGCCGCCACCACCGTGCGCTGGGCCGTGGAAGTTGTACGGCACCGGCATGTTGGTGTTATAGTGCATGTTGTAGTTCATTCCGGCGTTCGCAGGCGTCTGGTTGTAGCCGTTGACGGCGGCGCCGTTGATGGCGGCGCCGTAGGGCTGTACGGCAGCTCCGCCGCATCCAGCCGCGCCGCAGACGCCGCCACTGGCGAGGTTGTTTCCAGCGTAGATGCTTCCGTGACGAGAGGAATCCCGAATGACCTCCACAGTTGAGCCGTTCAACATGATTGTGTCCGTGTGACGAGCCTCAATATGGCGGACCTGTACGGACATGTACAGCAGGTGGAAAATCCCGTACGGCACTCACAACATGAAATGATTAACTTGGTGGAAGTAGACAATCTTATTCCGGGCCCCAAATTCCCATTCCCCCCATATGCTCTTTTCCCCCCAAATACACATACACACAATAACTATACACACACACTAGCTACGCACACACACACACACATACTCTCCCCCTCCATCTCTCTCCCCGCACTCGCGTCCCCCTCCGGCAGACGTCCTCCCAGATAGATCCCCTCCGAGGGATCCTCCCTCCCAGACCTCCATTCCATTATGTCGACCAGATCCGCAACCCACCGGCACTCGACGGTAGTGTTGGTGCATGCTGTCGCCGCCGCCGCCGCCGCCGCCGCCTGGATGGCCAGGGGGTGCTGGCGACATGATGTCCGGGGCTGGGCGCGGGGGCGGAGGAGCACCTGCGCCGCCAATGATGACCTCTCCCGCCGGTGATACCCCGGGCCGCGTGGCGATCGGGATCATGGCACAGTTCGTCTCGGAGCCGTACAGTACGGCATGGTGGGCCTGGCTGAAGCTCATGGCCATTGGCTGTCCCCAGGCGCCCATGCAGAGCCTGCCGCGGGAGGATGGGATTGGATTGGATGGGGTGGGGGGTAGCATGGGCTGGCTGCGTTAAGGCTTTGAGAGTGAGAGCATGGTTTGTGAGAGTGGGGTAAAGGTAGGGGGAGGGAACGGTGTTGGGTAAGAGTTGTGTGTGGGCAGCTCGGGGGCGAAGGGGCGACAGGGCGCGGCGGGGGCGACGGGGGGCGGGGATGAGGGGACGCACATGCGGAGACCGTACAAGTACGGGTGCGTCAGGTCTACTTGCGGGACTTAAAAGAACAGTAGTCCGTCGGTTGCTGGCCAACTATATTCACGTGGCCGCACTGTGGAACGGTGTTGGGGTTGTGGTGGGGTGTAACGTGGGGACGCAGCACTGTCGGGTGTGGACCGCTGACCCCCCCCGCGGATGAGGTGGTCGGAACAGAGACAGCAGTATGATGTGGGTAATCATATCGTTTCAGACACTTTCAGATGGTTAGTGTACCAGAAGGGAGACAACCTTGCCGGCTCGATTCGTCAGCCAAAGGGGCAGACAGGCATTCCAGCAGGCAGGCAGATACGCAAGCAGCAAAAACGGCAGGCGGGTAGGCAGGAAGGCAGGAAGGCAGGCAGACAGGCAGACAGACAGACAGACAGGCGGGGAAGCAGCTCCCCGTAGGGCCACACTGGCCCACAATATTTTAAATAATTTAAATGACACAAATGAGAAAACGTTAATTTATGTTGAGGGCTAAGGTGCGTAATCAAAAACACATATCGACATGCACACATATGTACTTACAGATGCACATACATACATGCAGAAATAAACGCACCTGTCCGGCTCCAGGGAGCATACGATAGCCAGGCCGAAGGAGCCCTTGGCGTGTTTAAGGAAGCGGCACGACGCTGTGTATAGATCGTTGGCCACAAAGTACGACAGCGTCGTACGGATGAGACGCTCCAGGGACGGTACGGTTGCGCGCCAGGCGGGCCAGCCGGGTGAGGTCTGTGTGTCGCGCGAGTGTGTGTGTGTGTGTTTGTTAATACTAATGTGTATATGTATGTCTATATGTATGTATGCATGTGTGTATTTATGCATGTATGCATGTTTTTTTAATGAATACTATAATTTTTGAAATATACAGTTCTCAAAACCCTAATTCTTTTGCTGGAAATTCCTTGCCACTCTTCCGCCCCTGCGATTTGCAAAATCCTTTGCACAGTTTTCAATAAAACGCCGGCAGTACTTCGTTATGTATGTATATCTCCAGGTGTGTATGTATATCTGTATATGTGTTTAGATTCATATTTGCTCATGTACTTGGGTACAAGTGTCGAGCGAGCGACGCAAAGCAGAAGCGGAGCAGACAAAAAATGGCACGCATCCACATGTACACACACGTACACACATACGTACATACATGAGTACATGAGTACATACGTACATACGTACAAACATACACACACGCCGGACCATGCACGCACCTGCAGGTGTTTGCGGGCTGCATCCGCCAATTGGAGGACCAGGGAGGAGCGAGCTGAACGGTTACCTGCCCAGCCCAGAGCGCAGGCCATATTGACAGCTTCCTGGCCGTACGACACTACGGTGTACGGCACCGCAGATTCGTGGCGAAGACAGCGAGAACGAGGAAACGGGGGGGGGGGGGGTCGGCGTGGCGAAGGAATGGTGGGAGCCGGGTATGGGGGGATAAGACAGGAGAAGAGAGAAAGGCAGAGGGCTCGGTGGGGGGAAGAAGGGGGGTATAGACATGGGCACTGGGTTTTTCGATGGCGGTTCGTCATTTGTACGGCCGCGGGCTGATGTACATTGATGCTGTTGAAGATATCGCACTTTCGATCAAAACCCCATCTCCACACCCACATCTCGCCCTCCCATTCCACCAGCTATTATGCAGTACGGTAGTAGCTAAAATACCACCAGGTACGACACCGTAACATCCGTACTGGACTTCAGCACGTAAACCCAATTACTGACCTTCTACTCAGGCTTACTGTTTTGTTGCCCTCCCCTACCCTTCCCTCCCCATTGGACGTCACCACAAAAATGGTTTAAAGGCAGGTTGTGTGATACACCTTTTACCAAACTTGTCAAAAAATCATTTACTTCCTCTGAATGGCCCTTCTGCCAGGGTAGGGTAGCGCAGGGTAGGGTAGGCCCTAGGTGCCAGATCCAGTGCCCTACAATACCTGGAATATCCGGGCGCCCAGCTTGGCCATGTGCTGCTGCAGCAGGAGCCGATCCATTACCGGCATGAGCGCCTGTAGCCGCAGTAGCGTGGATACCCTTGGTCGGTATGTCGTACGCATGCGCCGTACCGCGATCCTTGCCGGTCACCGGTCCTCCGAAACCGTTGTTATGTACGTGACCGGCAGACTGGTCCTTGTACTGCGTCGGATGTACGGATTGACCCGTCGAAATACCCGACACCATTCCGGAACGATGTCGAACGTCGAGCGAGCCGCGCTGTACGTGTATTTCGGGAGGCAGCGCGACGCCGCCAGCATGGGCGACATGGCCGATATGGGCCATATGTCCCATATGGCCTGCGTCGCCATGCATGCTTCCATGACCACTGCCGTACACGCTTCCGTATACACTATGCCCATGGTGCTCATGAGCAGCACGCTGTACGACAGCCCGCATCGTCGCCGCCAGCACGGCGCCCGCCAGCGAACGCTCGCCGTCTGCCACCAGCCCATCAAAGCTCGGCCGGCGTTCGCGCAGGAACGCCGCTGTACCCTCGCCGTCGTCCTCGCCGTCGGCGCCGTTGCCATTGCCGTCGTCACCTTGGCCGCCTCCCCCTCCCGCCGCCGTCGCATCCTCCGTCGCCAACACATTAGGGCGGCCGCCGCCAATGCCGCCACTCACTCCAAAGCCAACCAGCCCCCGACCTCCGCCATTCATCGCACCCTCCTTATAAATCTCGCCAGCACCCCCGTCAACCGTGCCGCCGCCTCGGACACCGTGTACGACATGGCCCGTGCCGTACAAGCTACCGTTCCCGGCAACTGCGTTGCCGTGATGGTGGTGTGCGGTGTGAGCGCCGCCTTTGCTCGGGATGCCGCCGCCGCCGCCGCCGCCGACCAAGGTGACGTCATCATCATGCAGTTGTGGCAGGACCAGCGTGGCTGGGTCGTCAGGCTCGATGTTGGCGATCAGGCGCGCAAACGCCACCTCCAGCGCGGCCGCCAGCGCCTGGAGCTCTGCTCGGGTCGCCACGCGGTGGCTGCGGCCGCCCTCGGCGTCGGCGTTGCGCGCACCAGCTCCAGCCCCTCCTGCGGCAGCGCAGCGGAGGGAAGTAAATGGCTGCGGCCGCCTCGAGAACCACTAGCCGTAGACCCGTAATGCGCGCGCGCTCCTTTCGGGTCGCCTGGCCGCGGCCCGAGTGTGCTTGTGCTTGTGTGTGTGTGTGTGTGTGTGTGTGTGTGTGTATTCTTTTGTTGTTACAGAGTGGGAGGCTTCTGGGCCACTTTAACATGTGTAAAGGGCCCGGTAAGGCTATCGTGCCAAGTTCGATGGCTGGGATGAAAGCCAGGTGCGTGAGATGTGTACGACAGGCCATACCATGGGCCATATCGGTTTCTGGTTCATCAGTGCAGCGGCATCCTCTGCCGCTTACGACCTGCCATGTTACAATCTGTAATCAATCTGTAATCAATCTGTAATCAACCTGTAATCAATCTGTAATCAATCTGTAATCAATCTGTAATCAATCTGTAATCAATCTGTAATCAATCTGTAATAAATCTGTAATAAATCTGTAATAAATCTGTAATCAATCTGTAATCAATCCTTAATCAATCTGTAATCAATCTGTAATCAATCCTTAATCAATCTGTAATCAATCTGTAATCAATCCTTAATCAATCTGTAATCAATCTGTAATCAATCTGTAATCAATCTGTAATCAGTCGCGTTCAGCCTAGGGTTTACCCCCCCCCGTAGTCAAGGGAGTTGAAGGAGGAGGAGAAGGGAGATTGGGCATAAGAGGGAGGAAGAAAAAGAGGAGGAGGAAGTGAACGGTGCAGGATCAGGTGCAGGATCAGGTGCAGGATCAGGTGCACGTGTCCCCGCGACTGCCTGGGGCAGTGTCCACTCACCCTGCTTCGAGGCGTTGGACGGTTCGGCCGACGCCACGACATCCGCAAAGGTGCACGACACTGCGGTGTCGTAGTAGGCCAACCTTAGGGAAGGGTACCACAGGCCCTGCGAACAGCGAGGTGTTGTACCGGGGCATGCACACCGGGGCCACACACCGGCAGGAAACGACCCATGGGTCAAAGCTCTTATCGCTCTTACCTCTCCTACCACGCTTGTGCCACTCAAAGCATATACAAAGAAGTAAAAAGCCGAGCGGCGGACTCCAGGTAACGCAAGACGATGTGGCAAAGGGTGTGTAGGAGTAGGCATAGGAGAGCCGCTGTACGGCATTAGCACTATGTGCACTATGTCTCATGATGATCAAATCAACCAGCATGGCTGCTTCCGAACGGACAGGAAAGGATTGCCGTATATACGTTTCAACATGTGTGCCGGTCGTTACAGTTGCCGGTCGTTACAGCATGTCGTACCTGCGTGCGCAGCAGCTCAATCATGCCTGCCACACGGACGCTGTCACACTTTGCTGGGCTGGGCGTGCCCAGTGCGGCCGTCAAGAAGGCGGCGACCTCGTGGTGGGTGCGGTCCTGCCCCATCAGCTTCCAAAAATCAAAGTCGCCTGTTGGTAGCACAATGGCGAAGATGGAGGCGCGGCAGTGGCGGTTCAGATGGCGGCGAAGGTGGCGGCGAAGGCAATAAAAATGGTGGTGATAATGGTGGCTCACAAGCCAATGGGATATGATTGATCGATGCAGAGGCTTGTGTAAATTTAGAAGTATATGCATGGCATCTGCTGCGCCAAGTAGTTAGTTAGTTAGTTAGGTAGGTAGGTAGGTAGGTAGGTAGGTTCGGTGGGTGAGTTGGGTTTTGGCCGATACACAACCGCGTTCACCCAACCGTCCGCATCCATATCGAGGGTCAAAAATAGCAGGTAGGCGCATTGCTATGGCATACCAGTCTGGGTAGTTCAACCAGTTCGACAATTAGTCTTTCTTGTGGGTTTTTTATCTTTATGTACTCTATCGATCGCGGACAGCCCTAGGCCCCCTGGCCCTTGGCCCTCCGGCTCGTATGGCCCCCCCCCCTAGCTAGGTTACACCTTTGGAGGGCAACGAAACTCCAGGAGGTGTAACACATACACATACATACATACAGATATACAGATATTGACTACTCAATGACAACTGTCCGTCCCCAAAGCTTACACCTGGCCCTACCAGCCGGCGCTAACGTCTACCAACCCATAGGAACACGAGGAATGTTCTTCCGGATCCTAATACAGCCGGACGTGGCCACCCATATCTCAAGCCCTCCACATCCCCACCGTTATGTGTGATCCAAACTCCGAACTTCTCGTCAGCTGCCTCCAGCCGTCCGGTTGTCGGATGGGTGCGCCAGACGGAGGTGTTGAAGGGCGGCGTCCATTGATGTGGATGAGACTCCCCTTCCGACGGCTGAGAAGAGGTGGCGAAGCGGGTGTGGCCTGAGTCATGGAGAGCGACGGGTTGCGGTTCAGGGAGGGGAGGAAGGGAGGGAGGGAGGGAGGGAGGGAGAATGGAGGCAGCTGACGAGAAGTTCGGCGATGTGTGTATGTGTGTGTGTGTTACCCCCACCCACCCCCCCTGGTTGCGGTACCCAAGGAGGTGTAACGAGTGTCCATACACGAGTTCCCAGGTAGAGGCCCAAGAGCCCAACAGCCACAAGTTAGGTTTCGGGACATAGTACAACGCAAAAAACTTCTAGTACCCAAGCAATATGCACACACAAGAGAAACAAGTCAACACTAGTCAGCTATGACCGCATGTGTAGAGACGAGCGCGTAAGCCACATGCTATATGGGTACCAGGTGGGAAACAGTTTTGTTTTTTTGCTCGCTGTCCCATCACGATCGACTTCATATCAGAATCGTGGCTGAGAGGATTACACCCAAGGCGCACACGACATGCACAAGAAAAAGCTGGGCGTTCTAGAAGAAGAACATGACGCTCATCTTCCTTCCACCTAGTGCAGCGCGCGCACAATACTAGATCCTCTGCTCCCGGGGCTTTCCAGCACGGGGGGCACAATTTTCTCGCCGCTACGGGCCAACAGCACGTTCGAAACGCCATCAAAGATCGGTGCACATCTGCCGCGGGATAAGCTCACACGCATATATCCGAAAGCCAGCCAGGCGGCCCCGTCGATGTTCCGCGAACGGCACACCCATTCAGTGTGCGTATTTCGCCATATCATGGGCCCCCGGGTAACCATCATAGCGCATCCGACGGGAAATCCGAGGATGATGGACCCCTGCTCAGCTCAGCCTGGGGTGAGAGCCCATGCAGCCATAAGCTGCCGCCTAATCTCGGAGAAGACTGGACCCTACGGTATTGGATGCGTGCGTTTTCGCACAAAATGTTTTACGAACTCGCCTACGAAGATGCCGTGCCCGCCCGCCAATCGCGGCGCGCGGCCCAGCGCCCGGCCGAAGCGGCGATGCAGCTCCACTGACAGGTGGTCACGCTTGCCGGGCGCGCAGCGGCTGCGGATGCCGTCGATGGCTGCTCGCTTCTTACCGCCGCCGCCTCGGCCGCCGTCGCCCGGAGACGACTCTACTAACGTCACCAGGCCACCCGACTGGGCTCCTCGTTGCGAAGAAATGGCAACCTGTGAGTGCGCGCGTATGTATGTGTGTACGCGTGAGCGTGCGTGTTTCAAGTAGGGGGTGAATGGGGGTTCGGGAAGGGGGTTGGGGGGTTAGGGGGGTAAACACAGTGGGGGAAAATCTGGAAGGAACAGCCGAAGGGGGAAGCTCGGAAGGTTTCGTACCTGGGAACGCAACACGGACATCATATCCACGGCGCTTCCCGCCGCTGCCGCGACCAGCAGGCCGATATTGCCACAGAAGAAGCATACCAGCATCGCCGGCGTGACGCCACCGCCATGGTGGTTATTGTTGGTACGGCAGATCCGTTTCTCGTACACAGCGGCGGTGGCGGAAGCCGTCTCCGCCGACGCGGGTTCCAGTCCTAGTAGATCGGAGGCCACGGCGCCGAGGAGGACGATCAAGCTTGCAGCTGTGGCGCCGTACAGGGCCGCTGACGCCGCTGCATCCCCAATTGCCGTACTAGCTGAGGCTGCGGGCACTGGCCCCGACAAAGTCATTGGTGCAACGGTGGCAGCCGTGTAGCAGGCCAGAAGAGCAAGAAGCGCGCTCGCAATCCAGCCACTTTGGCGAGCTGCGGCGACGCGCCAGCGGAGTTGCGGTAGGCTGTCAGGCAAGCGCAGCGCAACGCAGGGCGCGCCGGCGGCGGCGGCGGGCGTTTTGCAGCTACCAAAGAGCAGGTAAGCTGGCAGGTAGGCTGCATTTGTGGCCGTCCAACTCAGGATGCCTGAAACGCATGGGGTAAGCGTGCACGTGGCACATGTGAGTAGTATGTGGCAGAGAAACCAAACCGGAAAGTTGCGCGGTCAGAATTCGACGCGTTCTGACCTTTTAAAACGACAAACGCATCGCAGTTAGAAATATTATGATATTGATGACACAAAATTCTGAGCGCCTACGTCGACTGACGTGTTTGCACTTTTCTGATGAGCCATTACGATCGGGGTGCCCCTTAGTCAGTGTCCCTAAGTGACCGAATTCGAAGCAGCAGTAAGGAGAAAACGCTAACCTGAGGCCGATGAAATTACACTGGCGACATCTGGATAGAGCGCCAGGGCCCACGCCGCTGCGACGTGTGCAAGCTCATGCCATGCCAACGCACAAGATGTACCAGCGACGAACCCAGCAGCTCCAAAGCAAAAAAATTGGGCCGTATGCATGATATGTGCCATGATCATTTCACCGTTCAGAATGCTGGCCGCGGCAACCGGTTGTGACAGTTGTAGCACAAGGCTTGCACACTGTCCCATGATTGCCGCCACCACACGCAGGGATGGTCTGATTACCCTTGTAGGAAATTACGAAATGCTCTGCGACGAAGTTATTACAGAAAGGGGATGCCAATCGTCAGCAGAGACAGTGTCGAGTTGGCGATGATGAAAAGCATGGATACAGGAATTACAAAAAACATAATGAGAAGATATAACGATTCAGAAAGCTTAAGCAAACTGATAAGGAGTAAGGGTTTGTTTTTGTGCAAGAAAGACAGAAGCGGCCGCCTGCTGTCCCTGCATAGCGCAAAATCGCAACTTTTTGCTCAAAGGAGGTCATCAGAAGCGACTCGCATTGCAGGGTCACAGATGACATGTTTTATATTTTGTATAAGCAGGTTCATGCAGGTTGTAATGTACCAGGCCAACAACTGCACGCACGTGTCAGTTTCCTCAGGGCCCAGACGGCGGACAGAGATGCAAATAGCAGAAACTGGTCGTTTGGTCGCAGTTTAGCTCTCCCTCAGGGTCCACATGGTATCAGCGGACACTACCGGATATATTCACGTGGACGTCGACGAGCGAGTCGCCAACCGACTTCCAATATTCCTACTCACCCACAAAAAAGCCTCCAAGCCGAGCTTGCACGCCTCAACAAAACTTGCCGGAATTGTCCTAAATGATGCCAGGGTCTAAGGCCTATGGGCCGCAGCCGCTCTAACGGCCGTCGAAGCCCCCGAAACTAGGCGCGAAACTGGCGCCTTAATGGCTGCTCTTCAATAAGAGAGCCAGGAAAGGTTTTGAATTACTATAAAGATTATTATTTAACATTTTGTGTGGTCATTGGGTGCCTTTAAAGGGAACGGGCGCGGCGCCGTACAGTTTGCAGACAGTGAAAATCGGGCACATTATGTCATCCCACTTCTGCTGCCGATATCGGTACAATGGAAGCAACAGTTGTCACAGCCGCAACCCCACGTGATTTGTCGCGTTTATCGCCCGTGTACCCGGCTACAGCTCGTCCCCAGGCTTTCAGACCCTAGGCTAGGCCCATGATGACGCGAGCAGAAGCACGAGAAATTGATGATAGCGTGCATTCTGCGATTGCATACCATCAAAGTTCGCATAGTGTGACCTTCATCGTGCACAATTCCGATGCTAGGGTTTCCAGCTGGTGTTCCAGCCGGCTAGTGCCCTGTCGGAACGCGAATTGTCAACAAACCCAATTATATGACTCCCGTGTTCATGTAGGGTAAGGAAACGCTTTCAATAGGGCCTCCACAGTGGTTGCAAGTAACATCCGTTACGTCGGCTTGATGTGTGCCGCTGCTAGCCTGCTTCCTTCCTTTGTTTTTCCAAAGTATGACTTGGGCTGAAGAATGTTTTGCAGGCTGGAGAAGCGCATGAGGTGTGGAGAAGTCCAGGAATGAGCTTCAGTAACACAAATAACTGTAGGGCTTGGGACTCGGACCCCTGACCTCCAATCCAGGTGGCATTAGATCATACAGAAAAATTAAAAATAATTTGTAATTTAGGCTTGCAATAGAGTTTCCAACTTTTACGTCGTCTGAACCCTGCAGGACCTAGGGACCGCAGACCACACGACCTTGTATACTTGTAAAACACCAAGTCCGTCGCGTAATCAATGTGCTTGATTTGTTAGCATACACCTTAAACCGCAGAAAGGCGCTAAGACCGCAAGCTTTCCCGCGAGCTTCCATGAAACGGACTCTGTTACGAGAGTACGGCTGACAGACTAGGAAAGGACAAGCGGCCTTTCGACTCTCCTTGCGGATAGAGTACATTAACAAGATCTATCAGTATATCGGGGTCAAATGTTTTCTCGAATCAAAGGAAGGATCTGCATGGGCGTTTCACGCGTGTAAGTGCTCTTCAGGTCCTTGGATCAATGTTTACGTTTTTCATTCTCATGACACGTCATTACGATTTCCTTGGCAAAATCATTTGGGTTCCGCAAGTCGACGTTACATATTTGCCGGCATATTCTCTTTGCTTCTTGATGCGATGGGCAAGGCCCTAATAGATTCTATGTTCAAGACATAAAATTTTCGGGTGAAGGCTCCCAAAGGATGCGAACATCTTAAAAGCGAGTTCCTGTCTTATGGCGAAACAATCTGCCAGTACCAGTATGCCCTGGAACGGGAAAGCTAGCCATAATTGCTTTTCGCTCTTGTCTGAGATCACATTGCGCCATCTTTTGAGGACTCGGAGCCACGCGTCAAGTGCCGGGCGGGCGCTGTGGCCGGGCGGGCGCTGTCATCCGGGCGGGCGTCCGAGTCAAATGCTGAATGCATTCCCGCATAATAAAAGCTCCCAGCTCGGCGTCGCTGCCCTATTCTTTCTTCAGTAAGCGTGTAACTGGATGCCTCGGGCCAAATGGTCGGAGTTTCTTACAGCCCAAGTTCTCCCAGCCCAAGTTCTCCAGCAAGTTCTCCAGCTGTTGTCCTACTTTCGCCCAAACGCAACGTTAACGTATAAGTACGCACCGCATACAAGAGCGATGGGTGATCAAATTACCGCAGATGCTGTGAAAGCATCTTAAGGCAAATATCGGCTCCCATCGGCGCGAAGTGCGAAGCTGGGTGGTTGGCGGCCGCAGCGCATTCCAGCCATCTAGAGAAGCTACCCTAGTCGGCGACCCCAACGCGCTCTCCTGCCATCTACGCTCCTTCCACCTTCGCTGGCACTTCCTAACACCCCCTCCTGCTGTGTACGTTTATTTATTTTGTACTGCGAGCTGAAGCCTGTGCAACTGGAAGTGAAAGCGTCAACGGCATCATCATGAACAAGGATGATGCAAGCTGTTTTCGGTCATTTCAAGCACGATGCCTCCTTTTAAACTCTTTTTCCATCGCGCGTAGCGGTTACAGGATTGACAGATGTCGCCACTTTGCGCGCGATTGAGAGAGCAACTGATTGTTATGTAAGGTAGAAGCGCACAGATAACCGACTTTTTCAAGGTACGGCACATAAGCAGGACAAGAACATTAGCTACTGATTGCTGATAGATGTAAGATTCGGCCGTGCCTCAGCAATCATTATTTGCACAAACTCCCATGCGTGAAAGTCGTTAACGTCTGCTAGCTGGCGGCGCCTGGGAGCCGTCAGGGCTTGCTCATCTTCGATGTGTGTGCATGAGGATACACACAGCAACAGTCCTTCGCGGTCCTTTGCAGGATTATTTCTTCTATGACTGCTTTCTTCACACTTCTAGGGGCTTCGCTGCATGGTCCTGCTGGAACGAGAACCCGCCAGCCCAGATCGAGGCATATAAAGCCAGAGGCAACTCCTCCCAAGGCGAGCTTCCCTTTAACTCTGCCCGCCACCGCCACCGCCAACCCCACCGCTGTTACAACGAGATATGATATGGGGTATAACAGCAGCTGCTTCTTGCAGCTATAAGGAGAGCGGGAACCCAGCAGCGCTCCATGCAGGAAATCGCTGCCTTACCTGTGTGGTGCCCACCTAGCGTCGGAATACAAGGACCCGAAAGAGAGCCACAAAAGGTGAATGAAATAGACGTAAATGAATACTTCCCTTCTAGCAGCGGCGGCGCGCGAGAACGGACGTCCAGCCAAGCTGTGGGGTTGCCGCACAGCTTGGCAACCCGCACAGCTTGGTGGTTATCGCACGACCAACATTTTGTTTATAGCGCAGTGCACGGCCAGTGCCTGGCCCGCTGGCTCTACTCTTCGTGAGTCTGGAGCCCACTGTAACAACCAAACACACACACACACACACACGCCCTCCCAGGCAGGCTCCATTGAAACGTACGACTGGATACATGCAATAATTTGCTTACAGGTGCTGTTAGGATCAAGAAAGGCTAGGTAGCACTACGTCAGCAGAAGCCCACTGTAACAACCACACACACACACACACACACACATTCTGTTCATGTATTGCGAGCTGGCAGAGCTCGATTGTAGCCAATATGAGTTATACTCGCTGCGCCCAAACTGCGACATCACTTTACCGCCAGGAGGTGGAGGCCCTCTCCCCAGCAGGTTCCGGGGTGCGGGTATTGCAAATAAGGTACTCATGCGTCATGTCCTGGTGAGGAACTAGATGGTGGTAAAAAAATAAAATCGGATGTCAAGAATTGGCGGGAAAGCAGTGCAGCTTGTCGGCGCGAATCTGGTGTAACAACGACATAATGGAGGAGAGGAAGGGGACCCCGCACGTACATACAAACAAACAGGACATGTGTAATCAAACACAAAACAGACACAAATATGTTACGCATATAGCATTACATACATACAGAAGGCACGCCGGTCCACAAGGCACTGGTCATTCCCACATACGTACATACATACATACACATGTACATGTGCATGTAACGCTTACGCTAATATCACTCCTGCAATCCTGTTTTAAAAAACCTACCTCCATAAAGCGCAACCCTAGTTCACCACTGCAGTGCCTCACACCAGGTTGACAGTCTGTCTGTGTGTCTGTCTATCCTTAGTTCACCACTACTGTGTACCACTACCACCTCCAGCAAAACACACATCCCATGCGGCCACCTTCGCGACCTGTCGGGGGTATTTATGTATGTCTGTCGCCCACTTGGAAATGTAACCCCCCGCCTTCCGCCGCCTTCCTTTCCTCTCATGCAGTACCCCCACATGAACAACCAACAACAGCAACAACAACAGCAGTAGCAAAAAACAGTTGAGAAAACAATAAAAAAAGCAGTAACACTGAAAATTATACACACCAACAGGCTTTAGCAATATACCCAATAACCACCACAACTACCACCACCATCGCTACCGCCACCGCCACCACCACCACCACCACCACCACCACCACCACCACCACCACCACCATCATCACCATGACCATCGCCACCACAATCACAACCACAATCGCCACCATCATGAAGGCCCAAAAGAGAAAAAGAAACCACGAAATCACCACAATCAGATCACTTCGTTATCGAAACCGTTATCGTTAACTAACACCAAACGCGCGCAAACGGGAGAAAATCCCCAACCTGCTGTCGGACCGCAACTCGCCACACTCTTTCCTCCCCACTTCTTAACCCCCCGGCAACCGCCTTGGAGATCGTCACAGCTCTCCCCCTCCCTCCTCTCCCTCTCCCCTCCTCCTCTCCCTCTCTCTCCCTCCTCTCCCTCTCCCCCCTCCTCTCCCCCCCTCCGTTCTCTCTCCCTCCCCAATCCTCCGTTCCAACACCGTCCAGAAGACCGCCTAAAGGCCCAGCTCCCTCCCTCCCCTGAGACCTGCGGACATCCGCCAAGGTACCCGACAACCCCAAAACACAACCACTGGTTGTGGCTTAGGTGTGTACCTAAGCCACATCCACACCAAAAACACACTCACGCCGACGACGCGGCGGCGGCAACCGCAACAGCCGTCGTGACCTGATAGTCGTACAGCCCGAAAGTCCGTGGTAAGGCCAACGCAACCAGCACCACCGGCACCAGCAGCGCTATCCCCAGCATCGTAATTGCCGTCACCACGTCAGCACCATGGCCGTACTGCGAGGCGATGACGAATGACGTACTCGCCTGTGTGACGTACGGGTGCATGACGTGGCGTGGGTAGTGGGTGAGGTGTGCGTTGCGTCATACAAGTGGATCAAACGGAGACATAACGGAGTTCAGGAAGTTGGGGGTTGAAGTAGTTATTAACTGAATGGACCAAGTAATAATAACCAGATGGTTGACAGTTGGTAGTTGGTGCTTGAAACGGCTGCGAGTCGAGCTGAACGTGAAAGCGGATGCATGATGACCAGTGCGGGTCTTTTCGGGTACCGGTGGCGGGGCAGGAAAGGTGAGAGGTGTTTGTGTAGGAATGGACGTGTGTGTTTTGCCGTACATAACGTTCTCGCCTACCACGGGACATAACGCCAGCAGCAGCAGGCTCATAGCGGCGGCCGCCTCCATACCACACGCCGCGGCACATGCGAGCTGCATAGGGCCCAACACCACCAGCTTCACCAGCAGGAGGCCTCCAGCCTGCGCAGTGGGTGGAGTGGAGATGACGAGGCAGAGGGTAGGGGGAAGAGACGAACCATTGGCGAATGGAGCAGATACCAAAGACGGGTAGTGGAGGGGGGCGGTGGAGAAAATCACCTGTCAAGTCAAGGAAGAGGGCCCCGGGGGGAAGGGACGGGGAGGGGAGGGGAGGGGGAGGGCACATTTGTTTGGACGTGTTGATGACACCGGGGAGTGGGGGAGGACAGCTACGAGCCCCGCCAGGCGAATGGCAGGAGCGGGAATGGGCGGAGAGAGAAGCGGTGCGCGCGCGCGAGAGAGTGTGTGTGTGTGTACATACGTGCGCGTATATCTGTGTACGACCCGGCTATCCCTTTTCGCTACCCCATATCTAAACACATACATACATACATACACGAACACACGCACCTGCATCAACGTTGCTCGTCCAAATGTCTTGCCGTACAGCCACACCCCGTTACTGAACAGGCTGACCGGCACGGTAATCCCCGACGTCCAGGACAGCGCCCCCGCCACCCAGCCTAGCTCCGGGCGGTAGTGGGGGCTTCCCGGCCACAGCACGGAGCGAAGTCCGGATAGGTTGATGAGGAGGGCGACTAGGAGGGACCAGAGGAGGGGGTTCTGGACGGCGGGGTGGCCAGGGGGAGACGGGGGGGAGACGGGGGGGAGGGGAAGACGAACCACGTGACGAGTGAAGCTGATGCCAAGGAACGACTGATGCGCCACAAGTAAAGGCGGCATACCTAACCAGTCGGGGCTCGTGAAGAAGAAGTCCAGTCGCGATGATGTTAGCAGTAGTCATTACGATAGCGGAAAACTACCTACCTAGCCGCCAAGAATAAAGTGCGGAAAAAGAGCAGGAAAACCACCCAGGGAGGAAAGAAGAACCAGGAACCACGAACCCCATCCGGAGGGGGGGAGGGAGGGGGACATCATATATGCGCCAGAAAGTGGGCGAGAAGTGAACTGCTGCTGCCGGTGGGGGAATGTCCCAGGAGGTCAGAAACTGTGCTGCTGCTGCTGCTGCTGCTGGAGTGCAGCGCAGTGGAGGTCACCGACCCGTGGTTCCGGAAGTAAAGCCCCATCAATGCGTTACCGACATTACCCCGGGGGGGGGGAACCAGGGGGAAGTGGGACTCGTGGACTGTTTTTTTCCTGGTGTTGGTGTTGGTGGTGGTAGTGGGTTGTGTGTATATGTGTATGTATCTCTATGTGCGGTGATGTAAAAGGTGTGTGTGTGTGTGTTTTACGTGGTCGTGGTCGTGGGGGTGCGTTCCCCGTACCTGCGAACCACCCTAATACGAGCCGAGGGCGCAAGGGCTGGCAGATCGCCTATACGCACCATCCTAACTCGCACACACTTCAGGAAAAGCAAGTGATAAAGGAAGCTAGCGACCAAAGGGAATGATATGGAGTTGCGGTGGGAACATATACGTTCCAGCATCTTTGCCAGACGTTTCGGATTCATGTGGAATGGCGCGGAGGCGCAAAGGGTCAGCTGACGACGGCCCCGGCAACGAGAGCAGAGGGGGGGAAGGGTGTCGCGGGGTTGGGACGTTAGTCGAATACTTTGTCGTACTCTGCCGTACCTTGAGGATGACCCAGGTAATGGACCATGCCCGACTGTACGACGCCAGTCGCATCTTGCACCAGCGACCCAGCGCGGGGATGATGCCCCCGTGCCGGCGGGTCATGCTGCCGGCGGCAGCACGCACGAGTGCGCGACCCGGGAGCGGCGGCGGCGGCGCCGCCGCCGCGGCTGCATCCTCAGCTGCCGGCGGCGGCAGCGGCCCTGGTCCTGCCGGCGCCGCCGCCGATACGGGCCGTGCTAAAGACATGGACACAGTCGCCGACGACGACGGCGCCGCCGCCGCCACCGGGGGAACGCGCCCAGCGGACGGTCTCGTACTGCCATCCTCGCAGCCATTGGCGGCGCCGCCACCGTTACCGACGAGGACCACGTTGTCGTACGTTGTACGACATGGCTTACTGCCGTTGAGACTGGCGCGCGCGTCAGGCCGTGCCACAACCGTGAGAGCTGCGGCAACGTGTGGTCGCGCGCGTGTGTGTATTTAGGGAGGAGGGGAGGGGAGAGGAGACGGGAGTAAACGCCTGCCCCCATCGGGAGTTTGGGGCAAACTGTTGGCAGTTGGCACAAGTTGGCAGTTGGCAGTAGTAGTTGTAACACATGATAGGACGAGACGGAGTGAGCGAGCGCGGAAAAGCTGCACGAAGGTGTCGTACCTACTATTTCCCCAGCTTCTCTATACACACAACACGCAATCACGTACACAAACACATTTTGATGTGTGGGATGGATTACCCGTACATAGCCGTACAACTTCATGCCCCGCCCTTTGCTTGCATGTCCTCTTTCAATTTCATACCTGTGCCCCCTTCCCCCCTTTTCCCCCCCTGCTGGACCCCACCTGAGCTCGTCATCCTCGCAAGACTGATGGCCTTACAGACAGATATATCGACAGACGGACAGGACGACGCAACCGAAACCAAAGCGCATTTCACAGGGGGCCACGGCGCCGTGTGTCGTGCGCCGTAGTAGCGGCAGTAGCGGCAGTGGAAGCAGTAGCAGTACCAGCAGTAATGCCGCAGCAGCAGCAGGAGGGAAAGGGAAAAAAGAAAGGGAGGGATGGGGGTTATCATGAAGCAAGGAATATTACATGGACTGTAGAGGAGCTGAGCAGGGGGTTCGGAGGTGCGTGTGGGAAAGGGGGAGAGAGTTCTCCCGACAACAAACAATAGACTCGCCTTTAGTTAAGGTGAGTGACAGTCAATTGATTCGGGTCAGGCCCGGATCCATTTGCCGTACCTGCGGTACAGGCAAATCTGGGCAAGCCACTGCCACCGGGCTCAACAGCCGATTCGACAGCGGCGGCGACGGCTCCGCCGGCGGGGCCAGCGGCGGTGGCGCGGCGCCGTCGAGATCCGACGCCGGCGGCCAGTGCGCCGGCAGCGACTGCCGCTGGATGGCCGCCGAAGCACCGACAACGTTTTTAGGCACGGCAGCAGGCCCATGACCCGTGGGTCGTCCGTCGAGAGCTCCAAAACCCCCAATCGTTGGCGCCGTCGCAGCCGACCCGCAACAATAATCTGCTGAAGCACGACCGTCGGGCAGGAGCCCGGCGGCGGCGCGGCACCGCCGCGACCGACTACTGTCGCCGGCGATTGGGACGGCAATGGCGGCGGCGGCGGCGGTGGCTGGGCCAGTCATAGCGGCGGTGGATGTTGACGGAAAAGCCACTAATGGCGATGTCGTCACTGATGTGCACAAAGGACCGGAAATAAACGCCGACGGGGGCGGCGGCGGTGGCGGCGGCGCCGGGGACGGCGTCTCCATCAAGGAGGCAGATGATTCGGTGGCGGCGGCGGCGGCGGCAGCGGCGCGGTGAGTACGGCAGACGAATGGGGAGGCAGAAGTCATCGCAGGACTGTCGACAGCGCCACTGTCGGCAGACGGGGAGATGATAATCGATGGAGCCCCGATGTCCAAGTGCTTCGCGTGTGTTATAGCCGAAACATCAACGGCGGCGGCGGCGGCGGCCGAGCAAGCCGAGTCCATAGGGGACTTCCCGTACTCCTTGCGCGTGCCCCCTAGGAGTCCAGTGTTGACGCCGCTGGCGGCGACGGTGCCGCCACCGCCGCCACCTCCAATACCACTGGGGCAAGGCGCGCTGGCGGCACGGTCCAAGCTCGCCAGCGACACTGGCCCAGGGGTCGGCATCAGCACCGCCGCCAGCGGCGGCGGCGCCGCCGGCTGCCTGCCGCCTGCGTCGGCCCGCCGTCGCGTGCTTGCCTCCCGACTTGGCGTTGGGGTGTCTAGCGGTGTTGAACCCGGGGCCCAGCCGTGCCCAATGGTTCCGACCACGACACCGCTGCCGACGCGGCGGCGACCCAGACGGCCACGGAGCAACCGTGTCGCGTGCCCGCCACCGCCGCCGCTGACGATGCTGCCTGCCGTGCTACCACCGGCGCCGCTGCTTTTGCTGCTGTCTCGTCGGTGGCGCGCGCGGCCGCCGGGGCCTCTGCCAGCGGCGGCAGCGGCGTCGGCGGCCCGCGGCGTCGGCGGCTCCGCCCCGCTGCTACTGCCACTTTCGCCGCCGCCGCCGTCGTTGTAGGCCTCCATAGCACCGCCGCCGCCGCCGCCGTCGCCACAGCGGGGCTCCTCGGCCACCCATCGACCCGATAGCTCACGGTCCGGAGTGGACGGCGGCTCCGAAACCGTATCGGCGGCGGCGGCGCGGCGGCGGTGGTCTTCCACCATCCACTTCTCCACCTCGAACGCGGTTATGCTGAAGGGTATGACCTGCAGGAACAGCACGAAGGCTGCGGGGCGGTGTGTGTGTATGTATGTTTGTGTGTTTCGGAGGAAAAAGGGCGGGGGGAGGCAGGAGAAAGTGTGGCAAGTGGACACACACGGGTGAATGTATGTATGTATGCATGTATTTAGATGTGTGTGAACTCCTGCGGTCCGGGCAGTTGATGCTTTGCATGCCGACAGTTGACCCTTTACTTCCAGCATCAATGTACGACTCCCCTGTCTCCCCCCCTGCCCTACCTGTCAGCAGCGATAGTCGGCCGCCCATGCGGGGGAATGTGGCCTCCATCACCGGCAGACCCACAATGACGGTGTTGTTGGCCTTCGCGGGAGGTGTGCGTACGTGCATATGTATGTGTGTATGTATGTGCGTGCAAGGGGGAGGGGGAAAAGGGCGGAAAGGTGGAGACAGGCAGATGGCCGGCAGTAGCGAAACACAATAGACATTCAAATACAGCAGCTGTGGCGTTAGCAGTAGCGACAGGAGCAGTAGCATTATAAGAAGCAGCAGGATAGGTAGGCGAGCAAAGAAGACCTGCGGCTTCCGTACCAACACGCCACAATCCGATTTCGCGCAGCATGGGTTTCATCCCCCTATCTTCCCCTCCACCTCCGCTCCCTCCTCTGTGCCTTGGCGTCCCCCCTGTCGTCCCCTGTAACTTACTAAAACCCTAAAACCCTTAACCTCCCCCCCCTCCCGCACTCCTAAAACCCCATCCTCCCACTCCCCCATTTTCCCCCGACCCACCGTCAGGACCAAGTTCAGCAATCCCGCGTCCCCCACTGTACGACCAGCACAGAGCCAGACGTACAACAAAATGCCAATCTGGGGGGCAATAACAGCATCAGTATCAGCGTCAGTATCAACACTAGCAGCAGCAGCAGCAGCTCTAGCAGTAGCGGCACCATGAAAGCAGCAGTAGCAGGAGAGTCATATAGTCCAATAGCCGAGCCAGGCAGGTTGGATCGGGAAGGGACCGAGGGACCGTAGAAAGGGTCACGAGCGGGAGCGCAGAAGAAAAATGGTGCGGTCCGACAGAGGGGGAGGACCAAAGAACGAGGAACATCGACGCAGGCAAGATCCAAACGAATCCCGTACAAGTTCTGAATCCAGAAAGCCCCTCCACACAACCCTCGACCCCAAACCCTTGCCCTGCAACCCCCTCCCCATCCTCCTTCCCCTCCCCTAACCCCGAACGCCTACTGGTCAGTTCTACGTCTGGTACACTCTTGCCCTGGCAGCACCTTCACTCGTTCGTGGTTCGTCTTTCCTCCCCTAACCCCGAACCACATTACCGTACCTGTACCAAGCTGACCCACATCACATAAGCCCCCAGAGACCTGCGGGACATACATACAGGCACACACGCACGTCCATTTCAACAAAAAACACGCACATGGACACATGCACGCTCATGTGAACGCACATACACACATACGCACGTGTATGAGCATCAGGCCCATACGATACTGAGAATCTAAAGTAAAAACTAATCAACACAACATCCAAATTGGGATTTGAGTTATATTTATGTCAATGCGGCAGAGGCAGGGAAGGCAAGATAGGGGCGCTGCTTGCGGGACGGCAACAGCAGCATCAAACAGTGAGTACGTCGTACCATTCCCGGTATGCCGTACCTCCATGCCTCAGCATCACGGAGGTCCACTTTGATCCCCTGAAGAAGCGCGACTCCCCCCCGGCGTGGACGCGGAGGAGTGGACGTGTGTGGAGAGTACGGCAGCGATGACGCGGCGATGGTGATGGTGATGAAGATGAACATGATGACGACGGAGTCATGAAGGGCGCCCACATGGGTGTATATGTGAGTGTGTATATGTGAGTGTGTATATGTGAGTGTGTATATGTGAGTGTGTATATGAGTGTGTATATGAGTGTGTATATGTGAGTGTGTATATGTGAGTGTATAAGCGAGACCAATGATAAACCAGTGGAAAGAGCGCTTTTCCTCCGCCAGCCCGCCAGTCACCTCATCATACGGTCAGCCGCCAGCCGCCGCAACTCCCCTCTCTCTCAAGCTCCCAACCAGACTCCCGCAGCCCTCCAGCCCCCCAGATCATACAGACTTACCAGCAGGTAGATGTTCAGCATGGGGAAGGCCACCCTCAGCAGCAGCACGTTAATCTGGCCCATGAATTGATCCGCGGTCAGCAGACCGAAGCGGGCAAAGCACCAGCCGCTGAACACGATCAATACAATCTGGACGCCTGAAGACGGAAAGGAGAGGAGAGAGGGCGGGAGGGCTCGCGCGCGCGTGGGGTTGCGTTGGGAGGTTTAGGACTGGGGAGGAGATGTGTGCATTACGCGGAGGTTGAGTCATGGCGGACGTGGATGTCTTGGAAAAGTTGAGTTCTGTGCTCCTGTCTCCCTTAAAACCGTATTTTCATGGCTCATGGCCGACTTTGACGTGCTTGATGACCGTGCTTGGAATGGTAAGAGACGGGAAGCGGGGAGACCAGCTGCCAAGGGCCCTTACACTGCAGAAACTGTCAGCTACGAGCTGAAGCTCTACTGGGTGAAAGGCAGAATGCCTGTAACGAAGGAGCTGAAGCGTGATATACTCGCCACTCAATTACGGTTGTACGACAGTCGCACAGAACCAGACTTAGAGACTCTGACCGCTTCGCTCCGTCGCATCTAAGTCAACAAGTAGTTGCGAGCGCCAGACAATCGAGGAGAATGAGCGGCCGCTGAAACCGGCATGTGCATATGACTGCGTGTGGATTGCATGGCAGTGAATTTCGGACCGGATTTTGGGCCGCATCTGTGACAGCTGGATGGCCCGGCAAATAGATAGCAGGGCTGTGTATGTAGAAGTATGCTTGATTGGTTAGGAAAGCTGTTAAGCAGAGAGTAGGGACAAATAGGACCTAACGGAGCGAATCGAATGCTGTGTTGCATATATGCGCTTGGTTGCTGCAGAAGCTAATATGAGGCGCGGGAATGTCTTTACTGCGTGCAAGGAGCAGATACCGTTGAGTTGGATCCAGGTAACCTCGGGGAGGCTTGCGTAACCCTGACGATGACCACTTCGATTGTTGACACTCACACGGTCTCCCAAACCCCTGCCAGCTCAAATTGCGCCTCACCGACGTTCAGGACGCCCTGGAAAGCCCACGCGCCCATCGCAGGCTAGCTGCCTTCCGGCTCGCCACAAACAGTTCGAGATAGGGTCGTTTCTTCCTTTGTGCAATTACTGAGTCTAGCTCAATCCTCCTGACATAGGTTAACAAGTCACAGCCTCGCAATACTCCGTCCATAACCAGCGCTGAACCCCGAATTATAACGATGTCACGGCGTTGCCGGCGTGGCAGTATTCGAATGTCTTTTCTTACATGGTATAATTCAAAGGAACTCTCGAACACGTTGCAAAGCTTACATAAGCTACTGTGTAACCAGAGCCATGATACTCCGTGGACGCATTACAAATGGGGGCCCTACGTGTAACACGGACTTGCGCATACCCCACGATTAGCCCTACGAAATAGTACAGAATTCCTACCTATAACTGGAGCGGTTTTTTGACCTAAACCCGTAATAACACACCTTCTTGAGAGCGAACGCGGTAGCTGAGTTCGTCGCAGGCACCCATCGTTCGTTGAGCATAGACACCGAATAATGGCCGAAGAGACACAGGTCCTAGTCAAGTTCATAACAAAGCTTCCGGCGCACCTCAAAGTCCCAGAGACGCCGGTGGTAAGCAGCGACGGCGCGGGAACGCTACCATCGCCCGGACGCCTGCTCATTTATCTTCTTTCCCCAACACTCTCATCACATATAGCCATTCCAACACAATTCTTATCATCTAACAGATCGAGTTGCTGACCCTAACCACACCTTGACCGCTCCGTAGCCGCCGCAACACTATGGAGCTCCGAAACCGCTTGGACCCACATCGCCATACATCCAGCTCGTACCTCCCTATGCCTTGCTTGATCCTGCTGGGCTTTTTATGCCCCCCCTTCCACATCTCCTTTTTCCCCCTTTCTCCCCCGGCCCAGTCCAACCACAATTTCCCTCGTTGCCGCGCCTTCGCGGCGCACGCAGGCCGTCCCGGCCAGCTTGAAGCGCTATGGTCTCTCCCAGATTATCAACCATTTGCTCGCTCTGGGTGAGACACCTCCGCTGCTACACATCCGTACTGCTTAGTTCCCTATCCGTACACCTGTACGGAGACTCCCGACCACCTGCCCAATACTGTAAATCGCTATGGATGGATTGCGAGTGCGGAAAAGAACTGAGATACATGCTTATCAATCTGTTACAGGACAACTGGAGGTCACAGATCTGAAAGGGGGGGATAATGTGGGATAATGCCACACCCCATCTTCCCTATCACCTTGAGGGGTGTGTGAGTGGGTGTATGCGTATGCGTATGCGTGTGTATGTGGGGGGGGCCCCCGCCGATTGGGGCGGAAATCGGCATCAGCTAACCTAAGTCCCTCTTATCACCCATCTTATCCTTTTTGCTGCCTCCCTCTTTCCCTGGGGGAGCTGCTGCAGCTTGTACTGTTTATTTCTGTGTTTTTGTGCGTGTGTGCACGTTTCTGTATGTATGTATGTCCTCCACGATTCTCCATCACGGCTTCCAGCGGCGATGCCACCCCACGGGCGCCGCCGCGTTCAGTCGTGCCTCACGGGTGTTTGGGTTTTTTGTCTCCCTAACCCCCGCTTGTGTTCTCCCCCACCCCCCGCTTGCTTCACGCACTAGTGGTTCGTCTTACACCCCGCTTGCTTGACTTTGAATTTGAATTTGATTCCCCCTTCCCCCCGTTCCATTTCACCCCCCGCTTCCCACACCACTGCAAACCCCCACCCCCCACCTTCCCCCCGCCGCATCCAGACCCCCCGCGTCCGTTTGACTTCCTGGCTGATGGCGAGCTAATCCGCAAGTCCTTAGAGCAACACCTGCTCAGCCACAGCCTCTCCGCGGTACGGCATAGGGCCTGGGCGCGTCAGGGTTGTGAAGGGAGGTCTCGCGAGATTGGAAGCTATATTGGAGATCCGGTTTCGCCTGTCTGTTACCCTGTTCACCTACATATCTGTCTGTCTGTCTGTACGTCTGTCTGTCTGTCTGTAACCCTGCAGGAAAGCACGTTGGAAGTGGAGTACGTACCCGCTGTGGTTCCCCCCCAACAGAAGAGCTCCAAACCCCTGGATGACTGGTGGGTGCGCTGGGGGAGGGGGGAGGGGTAGTTAGTGTGGCTGGCGGGGGCCGGGAGTTAGGGTGACGTGTCATTAGCGACCCCTAGTCGGATTTGAGCCACCACCACCACCACCGCCACCACTTCCACTACCACACACCGCACATACCACGACTCATCCCCCACCCCACCCCATCCCATCCCATACACACATGCATACCTAGTTTCGCTAAGAGCCCCGCCACCTCCGGCCCGACCGCTCCCACCGACTCCAACCTCGGCCCCATCGCTCCAACTTCACCCCCACCAACACCACCAACCCGCCCCCACCAAACCCACCAAACCCCCGCCCCCCGGCCCCCCCCCCCAGGGTGAGCTCCGTAGACGCGACCCGGGCGGCCTCCTCCCTGTCCGCCTCCCCCTCCTCCTCTTCCGGACCCATTGCCTCGGGCAGCTATGATGGACTGCTCAGGTTGTGGAGCGGTGCGTTGCTTGGGGAAGGGAGGGAGGGGAGGGAGGGGAAGGAGGGAGGGGAAGGAGGGAGGGGAAGGGAGGAAGAGGGGAGGGAGGGGTAGGGGAGGGAGGGTTAGGGGGGAGGGAAGGGCGGGTTTTACATCCCTGCACCTAGCACCCTAAGAACCCCCACGTACCCACGCGTGCCTATACACACCCACACACACCCAAACGCATGCAGGCGATTTGCAGTGTACGGCAACGGTTTCGGCGCATGAGGGGGGCGTCAACTGTGTGCGCTTCCTGCCGCAATCCCAGGTGGGAATGGGCGGATGGGGGGTTGCGTGTGTGTATGTATGTATGTGTACGGGTGTGTAACGTAAAAGCCGATGGCCCGGGGAGGGGGGGAAGGGACAAGGAGGGGAAATGCGGGACTATTTCCGGACAGCGGCCCCGAAGCCTTTTCAGGCACGTGTATGCGTGTGTGTATATGCGTCGTCGCAGGTGTGTGTGCGCGTGTGTGTGCGTGTGTGTGCGTGAGAGTAGAGGGGAAGGGGCTGATGCTTGGGAGCGTTACGTGGATACAGCGCCACTTAATTGCGTCTGTTTACATTTGTATGTCTGTATGTGCTCCTGTAAACTACTTAGGGTTTTTGTATGTAACTGGGACGCACATTTGTATGTGAAGTGGCCATATCTGCGCGGAAGGTCTTCGCACCGCAAGAAAGGGACCTTCCCTTTGACAACCACCACCACCACCACTCGCCAACCACCAGTTCGTTATAGTCAGACCATGCACCGTACATGCACCGAGCCACACGACCTGTGGGTCCACATACACCTAACCCGGGAACTATTGCCCCCCAACTCACCCCCTCACCCCGCAAATACCCACGTGTCGTACTCAATCCCTTCCCCCCTGCAGGGTGATTTATTGCTGACGTCAGGCAAGGACCGTACGATCAAGATGTGGCGTGTGGTAGGTTGGGGGGGAGCAGGGGGCGATGGAAGCGGGGCTCCGGTGGTAAAACACACCTACACATACACAAACGGTCAATTAGGTTGGTGGCGTGGTGTGGTGATAGAAGATGATGGCCCCGCTGTATGGCTGTGTGGCTGTGGCTGTGTGTTTATGGGGGGAGAGCAAGGGGGTTCTGCAAGGGGGTAACGGAGGGGATATCAGCTGCACGCTGAGCCCCCGTGAGAGATGTAGCACCCACCATCACAATCACCCATCACCGTCACCATCACCGTCACTGTCACCATCACCGTCACCACCCGAAGGCGGGCGCTGCCACCAGACCTTAAGGCAGTGGGGAAGAAGGCGCCTGAAGGGGATTCGTCCGGGTGGGGGAGATACGGGAACACGTGCGCGAGAAAGTACGACAGAGGCACCTCGCGCAGATGTTCCGAACCCCTACCGCTAGTCATACCACCAGACTAACGCGAACGTTACATCACCACACTGACCCATGGGTCGCAACAGGACGGCGCCGGCGGCGCATCCCCCCAGTGCCAGCTGCTCGCCAAGTACCGCGGCCACCATGACGGGGTGGAGCACGTGGCGGCTAGCCCCAGTGGTCGCCGCTTTGTCAGCTGCGGGTGGGACGGAAAGCTGATGGTATGGGAGTCAGGTACGCGCGCGTGTGCGGCGTGTGTGGGGTGCGCGTGTGTGTTTTTGCCTGCGCTTACTACTGTGCAGTGAATTGGGAGAGCTGCGAGAGGAGAAAACGGTGATGTGTATGTGAATGGGGGTCGGGGGAGATCACATGCAAAGTGCACGGAAAAAGGAATGGCGATATCCAAAGTGTGCACGGCGGGGCGGGGGGAGGAGTGGGACGCCGCGGGGGTGTGTGTGGCACGAAGGGCACGAAGGGGAAAGGTGCACTGCGGGAGGAGTGTCAAGGAACGCCAAGAAGTGGGGAGGGGAGGGGAGGTGTTTGTGAGTGACAGACGGACGGACATACAGACAGACAGACGGAAAGGCAGGAAGCTAGGCATGAACGCTCTCTCCTAACCGTTAACCAACGTGGTACACATATCCCCTCTCGCATGGTTGATGGACTGGCTCCCACATTATAACTAACTGCCCAACTGAATTCAGTCCAGCCTAACTGATTTTTACGTCACCCGTACTGCTGATCTGGCGGCGCCAGGGCGATCGGTGGCAGCGGCGGCGGCGGCGGCGGCAGCGGAGGCCGGTGCCGCGGACGCGGCTGACGGGTCCAAGAAGAAGCGCCGTGTCAACGCCGCCGCCAACGGCCATGCGGGCAACGTCTTAACTGCTGCCGCCGCTGCAGCGGGGGGCAGCGGGGGCCTTACGGTGACGGAGGCGAGTACGGAGCTGCTGGGCCACCTGCACTGCGTGTCGGCAGTTAGTTGGCCGTTGGAGGAGTCGTTGTACAGCGGCGGTTGGGACCATTCGGTGAGTTAACGGTTAAATGTGCGACCGCATACGGTAGGGCTAGGCTGGTAGGCAGTCCTACGTGTCGGGAGGGAGGGATATGTTCGGTAGGTGGTAGGTTCCCATCATTCTCATGATTCTCATCATCATCATTACCATCACCGGCCTTCCGCCGGATATCATTGTAGTTAAACTACTAAGATAATCCTTCGTGATCACCCCCCAAATCACTCCTTTTGGGGGGTGGTTTCTGGGGATGTAGTTTTAACTACCAAAATCGCGTAACCAATATGGTAGGTAAAAGGGGGTAACCAAGGCTAACAAAGCCTCCCTTTTACGTAGTATTATATATTAACATCACCATTAATTTCGCCGTCATATTTAAAAGAGATGTTGTTTGTGTAACTGCAGCTATCCGTAACATAGTAGTACATTGTCATTGACGAAGAGGTGTACGGCTGGTGCAGGTACGGCGTTGGGATGTGGCCGCCGGCGTCGCAGTGGACACCTACAACGGCTCTAAGACGGTCCTCTGTCTGGCGACCCACGGGTCATCCCCCCACCTCGTCGCCTTCGGCTGCTCTGACCGCGCCGTAAGGTTGTGGGATACCCGCGGACGGCCTGGCTCCGAAACCATGGCCGTCACGACCCATGGGTCACATGGCAACTGGGTTTCGGCCGTGGCCTGGTGCCCATCTAGTCAGCACCACTTGGCTACCGCCGGCTACGATGGGGCGGTGAAGTTGTGGGATCTTAGGACGCAGGTGCCGTTGGGGAGTTTGAGGGGGCACACTGACTGCAGGGTTTTGTGTGTGAGCTGGATGGGTGGGTCGGCGGCTGGCGGGGAGGCTGCGGTACGGGGTCTGGTGAGTGGTGGGACGGACTGCCAGTTGCGGCTTTACGAGAATGAGGGGGGTGTTGGTGGCGTGTTGGCGGGACTGTGAGAGGGAGAGAGAGAGAGGGGGGGATGTCCAACTGTGTATGTATGTCTGCTCTGCGTTTGTGTGGTGTGTCTGTGTGGTGTGTCGTATGTATGTCGTTAGTGCGTGTGGGGGAGTGTGTGCGCACGGAGTCGCGAGAAGCGGGACTGGACAGCAGCTAGATGAGCTTGCGGGTGAACCCACGCGTGAGTGTCTGAATGTATATATGATCGTGTGCGTGTGTGCGATCTGAAACCGGGCCGAAACGGGCATGTGCGATGTGTGTGTGTATGTGTGTGTGTGTGTGTGTCTCAAACTGTTAGACTGGACGACGATTTACAGTGTCGCACCTTGTCTGACCGGGTTCGCTGACTGGTTCCAGGTCGTGTGTGTGGTGCAGAACACAAGGTCGTGGTGGGTATTCTGGTGCGGAAGTGCGTCTGTGCTCTGTTGAACGGTGAGCGGTAGTAGCTCCCGTTCTCTACGCTGATGCGTGCGTGCGCATGTGCGTGCGTGCGTGCATGCGTAAGGAAAGAAACCGTATACGGTGAATGGGCGTTATGTTTTGTTCTTTGCGGTCGGCCAAAAGGGGAAAGTTCGTATGTAGGGCATCGTGCAGAGCCGCTCTCTGCTTGGTGGGTGACTACCAGAGCTTTTGTCTTTCGGTGCGCGCGCAATTATGGTGGTGCTGGAGTTGTCAGCGCCGCGGGATGGCGTTCCCTTAGGTTCGGAAGCAAGGGCACGGAGTCTGAACTGTAACCACTTTGATGAAAATTGTGGCCCTTTATGGTGCTTTGAGCACAGCTGATGGCAGGCGCAAAGAATGGATTCATGCCAAGCGAAGTGTGGCGGTTGACTGATAAAAAGGTGAGCATAGAGTAGGTAAGGGGCCAAGCAGGAATAACTGTATTTACAAGCAATTATCATACATTGATGGTTGATCGCACATGATGAGGAATGGCGAGTCTCACAGCCTCCGAGTCTCGATATGAGGTAATGCTGCACGACATAGAAAAGAAAGAGCTTAGGCCTGCGCTGACGTGCCTAAGCTAGCAAAAGCTGTTAGACGTATCATCTTAGTACATACGCCAATTGTAGCTTGGAAGTGCTAGGGCTGCTTCCTTACCCACACAGATCGGTTCCCATCTGCGTGTCTTATCTTGCCCATTTTTTCATTTGTTGGATCAGTAGCATTAAGTTAAGTGTAGGATTTTGACCTTGTGTATCTATTACGCTTTCGGACACCCTTGCTTAAATTTCGCGTACACTTGGATAGAAGGGCACTCGCAAAAACTCTGCTCCCGCTTTAGTTGACCGCCATGGCTTCTGAGGCGGAGAAGCGGGAAGCTGCAGTTGCAGATTACCGCAAAAAGCTGCTCAAGCATAAGGAGATCGATACAAAGGTCCGAGCTTTGCGTGAGTCGGTCAAGGAGCTTAAGAAAGAGTACGAGAAGACGGAGGATGACCTCAAAGCGCTGCAAAGTGTTGGGCAAATCATCGGCGAGGTGCTCCGCCAGCTCGATGCCGAGCGCTGTAAGTTCCCGGGCGAATCGTCAACCCGCTCTCAGCGCCGTCCGTCTCGTATTGAATCCGTTGATCACATCCCTTCCCTCACCTCCCATTACTATTAACGCATCTTCCCCCTGATACGTCCCTTTCCCCTGAGGAGGAAGACCTCGCCGCTGCGGTGTTGCGCCAACGGCTATTCTGCGCACCTGCCGCTCACTCTCTCCATCTCTCCATTCCCTTTCATATCCCCCTCTCGCCATAATCTTCTCCCGTGCTACCCGCGCATCCTTGGATGTAATCCATTCCCCCGCCACCACCTCCCTGCTGGTTCTCCGGTTGTGTCGGCAGTGTTGACCGTTTGCTGCCTCATGCATTTATCATCACCATTAACGTAACCAAGAAGCACACTACCTCACCACCATTACCACCTGATTGCCTCAAATTGCCAACCCAACTGATTACCCGTCCAACTTACCGCTGTTCCCTCACCCAGACATTGTCAAGGCCAGCAGTGGTCCCCGCTACGTGGTGGGTGTGCGCACCAAGGTGGACAAGACCAAGCTGGTGAGCGGTACCCGCGTGTCGCTGGACATGACCACACTCACCATCATGAGGATGCTTCCACGGGAGGTGCGGGGGAATGGAGAGGGGGGAAGGGGTGTGTGTGAGAGTTCGGGACTCTCGCCTGGGGTGTGTGCGGATAGGGGGGAAAGGGGGAAGGGGTTTTCAGACGTCAGGAGGGTTTCCAGGGACGAGTACGTCCTCAGTACGCGTGGGCGCGTGGGGAAGGGCCGTGCATGTGTATGTGTGTATGTATGTATGTCAAGGGGAGGAGGAAAACGGGGGATGAGCTGGCAGGTCGAATGGTGTTTGCTTTGTTTGGTGTTAAGAGGGAGGGAGGAAGGGGGAGATCCGTTCGACAATAAAACATGCGTGCTTCTTCCCTCCCTCGCTCCCTCACTTTTTGCATATGATTCCCTCTCCTCCCATCGCGTCGCCTCCCGGTGTGTGTAAATGTGCATGTATGTATGTGCATTTTATGTATGTGCATTTTATGTATGTGCATGCATGCATGTATGTATCTATGTATGTGTTCATCTATGTATGTATGTATGCATGTACGTATGTATATCTGTGTGTGCAGGTGGACCCTGTTGTGTTCAACATGCTCCAGGAGGACCCCGGCAAGGTGGACTACTCGTCCATCGGGGGGCTGTCGGAGCAGATCCGGGAGCTGCGCGAGTCCGTAGAGCTGCCGCTCATGAACCCGGAGCTGTTCCTGAGGGTGGGGATAAAGCCGCCCAAGGGCGTGCTGCTGTACGGACCCCCCGGTGAGAACAGGATTCCCCCGCACCCGAGTGGGGGGGGAGGCGGGGCCCCGGAGGCACAGGATGGCCCATATGGGGGGCGAGAGGGAGAGGATGAGGGGAGCCGATTGGTGGGGAGATGTGGGAGGGGGGTTATTGGAGGCGGGCGGGAGGACGGGTCTAAGATATGACTGAGGTGTGGGATAATATTATAATAATAATGATGTATAAAAATATATAATAATAATATAAAAGGATATATAATAATAAGGGGGATGCTTGGGTGAGCTTGATTCGTGCGGTTTAGCCTTGAGTTGGGGAGGGGGGTGGTCGGTGAGTGGGTGGCGGGTTTTCACCGGGGCAGGCCGGCGTTTTTCCCCACCTCACAGCACACAGCGCGCAGCTTTGTCTTGAAACTGTGCGCGCAGTCGGCGTTCATCTGACTGACTGAATCACACGGCTCGCTTTCGCGTGTTGCTTTGTTGCCCCCTTCCCCAATTCACCTCTTTGCTCCGCTTCCCTGTCTGTCTGTCTGTCTGTCGTGTTCTGTTCTGTTCTGTCATCCCGCCCGGGTATACATACATATTACTTGCGTGCTTGCGTATATACTTACGTACTTACATACATACACGCGCACTTACATACATGCATGCACAGGTACCGGCAAGACGCTACTGGCTCGCGCCATCGCTTCAAACATCGATGCGAACTTCCTCAAAGTGAGTGTGGTCGTGTGTACGGACAGGCGTTCAGTCGTATATCTGTTTGTATGTATACTTTTGTGTATGATTATTAAAAGGAGCAGAACTACTCACTGTCCGGACAATGCGTCCGCCCGCACTCGACCTTTCACTCCCGCATTTTTGCTTAGGAATCCGCCCTCCGAAGCCGCCCCCTCCGAAGCCGCCCCCTCCGCCGCTGCCCCCTCCGAAGCCCCCTCCGAAGCCGCCCCCTCCGCCGCTGCCCCCTCCGCCGCCCCACTTACCCTCCCCCGTGACCTCATCACGTTGCCCCACCACCCCAGGACAGAACCTCACGGTGATTACCACCTACCACCCTCAGGGTATGACCCCCCCCTTTACCACACACATACACACACATACATACACATACATACATACACACACCTCA
>NW_003307566.1:1503804-1504871 GCF_000143455.1 Volvox carteri f. nagariensis
ACAGAGGATCCTCTTCCCCTCCCTCCCTCCCTCTCCCGCCCTGCCGCCGCTGCCGGAGCGTCCAGGTGGTGTCCTCCGCTATTGTCGACAAGTACATCGGGGAGTCCGCTCGCATCATTCGGGAGATGTTCGGATACGCCAGGGAGCACCAGCCGTGTGTCATTTTCATGGATGAGGTGTGGGGGAGGGGAGGGGAGGGGAGGGGGCGTGGGATGTGGGAGGGGAGTTTAGGGGTTAAAGGGGGGGAGGTTTCCTTCCCTTTTGTAAAAGGAGGTGGAGGAGGAGGAGGGTAGAGGAAGGCTGACTTACTGACGATTGGGAGAGGGAATGGAACACCCGGTATGGGTGGCCAGAGGTCCTTGCTTGGGAAAGGAAGGGGAAAAGCGGCGGCTGCAGCGGCGGGGGGGGGTAAAGGCAGGGGGTGAATAGCAGCGGGGGTGTGGGTCTCAGGGGGCCCCAGGTGTATGTGGGCGGGTAGAGTGTGTCGCGCGGGTGGTGTGTGTGTGTGTGTGTGTGTTTATCGCGATGTTGTTCGCTGCAGCAGCTGGTGCTGATGGCGCCGCGGACCATTCTCTGTACGTTTTCCATATGTATGTTTCCCTCAGTATCGCTGCTGCCATTGCTCTGGTGTGTGTGCATGTCTGTCTGTCTATCTGTCATCCCGTCTGTTTTCGTACTTAAAAATGCGTACATCTCGCGCATCCGCAAACACTCGCACGGCTCTTATGGACGGCCCCCGGCAGTCGATTGACGCTTTGGACGTCGTACGACAGTCCTTACCGCGGTCCTGACTGCTGCTGCTTCCTGCGTCATATCTTCGTACGTGATTCGCCGGGGGACCCCCCTGCCGCCGCCTTTTGCTTTGTGTGTCATCAGTTATTTTGTTTAAACGTCAACTACGTGATGTTCCCCCCAATCCGCCACTCCCCCAAAAACCCCCTATGCCTCCTTTACTTCTGGCGCATCAGTCTTTCCTTGGCATCAGCTTCACGCGCTCGTGGTTCGTCTCCCCCTCCCCTCCCCTCCCCTCCCCCCCTTGGTACACTCTTGCCATGGCAGCAGCTTCA